>NC_062559.1:6343111-6652198 GCF_016906955.1 Phacochoerus africanus | reverse complement strand
ATCACAGTAAGTTTTGTGAAGATCCATACTCTCATATAAATACAATATTTTTTCTTGTCTTTTTGCCATTTCTAGGGCTGCACCCGTGGCATATGGAGGTTCCCAGGCTAGGGGTCCAATCGGAGCTGTAGCCGACGGTCTACGCCACAGCCACAGCAACACAGGATCTGAGCCGTGTCTGCAACCTACACCACAGCTCACGGTAACGCCGGATCCTTAACCCGCGGAGCGAGGCCAGGGATCGAACCCGCAACCTCTTGGTTCCTAGTCGGATTCGTGAACCACTGAGCCACGACGGGAACTCCAAATACAATATTAAAGAAATAGCAAAAGGGGTTTGTGTGATGAGAACTGTTAGGATTTACTCTCCGACCACTTTCCTGTATAAGGTACAGCATGTTAGGTCATGTTTTGCATTCCATCTCTAGAGCTTATTGTCTTATAACTGGACATTTGTACCTTTTAAGTAGCTTCATCCCATTCCCCCCACTGCAACCCCGCACCTCTCACACCCACAAATTTGATAGGCTTTTCTGTGAGTTTTGCTTGGTTTTGAAGCATGATTGGCCTGCAGCACTCTGTTAGTTCCCGTTATGCACATAGTGATTCGATGTGTCTACACAGTTACAAATGATCACGGGGACATTACGTAATTACTGGCTCTTTTCCACACCTTACGTTTCATATCTGTGACTGATTTTATTTCATATCTGGACGTTTGTACCTCTTAATCTCCTTCACCTATTTTTCTCCTCCTCCCCCACCTCCCCTCTGGCAACCTCCTGTTTATTCTCTGTATCGATGACTCTGTTTCTGTTCAGTTATGTTTGGCCATTTTGGATTCTACGTATAAGTAAAATCAAACAGTATTTTTCTTTCTTGTCTGATTGATTTCAGTGAGTATAATACTGTCTAGGTCCATCCATGTTGTCACAAATGACAAGATGTTATTCTTTTGTGTGGCTATTATTACATCGTGTGTGTGTGTGTAAAAAGTGAATGTATAAATAATACATCTTTATCATTATCTGTTGAAGTGGATAATGGTATTATGGATCTGTTTCCCTCTCTGGGAAAGCAGACAGCCTCGTCTAGGAAATGGCGTATGGGGCACAGTGCCCTCGGCTCTGGTCACCATGTGCTCTAGGGGTGTCCTCTAAATGGGTTATGGGAGTCCTATTGTGGTAACCTGACTACTGCAGTGCTGTATTGCATGCTGGTGGGTATGCAATCTGGTTGGTTACCAGGCGCTGCCCTGGGCAGAGGCAGCTGGCTGCTGTGAGGTTCGGGGGAAATGAAGCCATTTCCAGTTCCAAGGATAGATATAAATGAGTTTAAGCCAAGCATGCTAATCCATACCCTTTGCATTGCACCAACTTGTTCTTTTGGGGTTGCAAATAATAAATATGCATAAATAATACTTAATTGTCTAGCATATGCAGGAAGCATATAAAAATCAGGATTGTTATTGTTACCAGTGGTACATCAGTCCGTTTTTATATTTCTAGAGAAAAAAAATTCTGCAGTAATTCCAGTTTTTCACTAAGCCAAATGCAGGGGTTATGCTCTACACATGCTTCCAGCTATGGGCTAGCGTTAATGGTCATTGGCCTCCTTCTTCAATTATATTTAGTTTTGAGTTAAAATTAATGTGGCCCCATATATTCTTTCCCTAAAGGACCTCAAGAATCTGGAAAGGATTAGCCACACTCTAATTTAGGACTCGAGATGGATAAATGCACCTATGTGCAGCACTGACATGAGTCACCGGGGAGGTTTATTAAGTCACTATTTAAGATGATCCAGAACAGGTGTCTACAGCTGCTTTAAGAATGAGTCCTATGGTGGCCAGGAAAATAGTCCACTCTGATCTCCAGTTGCAGGGAGTGGGTATGTAACTGATAGATGGCTCCAGCTGGTGCACCCTGGAATCCCTGGTGCCAAGGCCACACTGCCCAGGAGCTTCTGATGGCCAGTGATTCGTCGCGCTGGGGTTACAAGGGCAGGTCCATTTCTGGAGACCTGGGACTCTTGGTGGGTGGTTTCAGCTCCAGGACTCCCCGGTGGCCCTGACAAAACCTTCTGAGACCTGCACTGCAGTGTAAGCCAGTCCTTCTTTCACTCTCCTTCACCAGGGTTAAAACTACACCACAGTCTGATGGTCTCACCACCGCTCCATGTTCTCTCACAAGCGTTTCCCTTAATAGATCTCTTGTACGCCTGACCGTATCTGGCTTCTGTTTCTCGAAGGACCCGGGCTAACCTAAGTACTGTTATAACTACATCTCCTGACATTAAAACACTCACGTATTTATTAAGCTGTATTGCAGTGGGAGTAAAGAGCAGAGTCATCAACTTGAGAGTACTTATGAAAGACTTAGCCACGACATTTTTCATTCTTTGGTACATGTATGCTAACCTTTATTCAAATTATCCAAGTTCTATGTCCTAGGGCAAGTTCCTGCATATTTATTTAAAGCAGTGAAATCAGAGTTTGATTCTTTTCTTTCTTCTTTCTTTCTTTCTTTTTTCTCTTCCTTCCTTCCTTTCTTTTTGTCTTTTTAGGGCCATATCTGCGGCATATGGAAGTTCCCACACTAGGGGTCTCAGAAATGCTGGATCCTTAACCCACTGAGTGAGGCCAGAGATCGAATACTAGTCAGGTTCATTACTGCTGAGCCACAATGGGAACTCTCTTCTTTTTTTTCTTTTTAGGACCACACCTGCAGCATATGGAAGTTCCAGGGCTAGGGGCTGAATCAGAGCTCTAGCTGACAGCCTATGCCACAGCCACAGCAACGCCAGATCCGAGCTGCACCTGTGACCTACACTGAAGCTTGTGGTAACATGGTATCTTCAACCCACTGAGTCAGGCCAGGGATTGAACCCACATCCTCATGGATACTAGTCAGGTTCTTAACCCACTGAGCCACAATGGGAACTCCAGAGTTTGCGGCTTCTCATTAGTATGGCCTTATATTTTCTTTTGGGGTTATAAGTATGTGGAATATATTTGGTAGGAGCCAGTAATATTCCAGTCACAGAGGATGTCTTGGAACCTATCACTGCCATTCCAGAAATATCCAGACTGAAACGCTCTTCCTCTTGTAATGAACAAGGGAGAGGCTTCTTACATTTCTAAACTCCTGCCATTTCCAGGTCGAACATAAAGTTTGGTTGTGCCTGGAAGGTGGCAGCCATCTGGGCACCAGTGAAACTGACTTCGCCCAAGACTGAGAGTGGATTTTTTTCCCCAGCTCGGAAATATCAGACCCAGTGGTTATGCACACAGTGGATCCAATTTCCTACAACCGTGCCTACGCAAGTGTGATTTCCACATCTTCACACACAATCCCACAAGGGTTGCAGACACCAAGATGCCAGAGGGGCTAGTACATGGGAACTGGGAAATCATGGAAAGTCAACTATCTCCATAACGAAATTCCTACAGAGGAAGGAGGTCGAAGTTTCCAGTCTTATAAGGACCAATAACATAGTTGGGTTTTTTTTTTCCTATAAATGTAGGCAATTATTTCCAAATCGATTTATTCCAAAGTTCCTCTGACATTAGAATCTTTCTTCTTAAGGCTGTTATATACTGAGACTTGGGATCCAAATCTTTCAGTTTTAGCTAAGGTCTGATGAGAATCATTCAGCTTGGGCAGGCGGGTGGGTGGGGTGGATATAGGATGAGAAGCCAGGAATAACTGAACCTAAGGTTCCCATTGCTCTCCACACATCTGTCCAGATGGGCCTCAAATACATAAGATGAAAACTGCCAATGCTCTGCAAATTTTGTTAGTTGTTTCCAGCTCAGATGTTTCCATATGAATTTGGCTCCAAGTTGTAGGAAATTGGATCCACGGGGTACTTGACAGGAGCCCAGAAATTAGTACCGAAAAGGACAGCGTTACTCATTCAGTCCCTTTTGCAGAGGCCACAGCAATGGCTGAGATGAGCTCCTCTGTCTTTTTAGTCAGAGAAATTTCAGAGGGGAGAAGCTGCAAGATTTACAGCCACATTCACAATTTGCGAAGTGTGGCTTGACTTTGAAGTTTGAGAACAGACATTGAGAAGGTGCGAGTTTCCGTGAGGTCAGGGGCTCCTACCCTCATGTTAAGGTCAGAAGCCTGTGATCAAGTCCTGAAAAGGCAGCTATTGACTGTTCCAGGCATCAAACTCACATCTGTCGTGCTGCTTTCAATGTGCCAAATGCAGTTTTTTCTCTCTTTGCCATGAATTATCTGTATGATTTGCTCCATTATTTCCTTCAAGAATCCACTCAAATATCACTTTATCAGAGAGGCTTTCCTGGACCCCAGCACATAAAATAGCCAACACGCCCATTGTCCAGTCTTTTACCACAGAACATGCTTCCCCATCCTGAGTTTTATTTTCTTTCACACTACTTTGGTTTATCTTGCGTTTCTAGACCCCGTAGCAGTATTTCTAGACCCTGTAACAGTAACTAACATTACAATAGGTATTCAGTACATGTTTATCTAATGATTCAGGTGACTCGATGGCTAGATTGGAAGGGGATGCCCAAAATGTGGGAAACACATCTTACAGAAGCCAAAATTTTATGATGGTTTTATGAATGTTTAAGAAACATGTTAGGAATCTTTCTTAAAAAATGGCAGATAAAACAAGAAGCATTTACATTTTACTGGGGAAAGTATTTCTCTAGTGGCTTCATCTAGTTTAGTGCTAAAAAATATTGACAATCTGAGCGAGGCTGTGGTCCTTCACTACCTTCGCCTTCTAACTCATTAGAAATCCGAAGTTTAACGAGGTTTTTTTGTTTTGTTTTTTTTTGCCTTTTTTAGGGTTGCACCTGCGGCACATGGAGGTTCCCAGGCTAGGGGTCCAATCGCAGCTGTAGCCACCAGCCTATGCCAGAGCCACAGCAGCACAGATCCGAGCCACATCTGCGACCTGCACCACAGCTCACGGCAACACTGGATCCTTAACCCACTGAGCGAGGCCAGGGATCAAACCCGCCACCTCATGGTTCCTAGTCGAACTCATTTCTGCTGTGCCATGATGGGAACTCCCTAACAAGGTAAGTTTGAGCCCTGGAGAAATGGTTTCTGCTACCCCTTTCATACGAGCTTTATCCAGGTGATGGAAAGATCTTTCAGTGTATGTTTTAAATTCCAGTTTTTTCTGTGTGGCCCAATTATAGCAGTTAGCAAGGGAACTCAACATGGATCGTAAAGATACAGTGTTATCCTCCTGGGTAAAAGCAAGCTGCTACCCTCATCACGGCTTCCTATTCCTCCCGGAATGGTTTAGGCATCTACATTTGAGGAGTGGGGACAACACATGAGGACCCCCTGAGTCCTGAGCACGGCCCCCACTTCATTTTGGTTTATATTTAAGACTTCCACCAAGTTTAAGAGATCTTTAGGGAACCATCCTTTCAGAGGCGACCTCTCCCAGTGTATCTCTTGCCTACCTGATGACATTAGTTTTGTTTGTTTAAGTTGTCCCTTACGCTCAGCCAGAGAAGTGCAGTTTTGAATTTTCTATAAGAGGAACAAAGGCTCTTTCTGTAATCTTTTGTTTTGGGAAGGCAAAATAAATAAATAAATAAAAAGCAGCCCCCAATACCCAGGAAGTCGTCTGACACCCACAGCAGCTAGAACAAGGCTCTGCTTTGCCTGTGGGACATTATCAGCTTCACAGAAATCGACATCAGACAGGAAGTAAGATGGAAACAAGCTCTCTGGGCAAACACAAAATATCAAACATACCTCTCTTGTCTAAAGTGAGTAATGGCTACTTAGGCAAAAAAGCCAGTGACAGTTTTATTCTCACTTCAGTTGGTCCTTCCTAGAGATAAGATTGATTGAGAAAGTTATCCAATCACCCCAGCTTCTTGATAACATCCAATCCAGAACAAAGCTTTGCTTTCTTCCAAGTTCAAATCCTATAACAGGGTCTTTCTAGCACACTTTTGCTGAGAGGCCCACAGTTCTCTAGGATGTGCTGCCACAGGTCATATATCTAACTTGTTCAGCTAGAGTTGAGTTCTTCGTGTGGTCTTTGCATGGAGAGCATAAACATCCCTACCTGCTTTACCTGAGGGTATTCTCTCCTCCCCACCCCATCAAAGGCTCTTCTTTATCCAGTACCAGAGATCCACTAGGCTTTCTACAAAGGTCACTTGAATGCTCCTGATGAGTCTGCTGTTTTCCCTCTGATAGTTCAGGTCAGTTTCCCTCTGAGGACCTGAGACTGAAGTCTGCTCTAAGTTTTGATTAAGTTGGTCATCCATAAGTTCATAGGGCTAGTCCTCTTGTAATTAAATGTCAAAAGCCTTAAATAAGGTTTCTTACTGTTTCCTTTGTAACATTTTGGCTTCTCTATGGCAAGAAAAGGAGAAACTCTATGTAAAAAAAAAAAAAAACAAAACGAAAAAAAACAGGTGTTTCCTCTCCCACCTCTATGAATTTTGTGCGAAGAATGAGTTAAATGATCTCTTTCCAGGTTCCTGGCTCCTGTTTAAAGCATGGACACTTCAGAGCAATAAGACTAGGCATGAGCACAGCCCACTCTATTGAAAACGGAGGGAGGGTCTTCCAGGTCTCTGGGGTCTCTTCAGCATCACTCGGATGTTTTTATATTGTACATTTGATCATTTTGCCCTCCTCCCCTCCCACCCTTTCAGCGTTATCTCAGTTCTCAAATTATACCCAGTAATTCTGGCAATCCGTGAAAGCGAATTTTATGTCCAAAGTTAGGCAGTTTATACCAAAAAAAAAAAAAAAAATCAGTACTTTCATGTGTATATTTCTTAATCACATATGGGTTCCTATATACTACAGATGAGCAGCCTTAACTTTCTAATGGCCCTCAGGTACACATGTTTGCATTACCATAGTCCTCGGCTCCTGACACTGTCAGTGCTTGCCAGTGCATACCTGGCTTTTAATTTACTCACTCATTTATTTACTTCTAATATAATTAATACCTAGGAAGCCAACCTGACACTATAGCATTGGAAATAACTGAAACCGCGCAAGCTTTCCCATCAAAGAAACGTTTCCCTTTATAGCATTTAAATCACAAGAATCCAAGGAACATTTCTATAATTCTTGAGTGACATGTGGAATTGTTTTTGTATATGTGTAGTTAGAAAATGTCTGAAAAGTTAAGAAATCACCCCACCTCTTCTTTGTGACCCTTGGAAGCCTGACTCCAATGGTATAAGTCAATGAAAGACATGTTTCAAAATGAAACCCAAGTAGGGGGATCCAAAATCTTTGAAGGAGTAAAGGACACAGGAGAGAAGCAGTCTTGAAAGAAAGGTGTTACTTTTGTCAGCAAGAAGAGCCAGTGCCTAGGGCAGTATTTGATATTATGTATGGGTATGCTAATGAAGTGCCATATATTAAGTGAGGTTGTGACTTCAGGTAGGGACACTGGTTTAGGGACTAGGAATATCAGTGTGTTCTTATAGAGATGGGAAGGATTTCCAATAAATGCAGCTACTGAAGTTTGGCTATAAGGCCAATACTCATTAGAGAAGCTCCAGTTGGCCTTGGGAGTTAAGACAGCAGAAGAAAGTCGATTAACGGATAAGGAAGAGCCCCCCAGAGGCTAGGCATAACGGAACACACAAAACTGAGAGCCTGGAGATGACTAGATCGTTAGTTGGGGAAAATAGCTCAAAACGGATTGTGATGCTCAGGCAACACGGCAAAGAAAAAAACCAAGGAGACTCGCCTGTGGACAGAAATCTCTGACAGCAGCTGGTCTCGTACGACTAAAACTTATCACAATTGTTAAATGAACAGGAGTTCAGGAAAGCTTACCGCTCCATTGGAGTCTTGAAATTCTCCTGGAAAAGAGACAAACATCGTGTGCCTTCTTGGAAAAGAACACCAGCGGGTGATCTTACAAACACTCTGTTGCACAATCAACAAGAACTGTAAAGCCGCTAGGCAGTTAAGCTTAATCTGAGGACACATGCGGATATGGGATGGGCTTTGTTTTTGTGGGGTACACCTGTAGAAACAAGAAAAGGGGAAGCGTGTCTGAGGAGCTGGAGGGTATGGAGGGTGGCTCAAGCTAGAGAGTAACGGGGAGGTATGGTGAGCTGGATGCATCGGTTGATCCCAAAACTTGAAGGCTTTATAAGCCATTTTAAGGATTTTGGTTGGCCTGTATCTTAGCCACTATTAAGCCACTGAAGGATTTTTATTTGAGTTTATTAGAAATTTTTAAAGTAATACATGCACAAAGTAAAAAATTAAATAGCACAGAAGGACTAAATGCAAAACACAGTTTCCCACCCCACACTTTTAACCCTAGTCCCCTATCCTAGAGGCAATGCATTGAACAATGTCTATTTTTTAGATATTCTGTTAACTGACTTCCTAACATTAAATAATATGCTTGAACAATAATTTCTTGACTTATTAACTTTAGACAGTCTTTAATAATTCCCCATTACAAAAGATAAGGATTTAACTTACACTGGTCTTACCCTTCATTTGCCTATCCCTTCCCAAATTTTTGATTGATGCCATTTTTAATACTTCGATTGGTTTAATTTATAGTTTTGAACAGTGACTCTTCCCTTAGTTTTTTTCCATTAACTGTAGGCTTTTTCATCCCCCCGTTGAATAGATGAGTAATTCTGTTCTTCCTACTACCTCTCTTCCTCCAACTCATTCTCAGCCTCTTTGTTTTCTTTATTCTTTTCAGGATTAATTACTTTCAAGTTCACTTCCGAATAAAAAAAATTAAGCTTCCATGTTTTGTCTATAGGCTGATCAGGATACTGAATTCCAATAGTATCCACATTATTTTGGCTTTGTAAATACTGTTTACTGAGAGCTAAGTAGAAGCTAGAATATCTTCTTCCAAACATATCCAATGTCATGATTCCTGTGTCACTTGAAATGAAATGCACCTACTGCCAATGTCGGGTCTCTTCTTAAATTCCATGAGTATTTTTGTCATTGTTTCATAACTGGACCTGAATTTGAGATATTTTTGTCTTTGTTGTTGTTGTTGACTAAAGAATGTATCACCTGCATATTCTTAAACATTCTATCTTTTCAAGGATACTATCTATGGCACAGAATGCACATTCTTCCTAGAGAGCCTGAGACCGTGTACTCCCATCTAAAATGGTTCTCTTAGCTAACTGTTAGTCTAGCGTGAGCCATCCTGCTGGATAACTGTCACTCTGGAGCTGGCCATCCTGCTGGATAACTGTCACTCTGGAGCTGGCCATCCTGCTGGATAACTGTCACTCTGGAGCTGGCCATCCTGCTGGATAACTGTCAGTCTAGAGTGAGCCATCCTGGGTGAGGTCCACTGCTTTCCGGATGCCATTTCTTTCCTGCTTTTCGTCCTCATTTTGCTGGAGAACTTCCTCAGGGTGCTTCCTCAGTGAGGGTGCAAAGCAGATGGACTTTCTGAAAACTTGCATGTCAGATAATTTCTTTATTTGACTTGACCCTTGACAGTGACTTGCTATGGAATGCTGGGTACGAAGATTTCCCATGTGTGAAGACACTCTATTGGCTTCTGGCATTGTGTAGCTGATGAAAATCTACTCCTGGTCTATTTCTCATCCCTTTTTAGTCAAGCTAAGTATGATGACCTAATTTTATTTTCTCTCCTGGCATTTTCAATAGCTTCCCTTTATCCTTAATATACCAAAATTTCACACGGTTACACCTAGATATAGGTTGGATGGGGTCCCCTCAATTTGGAGACTTAGTTCTTTCTGTTCAATTCTTTTTCTTTCTTCGCCTACATTTTCTATGTTCTCTCTTCCAAAAACTCCTTTAGATCTTGATTGTCCGTGTCTCTTTCCTTTCTTTATATTTTCTATTTCATTTTGCTCTATATCTAGGGAGATTCCTTCAACTTAATTTTCCAGCCTGTCTCTAAGAATTTTTTGGCAGTGTTATTTCACTTTAAGGGCTCTTCTCATTTTCAGAGTTTTCCTTTTCTTTGTAGCATCCTGTTTTTACCTTACAAAGACATCTCAGACCTAATTTTTATTTTTTCCCATGGTAACTCTGTGTCCCCCAGAGTTTGCTGTGTTTTTCACATCTCCTGATTCTAACTGGCTGTCTTTCTTCCATGCTTCTCTCCTGGTCCCTCCCCCCAACCCCTACTCCCAAGGCTCAATGTCCGAGAAGTTCTGGCTGACAATTCGCATTGAAGAATCCATAAAACGGGTGATTTTTACAGCATGGCTGTGAGTCCCCTCTGTCATTGTGTAGCGGGTCTGCTGCTCCCCTAAGCCTCGCTACAACTGAAAGCACTTGGATACTTCGGTCGGGACCTCAACTGCCAGGAGAGAATTAGCTAGTAGGTTAAGGGGTCACTTATTTCCACAAAAAAGAGAAATTTTCTTTTGGAGCACCAACTTCTACCTCTCCTCAGGCAGTTTATTTACTTCCTTTATACAAACACAACAAGAACAATACACTTTTATCACTGAAACTAAGAGGAGATTGCCTGTGTTCTGCGCACAAAGGTTGCGGTAGACGGGATGGGGTTCAGGTTCACAACTGATGGATTTTTCAGACGCCCACATTTCTCTGGGGTTAGGCTGTTCCGATCTGCTTATGTCCTGTCCGAAAGCAGCTGCACTCTTTCGTCGTCGTTTCTCCCACTTTCTCTCTTCCACACATTTGCTGAGATCTTCTTCACTTAGAACCAAATCCTTCCGTTCTTCTTTGCTGAGATGTGTCGATTCTCTTTGACGTTTCTTGTCTTCGGTTTCAGTGGGGCCTGAGGAGGGAGGGAAGGAAACTTAGAGGTTCAGTTCATTATCTTAAATCGAAGTCCCGCTGTAAGTTTTTAGACAGGGCGTGACATGGATAACTATGTTTTTAAAAGGTCCCCGGGGCTGTACTGCTGAAAATGGATGAAGCAGGATAAGAGTGGATATAAATATTATTCTAAATGGCTACGGATCTAATTTCCTTTCTGAGAACATGCAGCATCTGGGACTTTTGGGAGTCAGACTCTTTACCAAAATAGCCCATCATTCAAAATCTAGTGAGCCAGTAGACTGTTTCCATGGTGTCCTAGCGAGAAGGACGGAAACCCGAGGGTCCCACAACCCAGGTGATCAGGACGATGCTCAAGGGAGCATCCCAGCCTGGTGGACTTCAGGAGCCTACCTAAAAGCCTTCTTTGGAACCAGTATTTGGAATAAACAAAGGGACTTTCTGTTCTGATGAAATTAGACGAGGGGGTAGTACAAGCAGCCAAAGTGCTGGCACATAGGGACATAAAGGTTCTTCTATTTGCTGATTGGTTTCTGCATTTACTCATGTATTTGCTTGTTCAAAGCACTGTGGTTACTAAAACACATTCTGTAATCCGAATGCCTGGGTTCCAATGCCAGATCTATCCCTTATTAGCAAGAAGGGCCTAGGCAAATTACTCCATCTCCATAAAACTCAGTTCTCTCATTCATAAAATGGGAGTGGTACGTTTCCATTCATAAGATTATTGTGAAGATGAAAAGGAACCATCTGTACTTGGCACTTACTCAACAACCCACCAATGGACAGCAACTATTTTAAAATGTTGAAGGAACAGTCAACCTCTGTATTTAAAATACCTATTTAATGAGCTATTCATGAAACAAGGAAAAATAATTCTAGGATTGAGGATTGATAAGAGAAAGACATTGTTTGGGTCAAATCTTATTGTCTATGCATCTACTTGATTTCCAATAATGCAAATAAAGCAGTGTATTGAAACAACTAAATCCAAAGAAGTAAGCTAAAGGAAAACTGGCTAGATGTACACAGCATGAATCCTGGAGCCCCAACTCTAGCTGAAACCTCACAGAAATAAATGGGGGTTCCAATAAGATTGGAAGAAAAGTTAAGAAAAATGTACTGTATGTACTGTAATTGAATGAAATTCAGGTCATCTATATTCAGTTATCTGGTTCCAAAGTAAAGATTTCTTTTCTTTCTTTCTTTTTTTTTTTTTCTTTTCTTTTTTCAGGGCCACACTCATGGCATATGGAAGTTCCCAGGCTAGGGGTCAAATCAGAGCTGCAGCTGCTGGTCTAGACCACAGCCACAGCAACACAGGATCAGAGCTGCATCTGCGGCCTACACCACAGCTCACGGCAACACCACATCCTTAACCCACTGAGCAAGGCCAGGAACTGAACCTGAGTCCTCATGGATACTAGTCAGGTTCATTACTGCTGAGCCTCAGTGGGAACTCCCCAAGTAAAGACTTCTACTTGTGCATGGACTTTATCTGGAAACAGTAACAGGACTCTGTCACTACGGAAATATAAACACCATCACTAAGCCAGATGCCTCTTGTTTGCTAAGGACAAACACCCTCATGGACTCGATGTGGCTTTTCAAGCGGTTTCTCCTCTTGACTTAAAGAAGGGATTTTATCTGAAAAACGGAAATGAAGAAGGAGACCAAATTCCAAGTAGCTTTCAAAACCCCACTCTGAATTTAGAGACTCTCCTTAGATAACTGGGAAATGGACCAGGATCCTTTCAGGGTCAGTGTTTTATACGGTGCAGGATGGGGCCAGATTAACTCACTGCATCTGTAAATGCCATCCAAAAGTGTGGTCCAGTTCCAGAACGGGGTCGAGTTAGACAATGACAGTGGCAGCTGTCATTTTTTCCTCTACCTGCTTACAAACTGTCAGGTACTGTACTAGTCACTTTAGAGGTACTGCAATTTAATCTTCATAACTGTCCTATGAAATAGATCCCATTTTACGGATGCGGAAACTGAGTCACAGAGACGTTAAGGAGCTTGCCCAGAGGCATACATACACAACCGGTGAAAGAACCAGGATTTGGAGGCAAGGGGTCAATGGTGAGAGATGACCTTAACCTCTGGGCTGTGGGGGGAGAATGGGGAGGAGGAAGCTCACTGCTCTGTGGGCCAGAGTGAAATAAAACAGCCCTTTGGAGGGCATGCTCAGTATTCATGCTCGGTACCCTAACCCTAACCCTAACCCTAACCCTAACCCTAACCCTAACCCTCGCCCCCACCCCCGCCCAAGAACTACCAGCCTCACCTCATGCACAAAGAAATGGGAGTTCAAAGATAAAGCAACTTTCCCAAGAGCCAACCCTACCCATGGGCTCTTGGTACACACGAGACTGCTTTTCAAGGCTTTTCGAAAACCACCCAAGACACACATTATATGAATCCCCCGGAGCTGTCTGAATATCAGGATAGAGGCGTGTTTCGGTTGGGTTCTATGGTCAGGTGCTTCGGGAAATGATGGCGAAAAAAGCCCAGGGAGCCCTCGGGATGAGACCCCCCCCTCATGGGCTCGGGCCCACAGTGGTGAACCAAGGGCTGGCCTGGGAGCAGGGGCCCACGTGCTCAGCATGGGCCCAGTGGGGGCCGGGGGGTGGGGGAATCTTAAGGCTGAGAGCACAGGGCCAAGACTCACGCAAACAGAAGGCTTTGCTCCTGAGAAATTCTGCTCCCACTTTGCTCTGGGTTCTTAACCCCCTCCCCAGAGACACGGCTAAGATCTGGGGGGCAGTGAGTGGAGAGGGCGAGGCCAGACCCTAAGAAACAGAGGTCGAGGAGTGAATCCCCATCTCTGCTACCTCCCCAGACCTCTCTACCTGCCACCTCGCTGGGCACTCCTTACATCTGTGTGAGGAGGTACAATTTCATAATATTTTCCTTCCATTCAGGCAGATAGGCCAGGCTGGTCGCCACCTCCTTCTGGATCGGCCAGGCCCAGGCCTCGAAGAACGGGGCCAGGTTCTTCTGCACTTGGTGGGAGAACATCTTCACCCACAGGTTCATCTTGTCGACGTTGTCGGTGGGCAGGTTGGTCTGGTTCCTGTACTCGGTGAAGAGACGGATGAATGGCTCCCACCCGAAGGCCTCCTGGAGCTGGAAAGAGAAGGGAAGGAACGGGATGAGACCTCTGGTCTACAAAAGAAGCCCCCACACGCCCCCGGAAGGAAGGCGTGAGCTTCGTCTCCATCCCTGACTCTCTCCTGTTCTCATCTGGCCTCACGGGCCGCTGTCCCAGTCCAGGGATCAGAAGAGCCTCTGAACCAGGACAGGGCTCAATGCGAAGTCGACAGTAACACCCGTGGTATGAACTGCAGAGATTAGCAGCGGGATTTCCTACCAATATCATAATCCATTTGTCTCACTAGACCATGGAAGTAGTAATTACATTTGAGGAGGTCCCGTCAAGGCTCAAGTGGTTAATGAATCTGATGAGTATCTATGGGGATGCAGGTTCGATCCCTGGCCTCGCTCAGTGGGTTAAGGATCTGGCGTTGCTGTGAGCTGTGGTGTAGGTCGGCAGCTGTAGCTCCAATTAAACCCCTAGCCTGAGAACCTCCATATACCAAGACTGCAGCCCTAAAAAGACACACACACACACACACACACACACATAAACCAACAGTATTGTATTTGAAATTGGTTGAAGTGACACTGTCTTTCATAGTTGCCAAGTTAAACCCTCACAACTGGGGAACTCCCACCCTTATCCTGACATAATCTGTACTTACTGTAGGTCTATGTCAGTTTACAAGATGACCAAAACAGCCTTTGGGAAAAAAGTGCGTCCAGGAGAAGCAGACGACAGTGTATAGTGTACGGAGGGGGACCTGAGAGTGAGGCACAATTGAGGCAAAGGCAGCCGTGCTGAGGGCATTGGAAATAGGCTGGGTTATAGAGCTTGGGAGCTCGGAGGGATTCAGGGGTCCCAACCTCACCCTGACACCTCAGATGAGGGTCTTCTGTCCCAATGACAACGTTAAAGCAGAGGCTCCTAGCGGTTTCGCTGTCACTCGTGCGACAGGGGGAATCAGGAGAATTCGAGCAGGTGGAAGGACCAGAATAGAGTAGGCCTGATCTGAGGCTGAGTTCCAGAATCCAAGGTGATCCAGGGTCGGGGGCTGGGGGCGGGGGGCAGAACGGGGCTGTTGAATTATAACTT
This sequence comes from Phacochoerus africanus, assembly GCF_016906955.1. NCBI lineage: Eukaryota > Metazoa > Chordata > Mammalia > Artiodactyla > Suidae > Phacochoerus > Phacochoerus africanus. Next base: position 6,637,228 of record NC_062559.1, on the reverse strand, counting down.
CAAGGCAAAAGCTGCCTCCATGTCCAGGCAGTGAGGACTCCTGGACATATAAGGTGGAAACGAAGGCACAGCCAAGTCATAGAGAGAAGATGGTTTTAATCACCTAGGGGTGGAAATACCTCCTATCCCACATACTGTGTGTGTGTGTGTGTGTGTGTGTGTGTGTGTTGTGTGTGTGAGCGGGGGCGTGTGGTTGGTGTTAGGCAGCTATTTAAACAGCCCAGTTTGGCTTTGATCTCCGGTATGTTCGGTCTAAAGCCAGTGAGAGTAACTATCTTTATGGTACGACATGTGCCTCTACCATTTTTTAACCTTTCTCTGTGCTTTCTATCAACCTTCACACATCTCCTCAAAATCCTGGGGGGAAAGGTGGGGCTGCGGCAATTAAGTCGGCTTTAGGGTCATGCACAGTGAGGTCTTCTTTTTTTTAATTTGCATTCCAGTTGATTTACAATGTTCCCTGTCAATTTCTGCTGTACAGCAAAGTGACCCTGGCACACACACATACACATTCTTTTTCTCGTGTTCTTTTCCATCGTGGTCTGTGCCAAGAGACTGGATCGAGTTCCCTGTGCCGTACAGCAGGACCTCCTTGCTTATCGGTTCTAAATGTAAGCGTTTGCATCTACCAACCCCAGACTCCCCGTCCATCCCACTCCCTCCGCCCCCCCTTGTCAATCGCAACACAGTCATGTCTGCAGAGGCGTCATCACCAGCACGTCCACCCTCCACGCCTGGGCTTTATCAGGGCCTCTGGAGGGAAGCAGATCAGCGAGTAGTAGGAGGTCCCCTGGGCACCACGATACCCTGCCCAGGGTCCGCACCTGTAAGTATGTTTCCAGCGCCGTCCACGCGTTCCAGTTTTTCACATTGGGACCCTTGCCCAGGTAGATTCTGACTCTCTTCTCCCGAACTGGGGGCCACAGAGCAATATTGGCACGTCCACGAGGGATGCCCAGGACCGTCTCGTGCACGTAGACACACCACAGGTTGCAGGTGGCCTCGGTGGTGTGTGGCGGGAACTCCCACTCCTGCCGTTGCTGGTTGCGGCCGAGCTCGTGCACAGGGCCCCACAGCCCCTTGGTTCTGATGAGTTTCTCATTGATGAGCTCCTGCACCGACTCCAGGTGGCACATGATGGGGTAGCCTGCATGCATCCAGCCTGGGAAATGCAGGAGGGGGAGAGGGCGTTAGCATGCTCCCCTGCAGCCAACCAAATTCTTCTCTCCATTGTATCTCCCAAACACCCAGGCCCCCCGTGACGTGCAGAACCTCGAAATGCTCCAAAGGGCCATCCAAACCCAGACCCTCCCGGGCTCCCCTCCTTCTCCTCCCATGCTGTATTGGTGCCTTCGTCCTCCCTCTGACTGGCTATGGGAGCCCGGGCAGGTTATAAATCACCGTTCATGTCACTAACTCGATGCTTCAATTTTTAGGAGCGCACCCTGTCCACGTGAACCTGTCTTCACACTCTGTCCTCAGTTAAGAGCTTGTGGTTCTCATTATTTCGATATGGACTTGCCCATGCTGACACTACTTTCTTTTTTTCTTTTTTTTTTTTTTTTGTCTTTTTGTCTTTTACAGCTACATCAGTGGTGGCATATGGACGTTCCCAGGCTAGGGGTTCAATCGGAGCTGTAGCCGCCCACCTACACCTGAGCCACAGCAGCACTGGATCTGAGCCGCGTCTGTGACCAACACCACAGCTCATGGCAACGCGGGATCCTGAACCCACTGAGCGAGGCCAGGGAGCAAACTTGCCTCCTCATGGATGCTAGCTGGGTTCATTAACCACTGAGCCACGATGGGAACTCCTGCTTCCTAGGGATGATCTACATGAGCCGTGAAAACTACGGTTCAGAGAGATTTCCCTGGTTCTTTAATTTCTATATATTCCATTTTTCAGGTCTCTTGACCCACTGACAAACATCTCTTTATTGCCTTCTGGAAGTTGTTGAATTCCTTCCAACACCTGTGACCTGGGAAGAGGTCCTCGGCCATTTTTATTCGCTCCTTTAAACCACGGACATCCGTGAAAGCCCGGTGTGTGTGTGCTGTGCCATTTCCACTGTTTGATAGCATTTCTTGACAGGCTGACTAAAACTGGTAACATATATACATGTAGCAGATTACATACATATATACATATATAACTTTGGCTGCTGTGTACAGACCAGAGTTTGAATTGGAGTTGCAACAGTGAAAGCGCTGACTCCTAACCACTAGACCACCAGGGAACTCCCTAAAACTTGAATATTTTAACATAACCGTGTATATATGGTGCTGGGGCCTGCTTTTTATGCATCACATAATCTCATCACATGTCCTTATGCCATGAAACTCTCACTTTAAACGTCCTCCTTAATGTCCACTGAAGGCACACACAAGACATGACTTAACTGTTCCATGGACTGTTGGACACTTGGGTAGTTCCCAATTTTTTGTTGGGATAAAAGGCGGAGCTTATTTTTCTAAGCATTCTTCCCCCTTTCCATTAAAATAGCAAAGACGGCATCGCAAAGGTCTTGCTAGAAAAACATTTTTTTTCTGTCTTTTGTTTTTTTAGGGCTGCACCCACGGCACATGGAGGTTCCCAGGCTAGGGGTTGAATTGGAGCTGCAGCCGCCAGCCTACACCCCAGCCACAGCCACACCAGACCTGAGCCGCGCCTGTGACCTACACCACAGCTCATGGCAACACCGGATCCTTAACCCCCTGAGCGAGGCCAGGGGGGGATCGAACCTGCAACCTCCTCGTTGGCATCGTTTCTACTGAACTCCAGAAAACATTTGTATCCTGCTGGCTGCCTACCACGTGGCCGTGGCGAGGGAGGAGGACCGTCATGTGGCAGATGCACAAAGCCCCCCCGCCCCGGGCCCCCCGCCCCGGGCACCCACCAACTGAGATCTGCACGTCGGCGACGATCCTCTGAGGCAGCCGCAGGGGAAAGGGCTCAGCTCCCAGCCGGGCCACAGCCTGCATCACTTCGTCCCAGAGGCGGAGCAGAGGCTCAGGGTTCTCCAGGGCGCGAAGGTTGGCGGCTGGCACGGTCAGGATGATGTTGTCTGTAGCCAGCTCTCCCCAGGGACCTGGGTTCTCCTGGACCCGCCTCTTCCACTCCTCCTGGGATGTCTCTCCTAGAGGGACCACAGGGCTTGAAACTCACTTTCCCAAATCCCGTACGTTAACACGCGCAACTTGAACCCCTGCAGGAGAACATCCAGGCCATGGGCAACCCCCCGGCCCCCCATCCTTCTGTGAAATCCCCATGGATGTGATGTGGTTTGGTCTTTATCTCCTTGGCCCCAAAGCTGAGTCTAAGGAAGCGTATTCCCTCCCTCCAGTCCCAGCTCTTTTGCCCCTCGGGGTTCGCTCCAGGGCATCCACTCACCCAGCTTGTAGTAGGGAGCGTGCACAGCCCCCTTAACCGTGATGGGCACAGTGCCCAGCTTGCTGCTCTGAGGCACGATGATGTAGAGAAGCCCCCCCCAGAGGCAGGTGATGGACTTCGTGGCCTTGTCCAGGCAGCAGCGGTTAATCACGAGGGGGCCTCGGAACAGCTTGCTGGCCCGGGTCAGGTCGTCGGTGTGGCAGCCGATCTGAACCTGGAACAGAGAGATTCCTCCAGAGAGTCACCCCCGGACAGAAGGGGAGAGCATCCACGGTGGGGGGACAGGAAGGGTCATGGGGCCGTGACCCACACAAACCCAGGTGTCCCACCACTTACAAGCCGTGCGTGCCAAACCTATGAAATTGTTATGGTCCCTCAGGGTTGTATGGACCAGATCATGTGATGTCCTCTCAGGGGGGTGGAGGGCACACAGCTGCACAAAGGTCGTGCTGAGACCCTGATGTGAGGGCCACCCGGTGTGACCCAGAGGCTCATTATGAGGATGGCAACTCTCGCACAGAGTCCCCCGGTGTCTCCGTAACACAGGATCCTAGGCTGCCTATTGCCTAGTGGGGAGGCTGGCTCTGGGAAGGGGCAGAGGAGATCCTGCCTTTTGCTGACCAGAGGGAAGGCCCGGTGGGAGGCAGGGGGACCGCCCGACACAGGATCCTGTTCTCCGAGGCCCCCACACCCGGGCTGACGGAGTGGTCCCTGTCCTCAGCAGAGGCCTGCGATTGTTTTCCCGGGTTGATGCTAAACAAGCACCAGGATAGATCCAGGCAGGGAAGAGCGCCTCAGCATCACGGGGATGCACGAGGGGGACCGCGCAGCACGGCAGCTCCATTTCAGGAGTACGTGAAAGGGACAGAGCCAAAGCGGACTGGGCAACTGAGGAACAATGTGGGGTGGGTCCCAGCGAAGCAGCTGGCGTCAGGAGGACCTCGTGTTCCCATGTGAGATGTACAGGGGACAGAAGGTGAACTTAGGATTTAAAGGACGCTGCTGGGTGCTGGAGCACCGTCCCTTTGGTAGGTAGCTTTCTTTTCCCCACCTGATGATGTAACTTAAAAGCACAAGACCTGAGGTAGAAGTGGCTTCAGTTTGCGTCTTGGGCTCTGAAATCTACTGGATCCACACATTTCAATCAATCAGTTAGCTGTTCTGCACTTTAGCTGCCTGACCCTTAAAATGTGGGTAAAAGTACACGCCCTGTGTTACCAAAAGGGTTGGTAGGAGGAGCAAATAAGATGCTAACTATGAAAGCAGGAGTATCTGGCTCTCATGCTTGGCATCCGTGTTATGTGGTGACGCGGGCATGTCTCACCTTTAGGTCAGCAGAGGCAGCCGCTTCAGGCAGCGAGACCTCTATAATTTGCCTTCCAGGTATGTAGAGCCCAGTACTCATCCAGCAATACCTGGTGCCTGCCAAAAGCAAGAGCGAAATAGATGCTATCCTTCCTCCATGAGTCCATCCCCACCCAGCTTCCAGGGTCCCTTCATGAGCTCTGTACATCCTTCTGCCTCCACGTGGCCCTGGCTCTGCTCTTCCAAACATTACCTAAGACCCCAACCCCCGTCTCCTTGAGAGTGCAGGGCACGGGATGGAGACGGCCCCCCGAGGTGATCTGGTCCTGAGCTGAGCCACTAAGGCCATCACTCCCCATCCTTCTAAGTTCCTGCCTGCCCGGCTCCCACAAAGGCTCCCCTCTCACCTGGATTGTTGCAGTTGACCTCCACCGTGATGGGAGATTCCGAGGGACGCAGATAGGGGCTGCTGTACATATCTTCAATTTCCGGGACCAAGAGAGAGAGGTCACTTCCGGAGTGGGCCAGCCCAGTGGCCAGGGAGAGCATGGCACCCCTGCAGCAGTCATTGATGACGGGGTTCTCTCGGGTGGCTACCGGCAGCCGGTAGCGACTGAGCAGCTTCCGCAGGAGCCGGTGCACTGACATGTAGGCGGGGATGTCTTCCGCAGGGATCTGCAGGAAAGCTGCACCATCCGGTCCTAGCTTTGCCAGCCAGCCCTTCTCCACGTTCCCTCTCTTCCGGCCCATGATCACCTGGAACTCGGCCAGGGTGGAGCGGAAGTGATAGGTCCTTATCCCTGCCTTAGGGGTACGGAAGGGCCCGGGATTGAGGCTTTGGCTGGTGATGCTGATGCCAAAGGGGTTCAGGAGGAGGTTTCCCGGGAACCGAGCCAGAGGGGACACTCCCGGGTTCTTGAAGGCCCACCACCAGGCCTGGGCGCCAACGAACAGGCCCCCGCCCTCCGCCACAAACTCCTGCAGCTCCTTGACCCCCACATCACTCACGGGCTCGAAGCAATAGACGCTCGCATCGCTGGTCAGATTGGGCTCAATGCTGGTGTCTATGCCCCCGACCGCGAGCAGCCCGCTCAGAGTCCTCAGTTCCGTCTGCACCACGATCTTGCCTCTGCGGCCCCCGTCCAGCCAGCGGACGGCATTGAGCAGGAAGGGGCCCAGTTTGCCGACAGTGAATAGGACCTTGTGGCCGGTCACCACCACCCGGCCCCGGCCGTAGCGCGCCGCCGCTATGACACAGCCGTGGTAGGAATCGAGCCCCAGGGGAAAGGCTAAAGCGCCGTGCACGAGCAGCTGGGATGGGAAACAGTCCGAGTTGCTGATGTCCAGCTCGGAGATCCCGTGCAGGAGCTCATCTCTGTCCTCGGAGAGATCATCCTCGCAACTGCAAACGATACGGGTGTTTATCACAAAGCGCTCAGTAGCGCGCCCGGCACACAGCAAGCGTCGACTGCATTAACACCAGGCGCAGCTCCTCCCAGACAGTGGGGAGAACAAAGTGGGTGTGGGGACCTGTTGCCCGTTGCTTCTGCTCTGCCCGGTCTCGGTGTACAAACCCTCCAAAGGAAACCTCGAAGGAAGTCCTGCTGGGTTTCCCCAAGATGACATCCTAAATGTCCTGGATTTAAGTGCCTGTTTCAGCCTTGTAAGCACTATATAAAGAATTGGGTGAGGGGAGGTCCCCTTGTGGCACAGTGGAAACAAATCCAACTCGTAGCCATGGGGACGCGGGTTCGATCCCCGACCTCGCTCAGAGGGTTAAGGATCCAGTGTTGCCGTGAGCTGTGGTGTAGGGTGCAGATGCGGCTCAGATCCCGAGCTGCTGTGACTGTGGTGGAGGCCGGGAGCCATAGCTCCGATTCGACCCCTGGCCTGGGAACCTCCACATGCCACAAAAGAAGTGAATGGGAAATCATGGTTTCATTTTTATAAGGAGGCTTGTTTCTAAATTTCACGCAGCTAATTTTCTGCAAATAAAGTCAGCAGAGAGCTGAGTTGGTGGCGCTAGTGAAGTATCACTATTATCTCAAAAGGTGGGGCAGGGGAGCTGACCAGACACCACTCTAGTGAGATCTTCCTTCCTGTTACTTGAACCCAAGAGGGTTGGTTGTCTAAACCCAGCACTCCACACATTTGTTGCCGGCCCAACAGGCATGATGCATATCCATGCTATAAGGCTCTTCTCATTACCAACACTTCTTGTCTACGAGTAAAAAAAAGTCCAGTAAGACTTCGGGACACCCATAATCCCCAAATGGGGGATGCAGCTCTGGACACCTGGTGGGATGACAGGGGGTCGGAGGTAGAGTGATCTCTCTAAGCTCGTGGTTCCGGAGCTGGTTATATCACTACTGTTGAGTAAAGCTGTGGCAACTGTATGGTCAGAGGCAGCTGTAAGGAAACACTGAAAAATGGGGGTCAGGTAGATGGCAATATTTGCAATATCTGGGTTATATTCTCTGGGGTTGGCAGGACTCTTGACTGATGGGGTTGGCGGGACTCTTGACTGGTAAGTCCTCTTAGCAGGTACGAACCTTTCCTGGAGACAAGGATACACCCCACAAGAAGACTCTCCAGCTCCTTGCAGGCCCCTATTAAAATCATTCGACTAGCTGTTCTTGCTCTGATTCCAGGTTTACCACACAGCCCTGTGATTGTAACACCGCCTCCCATGATCATCTGCCTAAAGAAAGAAATCACTGGCCAGGCCAAGCAGAATGTTCTGCGGTTGTGACATTTATAGTTCTCAAGCAACAGCTTAGGGTATCTTTAATTTGCTGATTTTAAAGTAAAAAAAAAAAAAAAAGTCATGTTTAAATGTTAGTACTTTCTGCATGCAAAATTAAATAGAAAATGTTTTAATTCTTATCATGATGAGTTCTGTTCATAAATTTCATGTGATTGTTTTATAAATGCAGTCAGTGCAGAGGTGAGCTACACTGGTATCAAGGATTATACACTAGCCTGTGAGGACATGATAAGCAATAATGTATGTGCAAAGTTGAGACCCAGACATGGTGTCACTAAGCAGGACCCCATCAGCAGGCTGCTAGGTGAGGTCCTGCTGAGCCAGGGGCATCTTCAGAATCCTCTGTCACAGCTTTGGTGCATGGGGAGATAAATAATTGTTTCATTAAAGAAAATCAGAACTGGATTACTTTTTTTCTCCCTCTCTGTTCTGAAATGAAACCAAAGTTATCAAAACAAGAATAAATCCATGACAGCACTGGATTTTTGAGATGGGCAAATTAGCAAACATAGACGGGGAATGTACAGGAAATAGGAATCAAGTGGAATCAGAGTGATCAGAAACTCATAGGAACAGAAGAATCTGTAACTGCAAATATGTGAAAGAGAAGATCAAGGAAAAAAAAAAAAGGAACAGGGAGTATCATTCATCCTGAAACAATACAGTTCTGTAACTAATAATGATCAATCTAAGATTTCACACCATTTAACATTTAAGTAAACAAGAGGCACCAAATAGTTGATCAAATATTTGATGAAAATTAACAGCACCAAGCTAAACAAAGGAAATACCAACAGCCCCAAGATAACAGTGATAAACGGAGAAGGTTCTAAATAAATACTGTATGTCATTGGAGAATTTTGAGATAATATCTCTCTCTCCAAAAAAGGGGGAACGGGCTACTATAAAAGTTACTAATTATAATTAAGATATAATTGCCAAATAGATAATCCCATTTAATACGTGAGCAGAGAATAAGTCTTGACGTAGATGAAGGCTATGAATAAATCAACAGGAAAGTTGAGGAAAGTGACTCCTCCAGACAGCACGGCCGAAGGTCAAAAAGATGCACATTATCAGAAAAAAAATAAATAAATAAAATGTAGCGAGAACAAAGGACAGATGAGAAGGCTCATGAAGACCTAGGGGTTCTTGAAAGCAAAGAACAAAGAGAAACAAAGAGGAAATAAGCATACAATTCAATGAACATCTCTTTGTGCTGAAAAACAGATTTGAGTTTTTAGAGTAAAATGACGATCCGAATGCCAAGCAGCATAAAGAAAATGAAGAACATCTGACCAATTTATGGTATATTTACGAACTTCAAAGTACAAAGAAAAGCAAAAAACAAATTACCTAGAAAGAAACAAGTGACATCAGTGCCCTAAAAACAGAGACAATCTGAGGGCAATAAGATGCTCTGTGTGATACACAGTGGCAGGAAAACTCTTCATTGGCATAAGGAATACTGAAACAATGTCCAAGGACTTGTGAAATTTACTACTCACTGAAGGTTTCCAGAAAAGTTACACGAGATTATGCTGTAGGTCCAGAAAAACAAAAATGAATACAAAGTAGCCACGTGAAGCAGTGGGGGGCAAAAATACAGTCTAATTGATAACTAACACTAAAAAAGTGCTGATGTTCTTATGACCCCTGAGGTGCTTGGCAAGAAGTCATTTTGAATGAATAGAAGCCTCAGTGTTACAAACAAAGCGAACAAAGAAACAAAGCTAAACGTAAACCAGACCGGAGCCAAAAACCTAGATGATTTCAAAAGAACCTGGGCAGTGAGGCGTGAGCACAGAAAAGTACAAAGATGGGAGAAAAAGAGTTTTTATTTTGAATGGAAAGTGGATTATAAAAACTAGTTAATTCTCAACTCAGACAGGAAAATGTCCCTTTATTTAAAAATTAAAGGCAACCTGGTAAACATGGATATCAGTATGTAATAAAAGGTGGCATTTTATATTACCGGGAAAAGACAGATGTTTCCATAAATGTTGTTGGCACAGCTGGATCACCATTTGGAATAAGATGAACGGGACCCATTCTTCTCGCAACACACAAGAAAAGACGGCAAATCCATCAGATTTTTAAATTTTAAAAATGAAACCACACATACACTAGGAGAAACCAAAAGTGGAATCTCATATAATCTAAGTGCGAGTAAAGGCTTCTAATCATGACCTCAAATCCGATGTGATAATGGAAGCTTTTTAGTACGTCTTTTTTTTTTTTGTCTTTTCTAGGGTCTTTTTGTTTTTTTGGGGGGGGCTGCACCCATGGCATATGGAGGTTCCCAGGCTAGGGGTCTTATCGGAGCTGTAGCCGTCAGCTTACGCCGGAGCCACAGCAACTCGGGATCCAAGCCATGTCTGTGACCTACACCACAGTTCTTGGCAACGCTGGATCCTTAACCCACGGAGCAAGGCCAGGGATCGAACCCGCAACCTCATGGTTCCCAGTCGGATTTGTTACCCACTACGCCATGACGGGAATTCCAGTACATCTTGAAATTATGTTAGATCCTTTCATTTGCATTTAATTTTAGAACCAACCTGAACTTTGACTGGGACTGCACTGAATCTACATATCATTTGGGAAAAAACTGATACCATAAAAGTATTAAGTGTTCTGGCCCATCAACACAGTGTATTTCTTTAGGTTTTAATTTCTCAGTGACCTTTGTGGTTTTTCAAGCATGTAGGTTGCTGGACAAATTTTGTTACATTTATCTGCTAGTACTTCAGGATTTGGGGCCCTGTTTTTTTTTGTTTTTTGTTTTTTTCAAATTTTATTTATTTATTTATTTGTCTTTTTGCTTTTTCTAGGGCCACTTCCTGCAGCATATGGAGGTTCCCAGGCTAGAGGTCCAATTGGAGCTGTAGCCGCAGGCCTATGCCAGAGCCACAGCAAGTAGGGATCTGAGCCACGTCTGCAACCTACACCACAGCTCACGGCAACACTGGATCCTTAGCCCACGGAGCAAGGCCAGGGATCGAACCTGCAACCTCATGGTTCCCAGCCGGATTTGTTAACCACTGCGCCACGACGGGAACTCCCTGGGGCCCTGTTTTAACTGATATTGTATTTTCAATCGCCATGGTCAATTTTCGGCTACTAGTATAAAAAAAATATTGATTTTTGTAGCTTAACCTCATATCCTGCAATCTTGCTAAATTTATTACAGTAGTTTTTTGTAGCATTTGGAGAATTTTTTACATAGAAGATCATGTTTTCTGCAAATAAACATAAGCTTGCTTCTTAATTTTTAATATCTATGCCTTTTTGCTTGCCTTACTGCGCTGGCTAGAACCTCTAGCACAAGGCTGAATAAAACTTGTGAGAGCAGCTATCCTTCCTTGCCTTGTTCTCAATCTTAAGTGTGTTCTTAACTATAGGATTTTCAAAGATGACTCATCATATTGACTCTCATCACTTCCTATTTCTAGGTTGTGGAAATTTTCATTGTGACTTGATATTGAATTTCGTCAAAGGTTTTTTGTGTGCGTGTGCATGAATCTACTGAATGATGTGCTTTTTTTCATTTATCCTGTAATGGTGAATTGATTTGATGCTTGAATGTTAAACCAGCCATGATGCTAGAATTAGCCTTACGTGGTCATGATGTATTATCCTTCTTATATGTCATAGTCTATTTACAATATTTTATTAAGAATTTTTGCATCTATGTTCACAAGAGACATTGCTCTATAGTTTTCTTTTCCTTTTTCTTTCTTTCTTTTTTTTTCTGCTTTTTAGGGCCACGCCTGCAGCATATGGAGGTTCTCAGGCTAGGGGTCTAATTGGAGCTACAGCTGCCAGCCTATGCCACAGCCACAGCAATGCGGGATCTGAGCCGCATCTGTGACCTGCACCACAGCTCATGGCAACATCAGATCCTTAACACACTGAGCAAGGCTGGGGATCGAACCGGCAACCTCATGGATCCTAGTCGGGTTCGTTAACTGCTGTGCCACGAAGGGAACTCCTGTTCTGTAGTTTTCTTGTCTTGCCGTGTCTTTCTTTGGCTTTAGAACCATAGAAATACTGGTTTAATCAAGGTTCAAAAACTTTTCTTCTCTCTTATTTTCTGAAAGGGTTCATGTAGAGTTAGTTATCAAAAAAAAGATACAAGCCAAACTGCTCGCAGTGACCACCTCTGGGCGGGAGTATCAGTAAGAGGCAGAGGTGGAACAGACAAATCTTTCCCTTTTTGCTTTGTATACTTTGGAACTATTTTCTTTTTTTTTTTAGTAAGTATACACTTTGAAGTTAAAGAAGGAAAATGTTCATGAAAAGGAAAAGAGAACTGAATTGTGATTGAGCAATTTCTCCTCTAAAGTGGCACATCTTCCCACTGAATTCACTCCTTAAAAACTTCTAGGATTCCCCTGGTGGCCTAGTGGACTGAGGATCTGGAGTTGTCACTGCTGTGGCACGGGTCAGATCCCTGGCAGGGTACTTCTGCCGCAAGTGCGGCCAAAAAAAAAAAAAAGGCTTCCAGTTTATTTTGTGAGAACCAATGAATATGTTTCTACTATACGTGGCTAGGCATGTAGCAGGACGTGCCGAGTTAGGTATAGGTATTATGTTCACCCCATCGTGCTGGACCTGACATCGCAGTTACAGAGCTCTGTCTATCCTAGCAGTCACCTCCTAGGACTTGTGGGTTCTCGTTACAAATAAGCTTACTAATGTCTGCTCAGATAGTTCGGTTTTCCAAACTACTTGGGAAGTCATAGCTACGTTTATCTTCAGTAATTTGGCAGTTTTCTTGTCTCATTTTGAGCTCATTTGGAGAAGTCAATTTCCAAAATTCTAAAATCTTCGTAATCTGGCATTTAAAGGGCTCTTTTGTATGTAATATCCCTTGACTATACATATAGTCCTTTTAGGGCCACACCAGTGGGATATGGAGGTTCCCAGGCTAGGAGTCTAATTGGAACTGTTGCTGTGGCCTATGCCACAGCCACAGCAACGCCAGATCCAAGCCACATCTGTGACCTACACCACAGCTCATGGCAACGCTGGATCCTTAACCCACTGAGGGAGGCCAGGGATTGAACCCACAACCTCACGGTTCCTAGTTGGATTTGTTTCCACAGCACCACGATGGGAACTCCCATATTTTAAAATGAAATGGAGATATCTATATATCTACATGTCTATGGATATATGGCATTGATAATGTTTCTTGCCAGTTCAGGTTTCACAGGTGTGTTTTCAAGCCAAGGAATTTGGAGCATGTGGACATTTCAGAGCATGGCCATTGTACGACACCCTTTTCTCTGCATCTCTGATGATTCTGTGGCTATATGGGGATCACCGAAGACTGAAGGCCGGTCTTGATGGAGCAAGAGCCGAAATGGGGACAAGGACCTTCTACTCCAGCATTTTCCATTTACAGGGAGAAAGAGAGCTGAAAGCACACACTAAGGTCAAGGCATGCGGTTGCCGGCAGCAACCCCAGGCTTCCAGATTATTATCGGAGATGTTTCTGGGCTTGTAATTCTCAAATCTTTGGAAATCATTCTCTTGAAATAAGAAATAACGCCTGGGATGTAGCATATACTAAAAAAATCCCGGCTAAATGGATGGACGAACAAACAAACGGAGAACTAGAACTCTAACAGAAGCCTGAGATTTGAGTCAAAATGAGACAAGGGCCTTTTTTTTTTTTTGTCTTTTTTGTTGTTGTTGTTGTTGCTATTTCTTGGGCCGCTCGCACGGCATATGGAGGTTCCCAGCCTAGGGGTTGAATCGCAGCTGTAGCCACAGGCCTACGCCAGAGCCACAGCAACGCGGGATCTGAGCCGCGTCTGCAACCTACACCACAGCTCACGGCAACACCGGGTCCTTAACCCACTGAGCAAGGGCAGGGACCGAACCCGCAACCTCATGGTTCCTAGTCGGATTCGTTAACCACTGCGCCACGATGGGAACTCCGACACAAGGGCCTTCTAATCCAAAAGAGAGCAAGTAAACTGTTGTGGTTGATTCTCCCAAAACTTCCCTCAGATTGGTTATGTAATGATGTGTCTAATCTGCATCAAATCCCTTTATTGGTAAAGCCAATTCAGTGTTCAGTTCCTGTTTTGTTAAATGTATAAAGACAGTAAAATGTGACACTCAATCATGATGATGCCACCTCAGTTTGCAGAAGGAAGTAGGAAGAAGTAGCAGTTAAAATAAAATAAAAATGAAAACGAAAAAAAAAAGTCAATACCTTAGACAACTGAAACACACATGGCTTGGGGTTAAGAGCATAATGACGGCTGCCAGGTAATTTCAGTGCTTGGGAATGATATTCATGACTTCATAAGCTTGCATACCATAGCATGGAGGCTGATGTCGGGATAATTAAAGTGTTTTAGATACTTTGAGCAGATCTCTTTCTTTCTTTTTTTTTTTTTTTTTAGTCTTTTTAGGGCCGCACCCACAGCATATGGAGGTTCCAGACTACGGGTCAAATCGGAGCCGTAGCCACCAGCCTACACTAGAGCCATAGCAATGCCAGATCTGATCCACGTCTTTGACCTACACCCCAGCTCAGGGCAACGCCAGATCCTTAACCCACTGAGCGAGGCCAGGGATCAAACCCGCGGCCTCATGCTTCCCAGGTGGGTTCATTAACCACTGAGCCACCACTGGGAACTCCTGGGCATGTTTCTTAATTCATTTAATGCTCACACCCACCCTTAAAGGTAGTCATTGTTAATCCTGTTTTAGAGATGAGCCTGACCTAGGGCTCAAGGTTTTAGAGCAATTCCAGGCAGTTTGGGAATTTACTAAGATCTGCTTCCACTAAAATCTGTGCCATTCCCGGTATATAAGATCTTGCTTAATAGAATCCTGAGCATTGCACCGAGGCTGTGAGGAGTTTATGACAGCGGATCCCATGTTTGCTCAAGTGAAATGCTTAAGAGAAAGGTGGGGCTAATTCTGTATCTCAAGTACCCCAGCCACTGCCCTCAGAACTGGAGGCCCGCAGAGATCTCTCTCCGAGGATAATCTGATGGGAGGAGCAGAAATTGCTCGAGGCACTGGGTGGAGGAGGCACTGGGTGTGCTTGGTCACGTGGGTCAAGACCCTGTGGGGGTTCGAGCTCTAAGTGTAGATCAGGACGTTGTCTAAGCAGAGCACCAGGGCCAAGACAGGGAGGCTAATGTCTCCCAGGCACACCTGAAGCTGCAGGTATTCGCACCAGGCTAAAACTGCATCATTTTATTACTTAGAGTTTAATTTTTCCTGTCATTTCCGTGGTGATTTCTTCTGATAAAAATGTGATTCATTCTGATAAGACCTGCAGACCGTTTACTCCTAGAAGGTTGAGAGGATCCCAAGATCTCATCTGGAATTGAATTTAGTAAGAAATGTGGAAGTAACAGGTTAAAGCGACCTTAAGTCACACTCGCATGTTCAAATGCACAGTTAAAAATAAATGACACTTGGGCAGAGTAACTCAATCCACAGGGGCTTTCAATGGGAACCTCACTCGGCCTGTGATGGAAATAAACTTCCTTCTTGAATTCTAACAGAAGCATGCTGGTGTCTAGCACGGACTAATATTTCTAAAATGCTTTGAAGATATTTAATACAGTACTACACAATTACTACAAGTGAAGAAAGATCCATATCCTCAACAACAGGCAGATGATTAAATAAATAAGGTATACGCACTGGCATTCACAGAAAATGAATCAAAGATAATTTTAAAGGTTAATTAGGATGAAAAATGTTTATGAGCAGAATTCAAAATACCAAGTATACTAAGATGACAAGGGCATAAAATTATACATGGATGAGGAATATAATGTGCAACGATGAAAAGAGTTGTAAATAGGGATTTTTTTTTAATCAAATTTTTTTTATTTTGTTTATTTTTTGCCTTTTTGTCTTTTTAGGGCTGCACTTGCGGCATATGGAGTTTCCCAGGCTAGGGGTCAAATCAGAGCTGTAGCAACGTGGGATCTGAGTTGCGTCTGTGACCTACACCACATTTCCCGGCAATGCTGAATCTTTAACCCACTAAGTGAGGTCAGGGATCAAACCCACATCCTCATGGATGTTAGTCGGGTTCGTTAACCGCTGAGCCACGATGGGAACTCCGGGATTTTTTATTTTTTTTGTCTTTTTAGGGCCACAACCACAGCATATGGAAGTTCCCAGACTAGGGGTCCAATCGAAGCTGTAGCTGCTGGCCTACACCACAGTCACGGCGACTATAAGTTACATGCAGATTTTCAACTGTGTAGAGGGGTGCTCCATCCCCCAAGTTGTTTAAGGGTCAACTGTATTGGCAACACCATGTACGTGAGTGTGTGTGTGTGTGTGTGTGTGTGTGTGTGTGTGTGTGTGTGAGTGTATTCAGAAATATTAGAAAGGAGAGTGAAAGTGACATATTTGGAGAGTAAGAATTAAAAAATTTTTTCTGTTTATTTAATAAAAAGCATGTTTGTGTTATAAAGATGTGGCGATTTTTTTTTTGCTTTTTAGGGCCACATCCACAGCATATGAAAGTTCCCAGGCTAGGGATCGAAACAGAGCTAGAGCTGCCAGCCTACACCACAGCCACAGCAATGCAGGATCCGAGCCGTGTCTGCAACCTACCCCATAGCTCACGGCAACACCGGATCCTTAACCCACTAAGCAAGGCCAGGGATCAAACCTGTGTTCTCATGGATACTAGCTGGATTCGTTTCTGCTGCGCCACGATGGAAATCCCCAAAGTGGATGATTTTTTTTTTTTTTTTTTTTTGCCTTTTCTAGGGCCACTCCCGAGGCATATGGAGGTTCCCAGGCTGGGAGTCTAATCGGAGCTGTAGCCACCGGCCTACACCACAGCCACAGCAATGCGGGATCCAATCCGCGTCTGCAACCTACACCACAGCTCACGGCAATGCCAGATCCTTAACTCACTAACTGAGGCCAGGGATCGAACCTGCAACCTGATGGTTCCTAGTCAGATTCGTTAACCACTGAACCATGACGGGAACTCCTAAAGTGGATGACTTTTAATGTGACTTTTGAACTGCATATGAAGCAAGGTAATGAAATATATGCCTTATTAAAAAATTGGACAGAAAGTTTGGAAAATTAAAGTTTATGACTGAAAATCATCTTATCATTGTCCCACAATCAAGAGACCTACCTGTTATAGATATTTGGTGCTTTTTTCTTATGCAGTATTTTCTACACATAGCCATATTTTTGAACAAAACTGGAAACACACTGAACATCAATTAGTATCCTACTTTATCCCATTTATAGGACTCCCAAAGATTCTTCTCATGCCCTTAAATACTCTTGAAAACAATTTTTAATGATTAATTAATAATCCATTGTATAATGTTCTATAATTTATTTGCCCATCTACTCTTCCCAATGACAAATAATGCTGAATTGCCATTTATATACATGAATCTGATTATATTTCAGATTGTTTACTTTTTAAAGTCCTATTAAAAAAATATATTTTCAAAGGTTGAGATTTATTTAACATCAAGTCAAATTCACTCAATTTCGATACACAATTAATTAATTTGGATAAATGTATACCCTTTGGTAACCACTACTACATCAGACGGGAGAAAGACGGCTTGATGTGGACTTTCCAGCACTGTTATGATTTTTTGGGCTCTACGATTATATTACTTAGTAGAAGGAAGGAAATAAAGAAGGGAAGAGCAAAGGAGAGGGAGGGAGGGAGATACTGGGTGCTTGAGAACTAATCTTAATAAAACTGTAGGTTGAGCAGGAGAGGTTTGGCTTTTTTCTTTTTCCTCTACCCATCTCAACCTATGCACATTTCTTAATGTAGATATGCTAAGAAATGTATACATTAGCAACACGCATAGATACACCTATTCCCTTGCACCTGTGCCTTCTCTTGACTTCGTCTCAGCCAATTAGCTTAGGAAAATCACTGCTGCCATCTTCAATTCACCCACAAGTCAAAAAAGGACCCACACAGCACAGGAGTGATGCTATGACATGCGTACCTGTGTAAGAACAGTGTCAAGAGTTGTTGGAGTTCCCGTCGTGGCGCAGTGG
The DNA here is from genome assembly GCF_016906955.1 of Phacochoerus africanus. Lineage (NCBI taxonomy): Eukaryota > Metazoa > Chordata > Mammalia > Artiodactyla > Suidae > Phacochoerus > Phacochoerus africanus. The sequence goes on along the minus strand of NC_062559.1, from coordinate 6,619,706 downwards.
TTAACGAATCCGACTAGGAACCATGAGGTTGTGGGTTCAGTCCCTGCCCTTGCTCAGTGGGTTAACGATCCGGCGTTGCCGTGAGCTGTGGTGTGGATTGCAGATGCGGCTCGGATCCCACGTTGCTGTGGCTCTGGTGTAGGCCGATGGCTACAGCTCCGATTAGACCCCTAGCCTGGGAACCTCCATATGCCGCAGGAGCGGCCCAAAGAAATAGCAAAAAGACAAAAAAAAAAAAAAAAGAAAAAAGAAAAAGAGTTGTGATGCTGCCTTACTTAGTGAATAACCAAGGCTAATAATCCACAATCTGCACAAGAGATGCTATGTACCTCCCTTATTAAGTCTGAATTTTCCTCCCCCGTTAGCCTTCAAGTTGATTTCACATGTGGGCGTACACACACACACACACACACACACACACACACACACACACAAAGACCTAACCAAAAAGAAAAAAGCAAATTCAGATTCAGTGGTGATGAGAGATGATATAGGCCTAGCCAAAGAAAAAAGAGGTATGATTTTGATGGAGAACAATCTTTTAAGGCAATTGAGGGGCGTTACACTGTCAAGAAATAAATTATGCCCGAGTTTCACTTTCCTGTTCCTTAGGCTGGAGGTCACCGGGAAGCTGAATTTGGATCAATCTCATCACCACTGTGCCCCTGAACACCTCTTTCCTCTTCGCACCCGTAAGAATGGAGCTGCGGGGTGTTCCAGGGATTCCATGCCAGGGTCAGCCCACAGCTCATCCCCCAAGTCACCACACTAACCCTGGTGCGCCCTCCTTACCCAATCCTACCTTACTCTGCTCCCCTCAGTCAGAACTACCCATGAGCCTTGCTCCAAGGATGCTGAGTGTTTTCACGTACAATATAGCGCACGGCCTGGTGTACGACTTTTCCTATTTCTGGAATGAGTCCAGCTTCTCGTCTGTCTCTTCATCCCTCCAATCACCCAGCCAGCAAATGTCTACTGGTGACCTGCTCCATGCTCAGCACTGTAGGGGTGCTGGAGCACATGAACAGAACAGGCTGGACAGCACCCTAAAAGAACTTTCCAGGTAGCCTATCTCTGCACCCATCACCTGCACCCTTCTCTATCACCAGGTCTTTGGCCCCCATAGATAAAAATCATCTCCTAACGCCAAGGTGTAAGATTTATTAGCACACACAACTTGTGCTACCTTTCTGCGAATTCCACTTCTCAATCCTCTAGTTCTTACTTCCAGCCTAATCCCATCTGGCTGGACATTTCATAACCTTTCCCATAGCGCCCTAAACTTTGTCTTAGGAGGCCTCTCTTGCCCGTTTTTCTTTTCCTTACATTTCAGGGTACAGAATGGTCCCGAAGATGTTTCTCCCCTCAAAGACGAAATAATCTGGTCTAAGGAAGCAGCCACAACAGGGATCCCCGCCCCTCCAGTGCCCCAACGTGTTTTCAAACTCTGGTTCATTTACAGCGGATCCATGTTTGAGGGCCAAAGCCTCTCCGTTTGAAGACAAGAACCATTTACCTGCGTTGTGACCTGGGGCCCATCTCCCACTGGATCCCACGTACTCACCTCACTAAGACCGGGATCTTGGGCATCTTCTTGGAGACTTTAAAGAGACTCGTGTCCCCTTTGTTGTCGGTGAAGTACACGCCGGCCACGCTGGTCACGAGGTTCCCAGGGAAGGTGAAGAGAACCCTCTCATCATCGCCCTGGTGGGCCCAGTCCCAGGCTTGGCCTCCGACCAGCAAGCCTCCTCCACGCTTCATGAACGTGACCAACTTTTCGGTCATGGTCTCGTTGTAGGCATCAATGCAGTAAACCCCCAGGGACTCTTTCACTTCCGGCTCGACCTTTGCCTCCACGCCCGCGCCCTCGAGGATTTTGGCCAGAGGTGCCAGGGAGGGGTGTACGCCAACGGGTGCGCCAGGGGAAGAGCAAAGCCAGCCCACGGCATTGAGGAGAAACGAAGTGAGCTGGGCTTCCACCAGGTAGTCCTCGTGCGACACCACCACCAGGCGGCCTCGGCCGTAGGAGGAGCCGGCGATGAGGACCTGGCCCATGTCATTCACCATCACCGGGAAGGAGGCCTCGCCGATGAGGAGCAGTTCACAGGGGATGGCGTCTTCGGGGACGTCCCAGCTTGTCACTCCGTTCATCAGGGCCTCAAAGGCGGCAGAGGGAGTCGCCATGGCTGGACCAGTTCTGCAGAGAGGACAGCAAAGACTCAGCCTGGCGAAGAGCAGACAAACAAACACAGCCAGCACTCCGTGCCTCCAGTAGCTGGGCAATTCCTCCCATCACCAGATGACACTGTGAACTGACGCACGCGCTCTCCAGGTGGGGCAGTGTCTCCAGTCGGGGAGACCCTATGGTGCCCTGTCTGCTGACACTCTTACGGTCAAACAGAACGAGCACAACACTTTTGCATCACAGAAGGAAACAGAGAGACGTGAAGAATGACAGTAGAATTGTGTCCTCGTGGACACATAGTTAAGTACGAACTCCCGGTACTTGCTAATGTGACTGTATCTGGAAAGAGCATCTTTGCCCATGTCAAGTGGAGAATGGTCATACTGGGTTTGAATGGGCCCTAAGCGAATGACGGGCGTCCTCATACGACTAGGATATCTGACTGCAGACACAGATACCAAGGGGGAGCGATACACAGGCTATGAGAACGGGGAGGCAGAGGTTTGAATGAGGCCCCTACAAAGCTTGCTGGCAAACGCCAGAAGCGGGGAGAGGGGCACGGAGCAGACTCGCCAGAACTTCCAGAAACAACCAAACTTGCCAACACGTGGATGCCAAACTTCTAAGCCTCCAGAACTGTTAGGGAACTGACGTTTCTGTTGTTTTAAGCCACCCAGTCTGTGGTGCTTGGTTGGGCAAGCACTGGAAACCAACACCGTGGCGGGGCACACTGCCTCCCCACCCCCACTCCACCCCGCTTGGCCCTCCCAATGAGGGCGCCAACCCCGGCGTGGGGCTGGGATTTCATTCGGAAGAGTCTGGGTCCTCGGGAAGGGTTCTCTGGTCACAGGCACCAGCTGGGTACGAAGAAAGCAGACAGCCTCTGTGGTCTGAGTCTAGGTCCCAGAACACCAGAAGCAGAAGGTAACACATCATGAACTTCAGACCAATTCTCACTCGCACCAGGACCCAGCAAAGAAAGGTGTGCATGTCTCTGGATGCGTAGTCACAAAAACCTGCCAGAGGCCAGCTCCGGGGGCCAGGGAGTGTACACTTTCTCCCGATCGGAGATGGACGGCGTCGGCAAATGTACAACATAGAGACAGCCTCTCTGTCCCTTCTTTCAGGGCGCTGGACTCCTCAAACTTTATTGGCAACAGTGGTTGATGATATAGACAGTTTTTCACTACAGATGACATCACAGTGTTAAAAGTACATTGGTCAACTGTTCCATGGCATAACAGCTACACATCCTGTTTTAAGATCTTTATCTTAACTTAGTGGGTACAATTTAGGGACAATTAGGCACCATACATCATGTGGAAAGGAGGAGACTCAGTACAAACCATCCCATGGCCAGCCAGTCTTTACAATTTGAAGAGGTCACAGACACAAGAATTTGGCATTCACAAATCTTGTTTTTAGACTGGTGCATATCTTTAAAGCGTTATGGCAGGGAGACAGTGTAAGAAAATATAAACCAACTTAACGAAACTAGCTATCACTTAAAAGCTTCTAAAATCAAGGACAAAACTCACAGCTAGGTTTTTTGGATAATACATGTCTAACTTTTATGAACCTCATTAAAATCCTAACTCTAAAGTTTACTATATAGCTAGTTAGTAGATAAACACTATGTTTTAACTCAGTTGGATTTAAATAGGGGAAAGTCCTTCAGGATGAAATTCTTATTATATTATTGTTGCAATTTTGTTAAATCACAAATCGCCACAGGAAAGTAAGAATGGAAAATAAGAATAATAAGCAAATAATCAGGAAAGACTGAGGAAAACTGAATAACAAATAAAACAACAGGAAAGACTAGGTCACCCAAGAAACAATCCATGTTCTCCAGCGCAAACATGGAAATTGTTTTCCCAGGAAAGTCCCGATTCTTCCCCATCAGCATCAAAGCGAGAGCTGTGTAACCTGAGGCCTGGCCTCGGCTTGTACCACGCAGGCAGGCTTTCATCCTGACCAGAGGCCCACCTTCGGCTTGTACCGTTCAGGTGAGCTCCCTTCCTTGGTTAGGAACCTGCCTTTAGGTTTTTCTGCTGTCAGGCAAGGTTCTTTTTTTGAGTCCCTGCATTTTTTTCGGCTTCCCGGAGTCAGCCTACACCATATCCACAGTAACGCCAGATCTGTGCAGTGTCTGCAACCTGCACCACAGCTCACAGCCAGGCATCCTCATGGATCCTAGTCAGGTTCGTTACCACTGAGTCATAACAGGACCTCCCAGAGTCCATGTTAAGTACCAAAAACATATAAGCCTGTTACTAGGATTTTATATACACAAACCTATGGAGGTCACATTTCAACAAGCTACGTTGACTGCATAGGAAAGGAAGGGGTGCCCAGTACTCTTTCTCTTTATAAAAGTCTGCATTCTTTGAACTGTTGCATGCATTACTATTACAATTAAAAATAGCACAGGTAAGAGTTCCTGTCCTGGTGCAGCGGAAATGAATCCGACTAGAAACCATGAGATTGTGGGTTCAAATTCTTGGCCTCACTCAGTGGGTTAAAGATCTGGCGTTGCCGTGAGCTGTGGTGTAGGTCTCAGACACGGCTCAGATCTGATGTTGTCGTGGCTGTGGTGTAGGCCGGCAGCTGTAGCTCCGATTGGACCCTTAGCCTGGGAACCTCCATATGCCACTGGTGTGGCCCAAAAAAGCAAAAAAGCAGAAAAAAAAACAGCACAGGTAGTATAAACTCAAGCAAGGAAACACATTAAATGATTGAGTATATAAATGATTAGATTCATCAACTGATTCTATCTCACTTACCCTAAAAAGACTTCCTTCTTTGTGCGCATTTGCCCAATAAATCTGATTTCCTCCTCCTCTTCCTTGAACTTTGCAGTTGGTTCTGTTCCCTCTTGAACCAGCTAGACCCTGGAGTTCTGAACCAAATGCTAACTCTTTGTGTCTAAATCTCTGTCTGCCCTCCTAGCTTGGGGAGCTCAGAGAAACATAGCCTGGGGGAAGCTTTTATTTCTCCCCTTAGATTCTTCATTCTTGGTTCTCCTTCCATGGATCCCACTTCCTTTCCCCCAGGTCCAGTAACTCATGGAACCCAAAGCACTTCTAAAGCAGAAGGCATCCCAGACACAAGCTGTAACTCAGGGACAGTGCTTTACAAATCCCTCCACCTCGTCCACAAAGAGGCCCCAGGGTTCCCTTTAACAGAGGTATTTGGAAGGGAAGGTGGGTGGGGAGCCTGCCTTGAATAGTGTACCACATCCTGCACTGCAGTTTGATTTCAAATCCCCAAAGTAGCGTAATAACAGAGGTCAGAGGACACTGTTTACATCTGGATTCTCCACAGAGTCATGACTGGTCTAAGGGCAAACCTGGGGCCACTTCTTCAGCAGAGAGCTACCCGGGCCTTGAACAAGAATTCCTATCACAGACATCCAGTTCTATGGGTCTTCTCTTTCATGCCGTTTTTTTCCATGAACCCCTTGTTTCTTTTTCCTTACATGTCCAATATCTTTCCCAGGGTCCATCATCTTCTGCTAACAGTAGCCAGAATTGGGGTGGCTTCAACCCTTTTGCCTTCTGTCTTAGATATTACCCGCTCAGTCTTACTTGATTTTCATTTTATTTATTTATTTATTTTTTGGTCTTTTTGCTATTTTTTGGGCCGCTCCCACGACATATGGAGGTTCCCAGGCTAGGGGTCCAATCGGAGCTGTAGCCGCCGGCCTACACCACAGCCACAGAAACGCGGGATCCAAGCCGCCTCTGCGACCTACACCACAGCTCACGGCAACGCCGGATCGTTAACCCACTGAGCAAGGGCAGGGACCGAACCCGCAACCTCATGGTTCCTAGTCGGATTCGTTAACCACTGCGCCATGACGGGAACTCCTTGATTTTCATTTTAAAATGCTTTAACTTGTACATTCAAAAGAATATGTCCGTTTGTAGACTACAGACGTAGTAACAGTAAAACAATTACACAATTAAACAAACTTCTACATAAACCAATCACCCAGCTTAAAAAACAGACCGTGAGGTGTGGTGTAGATCACAGACTCAGCTGGGATCTGGCGCGGCTGTGGCTCTGGCATAGGCCAGCAGCTGTAGCTCCGATTAGCCCCCTAGCCTGGGAACTTCCATATGCTGCAGGTGCAGCTCTAAAAAGACAAAAACAAACAAACAAACAAAAAAAAAAAACCAAAAACAAAACCAAAAAAAAGACCATTACTATTATCTTTGAAGGCCCAACTGTGGCCCTCCAGAATCAATTCCTCCCTCCATTCCCCCCAAAGTAGGCTCCATTTAAAACTTTTGCTTTTTCTATTCCCCTATTTCAAATTTTTTTTTTGTCTTTTGTCTTTTTTTTAGGGCCACACCCGCAGCATATGGAGGTTCCCAGGCTAGGGGTCCAATCGGAGCTGTAGCTGCTGGCCCACACCACAGCAATGCCAGATCCTTAACCCACTGAGTGGGGCCAGAGATCGAACCCGAAACCTCATGTTTCCTAGTCGGATTCGTTTCCACTGCACTGTGACAGGAACTCCTCCCCTATTTCTTTCCTTCTTCTTTTTTTTTTTTTTTTGTCTTTTTAGGGCCACACCCACGGCACATGGAGGTTCCCAGGCTAGGGGTCCAATTGGCGATGTAGTTGCCAGCCCAAGCCAAAGCCACAGCCACAACAACCCAAGCCGCGTCTTCGACCTACACCACAGCTCAAGGCAACATCGGATCCTTAACCCACTGAGCAAGGCCAAGGATCAAACCCACAACCTCATTGTTCCTCGTCGGGTTCCTTAACCACTGCGCCACGATGGGAACTCCTCCCATTTCAATTTTAATGCACCCCCTTCTCAATTCCTAATTCCCCTGGGGCTGTCTTTTCCTTCCTCATATTTGCTCACTTCTCTCACTAGGTAATTCTCAGAAAAACAGCATAGTGGAGGAGGACAAGTGGGGCGGGGTGGGGGGTGGGGTGAAATCTGAGTTAAAAAAATAAAGAATAAAATCGAGGCGTTGCGCCTTACAAACTGTTGATCAGCCTGCTTCAGCGGGGTGTCCCATCAGATGGATAACGTGGGAGCGGGCTGTCCTGTTAAGGGGCTGGTGTGGACTCTTGCTCCTTTGCTCTCCAGTTCCTCACCTGGCTAGACTTTCCTCTCCAGGCCCAGAGCCCATCTGCAAAGAGCATGTCGGTGACGTCAGAGGAGTGGAGCGGGAGCTGGGTGTGTGTGTGGGGGGGGGGGGAGCAGCAGGGGGAGGGGAGACAGCAGAAAAGCTTGCGTTGGCAAGGAATTCTCTAGGCCTGCCGGCACGGAGGTCTAGGTGGGTTGAGGGTACACGGCTCGCTGGGCCTTCTTAGACACACCTACGCACATGCACAAACACACACATCCCCCAGTTTCCAGGCGGCCGATGCGAGGGGGCGAGATCCCGGTCTCTGAGATGGCGTTTGCAAATATCAAAGGGCAGTAGGGCAGAAGTGATGCTCTGTCACCGGCGCGACCCTGAGCAAGCCCTGCCGCCTCCCTGGACGACAGCAGTTTATCCCATCTAGCCGCGGATTGCACGCAGATTCTCTAGGCTAAGCCAGTGCATACAAAGCAAGCAAACAAACCTCAGATGTCAGAACCCAAAGAGGAGGAGCAATGCGGCAGGAGGGATGCAGAGCTGAGAACAGAGAACAATCACCCGCAGGAAGACGGGCACAACAGGGAGGGATTCTGTACCCTGTTTGGGCACCCGCAGCCTCGCCGCGCGCGCCCAGGCCCGCAGGTCCTCCCTCGCCCACCTCGCGCCCCTTCGGCCTCCGGCACCGCCCTCCCCCTGCCCGAGCTCAGTCCACGGCCCTCGGCTCCCGGTCTGGCCTGCGGGGCATTCGGAGAGGGCCACTCACCAGGTCGCCCCACAACTTCTACGGGGGCCGCTTGAGGAAGCAGAGCTGCGTGCAGAGGGGGACGCTCGGTCCCGCGGGCAAGGGGAGTCCCTGCAAGGCTGGCCAGCGGGGAGGAGACGGAGCGGGAGGAGGGGAGGGGCTCCCGGCCTGTCCCCTCCTCCCCACTTCCTCCTGGGCGGGACCGCGAGCCTAGGGGCGGAGCTTGGCAGGGGACAGGGCTTCTTTGTGTCGCGGGCCCTGTTGGCTGGGCACTGCCGTGGCCCCCCATCCTGGCAGTGGGGACGGCGGTCTTATTAAAGACATAAACTTCTCTATTTCATTAGTAAAGGAAAGGGCTGAACAAACCATGGGACACAGTCTACGGAATATTATTCAATTCTTATTTAGCGCTTACATGTCCATTTCCTTGGAGGAATGTACCTGACATAATGCCTAGGGGAAAATAAAAAGTGTTGAATATGCTTTCATTTTGATAATAAAAAACTGCCCTACATGTAATTGTATTATGGCGAGGGAAGGGACAGATAGATTTCTACCCACTAATACAGTTTAATCTGAGAAAGAGTGGAGGGCAACTTTTTATATGAACTATGCATAATTTGCATATGTACTACTTTTGTAAATTACAAATAATATATTATTTCAACACACAAAAAGTGGCTAAAATTTATTCTTCTGTGAACAGTTTAAATCTTTTCTGAAATCCTTCCTGATAACCAGTGGACAGGTGCTCCTTCCTTCCATGACCTGCAAGTTCCTACTTTGTGTGGTGACTTCATCTGGCGCTACAGGAGTATAATGCAGTATGACGGTTAGGAATTCAGACTGTCACCAGAGCGCAGGGATTCAGGTTGGTTTGTTTGTTTTTGCCATTTCTTGGGCCTCTCCTGCGGCATATGCAGGTTCCCAGGCCAGAGGTTGGATCCGAGCTGTAGCCACCGGCCTATGCCAGAGCCATAGCAACGCGGGATCTGAGCCGCATCTGTGACCTACACCACAGCTCACGGCAACACCAGGTCCTTAACCCACTGAGCAAGGGCAGGGACCGAACCCGCAACCTCATGGTTCTTAGTCGGATTCGTCAACCACTGAGCCACCACGGGAACTCCTGGATTCAGGTCTTAATGCTACACTTAACAGGCTGAGTGACTTTGTGCACGTTACTTAGTTCTTCTGTGCCTCAGTTTCATGACCTATAAAATGGGGTTGATAAATTTAGCATCTATGTTACAGATTGATTGTGAGGCTTAAATATGGTGAGTGAATACTTGTAAAGTTCTTAGATCAACGACCGGCATACATAAGACTGCATGAGTGTTTGTTAAATAAAATAAATATTCAAGTCAAAGGAAGATTTAATGAATGTTTTAGGAAAATGCGTACCTTTTAATCCTGACTAGGATGTTGATCCAAATCCATGTCTTACTTCCTTTCCCCTTCTCCCTTCAATTCCCTTTCCAAAAACTGAATCACATGAACCATGTTCAACAGGAGCATGTGGGTAGCTGAACTCATTGGCAGGGTTTACACAGCGGAAAGGCCAGGAAGAGAAATTAAGAGAACCTGAATTCAGGAGTGATGGCAAGGAGATCCTCTATCTTTCCAGAGGTCAAGGTTCTCAGCTAAAGAGGGCAGGCTGGCTAAGCTTCTTTTCAGTCTTAAATGCCAAGACGAGTAGCACCAACGTAAAACCATGAACTATTGAATTTCACGAAAACAATTAAAATTCAAAACAAAAAATGCATACACTGATACATAAAAATAAATAATAGAAGGACAAAAAGATACACGGGAAGGATACAACTTAACTTACCTCTGAGGCTGGTGGCCTGGGACTTGGTGGGAAAAAAAGGTTTCAAATGTCAGATTTTTGTTTTAAAAAGGAAAAGAGACACACACAGAGGGAGAAAGAGTGACGCTGGAAGAGAAAGGGAGCTGAAGGGAAGGTGATAAAATATCAGAATCTGATAAATATTATATTATTTTCTGTACTTATCTGTAGCTTCGGAAGCTTTTACGATGAAAAATGTTCAGAGAGGGCAGGAATGCTTTAGACTTTCGCTGACTGCCTTCCCGGAGGTGAATACAGAACCAACGTGGTAGAAAAAAAAGCAGAGCCAGAAACAGACATGGAGAAACCATAGGGAATCCTCTTTAAAAGACATCTGCTTCCTTAGGCCCAAGGGGGTCTCAGGCCAAAAACCCGACCACTTTCGCAGCCTCTCTGGGCCCCCTCCTCCGCGCTCCCCTCGACCCCTACTGCGACCCTCCCTCTCCCAGCCGAGCCACGGGGAACTCTGTTGGCGCTCCGGGGCCTGCTCTGGTTCCAGAAACCATCTTTGGACAAGACTCACCCGCTGTCCAGCAATGTCCACGCCAGCTACTTCAGGGAGAAGGGACTCCTCTAGAGAGGGCGGAGGAGGAGAGAAGGTACACAGCCTGGGAGGGGAAAATTAGGGACGTGGTGATGGAGGCTGCGGTGGAGGTGGGCAGCGGAGAAGGTGGGGGGAAGGAGAAGGGGGTTGTCCCCGAAGCTGATTGGTGGACTTGGGTTTGGGGGCGGAGCCTGGCCGACTGCCCCCAAACCGCAGAGGCCCCGCTTTGTGTCAGTTTCTGCCCAAGATGCCGCCCCAAAGAAATGGAGACCCCAGCCCCCGCGCGGTACAGTGTGTCGAAAAAGAAACGCATGAGCCCCTTTCCCAACAAGCGAGTTGGTTGATAAATAATGATAGATCTTAGATAAAATAATACACATTTCCAAGGATGGGTAAAATCTGTACATATGTGCTAGGAGTTTGGCTGTATTTATATTTTCATTTTGGGGGGCACGCCCACAGCATATGGAAATTCCCGGGCCAGGGATTGAACCGCGTTGCAGCAGCGACCCTAGCCGTTGTAGGGCACTGCGGGATCCTTAACTCGTTGCACCGCAGGAGCTATCCTGTATTTATATTTTTAATAAATATTTAGTGAAATGGAGAGTTTGCAGTTTTGTACAAATAAATTTTAAAATATTTTATATACTTATATAAGCACAAGTTTTATGGAAGACATATAACAACACTATAAGACTCGGTCAATAAAGACAGTAAGGAGATTAATTGTATTTTCTCTTTCTTCACACACCTCACTTCAACAGCAATATATATTATTCTGTGATTAAAAATAGATTCGTTTAGTCAAGTAATGAAATATCCTCAAACAGTTGGTAACAACCCCTCTAGAAATATCTCTATAAACATGATTTCGCCCTGTGTATGGGCTTCTTGAATTTTGTTCCAGCTCCTGAGCGGGAGCCACTTTGAGCCAGGTCCTAGCTTCATGCCTGGCCAGGTCCTGTCTTGACTCTCAGGCGTCTGCTCATCTGTCTAGTTTGGTGAGCTCAGCATGAGAACCTGAAGGGAAAACCACTTGCTCCTTTTCGTGGCCTGCGCCAGAGGCCCGCCAGCGCTGTGTGACCCGCTGAACAGCGTCCTGTGTCCTCGCACCTTGGCCCCTATTCCCTGGTGCCCAAGGAGAAGGTGTCTTTAGACCAAACTGTCCTCAGGAAGACTGTCTTTAAATTTCCCCCTGTAGCACAAAACAGCGTCCAGAGAATGTGGATTCAAGGTGAAGTGGATAGAGGCCCACATCCTGTGCTACTTCAGGGTTTCATGACAACTCCCGAAACGACAGGGAGCACAAGCCAAGAACTGTTTTATTTTATAAGCCAAGAACTCTTTTATTCTCCACTCCATGTGGCTGTAACCAGGGACTCTGTGGTGTCCACCTGATGGCTGGATGGACGGCACAGATGAATGCAGGGTGAGGAAGGCAATGAAGAGCACGCTTCAGTGAGACAAATGAGCCAGATAAACCTGGACAAATTACCAATTTTCCATACTGCAAATTTTCTCCTTCTGTTCATGCTCTTTTGATTTTCTTCCTTAAGCCTTTTGTTTTGTATGTCTCTCAGAATTTCCGGTTCCATCCTCTCTTTCTCTGTTTCAGACGCCACCTAATTAGCCCAATTATGAATCCTGTATCCTCCTTTTTTTTTTTTTTTTTTTGTGGTCTTTCTACGGCCGCACCTGTGGCATATGGAGGTTCCCACGCTAGGGGTCTAATTGGAGCTGTTGCCACCAGCCAACTCCACAGCCACAGAAACGCCAGATCTGAACCTCGTCTGTGACCTACACCACAGCTCACCGCAAGGCCGAATCCTTAACCCACTGAGCGAGGCCAGGGGTCAAACCCACAACCCCATGGTTCCCAGTCAGATTCGTTTCCACTGCGCCATGACAGAACGCCCCTGTATCCTTTCTTATTTCTACTTCCCCTGGAGTTTCTGTTTTACTTTCCAGTTTCTGTTCTGAGTAACAGACTGCTACAAAATCCTGAAAGCACTAAAATAACTTTTGAGACATAGTTTCTGTAAATATTCAGCAACATAGGAATGAATGAAGTTATTAAATATCCATACAACAAAATGTTATGCAGTTTCTAAAAGGGATGAGCTCAGGTCACATTTTGAAGAATGCTTTCAATATATGTTTTCAGTGGAAAATGTATTTCCCTGCTTTTGTATGTTTCTGTTTATCTAACAGGAAAAATAAGGGTATATTTGGCTACCTCAGAAAGTGGGGAGGGTTGACCAATAATTTTTTCTCTAAACATTTTGTATTTTAAAATATTATATATATATATATTTGCTTTTTAGGGCAGCACGTGAGGCATGTGAAGTTTCCTAGGCTAGGGGTCAAATTGGAGCTACAGCTGCCAGCCTACACCACAGCCATGCAGGATCCAAGCCGCGTCTGCAACCCACACGACAGCTCACGGCCACACTGGATACTTATCCCACTGATCGAGGCCAGGGATCGAACCCACACCCTCATGGATCCTAGTCAGTTTCATTAACCACTGAGCAGAAGGGAACTCCACAAAAATAATTTTGAAATAAAAGTAAGACTATTCAGTAATATGACTCTTAAAGGTATACCCCGCAGAAATGCATACATGTGTTATGAAAAGATTTTGTACTAAAATGTTCAAAGCAGCACATCCTTAATAGTGTGGAAGCTACACTCCCTGTTTTCTCACCCTAATTCCCCCCCGGGCACTACCTTCTATTACAAGAGTCTTAAAGATGTTATTTTCAGAGCAACAAATAATGAAAATTTATTTTTTATTATTTTTTTTCTTTGGGGGCCGCACCTGCTGCATATGAACGTTCCCAGACTCGGGGTCAAACTGGGGCTGCAGCTGCCAGCCTATGCCACAGTCATAGCAACGCCAAATCTCAGCTGTATCTGGGACCTGTGCTGCAGCCTGTGGCCATGCGGGATCCTTAACCCACTGGGAAAGACCAGGGATCGAACCCGCATCCTCGTGGTTCGGTTCTTAACCTGCTGAGTCTTAACAAGAACTCCATGAGAATTTATTATCAAAAGATTTACTTTCGAAGGAATTCTAAAGGCTATATCTCAAGAAAAAATAAAATAATTTCAGATAAATAATCTGGGATGTAAGGCTTAATGGTGAGAGGCTTCTAATTCTGTCATTGAGAAAATACCTTGTTTGGAACTCCACTAAAAACAGCAAGAGCTAGGAGTTCCCGTCGTGGTGCAGGGGTTAATGAATCCCACTAGGAACTATGAGGTTGTGGGTTCGATCCCTGGCCTTGCTCAGTAGGTTAACGATCTGGCGTTGCTGTGAGCTGTGGTGTAGGTTGCAGACGCGGCTCGGATCCTGCATTGCTGTGGCCGTGGTGTAGGCCGGTGGCTACAGCTCTGATTCGACCCCTAGCCTGGGAACCTCCATATGCCGCGGGAGCGGCCCTAGAAAAGGCAAAAAGACAAAAAACAAAACAGCAAGAGCTAGACCCAGTAGAGGAAACAAGGAAACCTCTGAAGAGCAAACAACATAAGCAGGACTTGAGAAGCTGTAATCCTGAGGGAAGGAAAATACAGAACCTGAGCTGCACATTCACTATGGCTTTACCCTTTGGGACATTCCCAGCTCACAGTGCAGGATAACAGGCCAAGTAGGAAGTGTCAGTCTCACTGGCTCAAGATTACCACACTCAAAGGACAAAATATGAGATAAGAAACTTCAGCGAAAGGAACCGAAAAATCTATGTACAAATTTCCTTAAGTCACTGGCTGACTCCTAAACCACGCATGCATGGGGAGACCCAAAACACGTGCAGAAAATCTTAGCTCATATGTCAATCCATTGAGCCGTCATTTCAGTAGCTGTAATAGTGTGGGAATGTGGAGGTCAAGTGCCACCGAAGGAAATGATTCTTATTAACACCCTGCTTTCAACTGAGACATGAGAAAATGGATGGCAGAGGGATAAGAATCATGCCTGAGAAGCGAGGTCTCTGTTCTTGGATAAAGGAACAACCTGAAATAGACTGGCGTCAAGAAAGCGTAAAGCTAACCTTTGATAGTGTGAAAGGACTCTGCTGGTACTTTATCTGTCCCCCATCCTCTGCCAAAATCCTTTTTGAAAAACAGTAACATCAATCAGAACTTTTTGATTTTTCATTCATGATGCCCTGCATCCAATCGCAAATTTAGAAGGAGGAGTTCCCTTGGGGCGCAGTGGGTTAAGGATCCAGGATCGTCATTACAGCAGCTTGGGTCGCTGCTGTGGCTTGGGTTTGATCCCTGGCCCAGAAACTTCCACATACTGCAGGCATGGCCAAAAAGGAATATTTAGAAGGAGGATTAAAAATAAGGACAAATTTTAAGAACTCAAGAGAAACCAAAAAATAGACAGACTCACAAGTGCTTAAGACATTTGAGTCCTTACACATGGACCAACTTTAAAATTAACCGTGATTAAATAAGAGACATGCTGGAGAATTCCAGTATAGAATTAAAACACGTAAAATATTAAAATGGAAATTTTAGAAGTAAAAAATAATCATTGAAATCAGGAATCTAATAGTTGGATATAACAGTGTATTAGACACAATTAACCACAGAACTGGTGAACTGCAACGAGGAACAGCAGAAAGTTTCCAAAAACTAACACACAAGGAGAAGAAAGGATGATACATAAGGAGATAAAAAGATATAAAAAGACTATAACAAGAATTATGAGACATAGTAGAAAGTCATGATAAAACAGCAATACATTAATAATGACTGAAAATTATCTGAAAGAGATCATCAAACTCCCCCCAAAATACCCCCAGAAATTCCCTAAGCAGAATAAATACAAAGAAAACTACACCTAGGCACATTTAAATTCAGAGAGGAAATCTGAACCGCAGCAAGAAATAAAGGATACTTTTCATTCAGAGGAACAGTAATACATCTGCCTTTTCTTTCTTTCTTTCTTTCTTTTTTTTTTAGTGCCGCATCCGAGGCACATGGAGGTTCCCAGGGTAAGGGTCGAATTGGAGCTACAGCTGCCGGCCTACACCATAACCACAACAACGACAGATCCAAGCCGCATCTGCAACCTACACCACAGCTCAAGGCAATGCTGGATCCCTCACCCACTGAGCGAGGCCAGGGATCGAACCTGTGTCCTTATGGATGCTAGTTGGGTTTGTTAACTGCTGAACTCCACATCTGCCTTTTCAAAAGAAATGATGGAAACCAGGACACAATGGTACTGCTTCAAAAAAAAAAAAAAGAAGGGAGTTCCCGTCGTGGCGCAGTGGTTAAGGAATCCGACTAGGAACCATGAGGTTGCGGGTTCGATCCCTGCGCTTGCTCAGTGGGTTGACGATCCGGCGTTGCCGTGAGCTGTGGTGTAGGTTGCAGACGCGGCTCAGATCCCGCGTTGCTGTGGCTCTGGCGTGGGCCAGTGGCCACAGCTCTGATTCGACCCCTAGCCTGGGAACCTCCATATGCCGAGGGAGCGGCCCAAGAAATAGCAAAAAGACAAAAAAAAAAAAAAAAGAAGAAGAAGAAGGTAATAAGCCAATCTAAAACTTTAAGTACAGCAAAAATATTCCTCAAAAAATTAAAGCAAAATAAAGACAATTTTAGATAAACAAAAGCTGAGAGAATTTGTTAGCGATGCGGTGTAAAAACTAAAAAAGGTACTTCCAAATTAAGAAAACTGATCCCAGATGGACATACATAACTAAGAATTGAGAATACTGAAAGAGTAAATACATGAGCAACTACCAGTTAATACTGACTATTTAATTAAACAAATATATCGTGTGGGATATAAAAGCACATAAGGAGTTCCTGTCGTGGCTCAGCAGTAACAATTCCGGCTGGTAGTAGGAAGGAAGTAGGTCCGATCCCTGGCCTCGCTCAGCGGGTTAAGGATCTGGCATTTCTGTGAGCTGTGGTGAAGGTCACAGACGTGGCTCGGATCTGGAGTTGCTGTAGCCTGGCAGCTGCTGCTCTGATTTGGCCCCTAGCCTGGGGACTTCCATATGCCACGGGTGCGGCCCTAAAATTAAAAAAAAAAAAAATTAAAGCATATAAAATATAACAATAGCACAGTAACAAGATGGGGATTAAAGCAGATACCCTATTTTAAAGTTACTGCATTGTCTGAGCCTTACCCATCCGTTGGTACCACAGTCAGACAAGGAGACTACAGGGAAAGAAAATTACAGGCCATTATCCCTGATAAACATGGATGCAAACCGAATTCACCAAAGGGAATTCAGCACGACATTAAAAGAATCATACGCCAAGATCAGGTGGGATTTATTCCAGCGATACAAGGATGATTCAACATGTGCAAACCAATAAATGTGCTCCTACATTAGCAAAAGAAGGATAAAATCATCTTAGCAGATGCAGAAAAGCATTTGACAAAATACAACCTCCTTTCCTGACAAAAACTCAACAAATTGGATGTAGAAGGGACGGACCGACCCCAGCATGATAAAAGCCATGTGTGACAAGCCTACAGCTCCCCTCATACTCAAGCAGGAAAGGCCAGAAGCTTCTTCTCTAGGATCAGGGACAAGACAAGGGGTGCCCGTCTCATTTTTTTCTCAACACAGCACTAGAAGTTCTACTTAGAGCAATGAGGAAAGAAAGAAAACTAATGCAATCCAAAATGGAAAGAAAGAAGTCACACTGTCTGTGTTTGCAGATTTCTCTGTTTGCTGATGAATAAATTTGTTTATTAAGCTTTTCTATATACACATCTGAAGAGAAATGTTAACATTATTAATTCTTGCAATCCATGCACAGAATATCTTTTTATTTATTTCTGCCTTCAATTCCTTTCATCAGTGTTTTATAGTTTTTGATGTACAGATCTTTTATCTCTTTGGTTAAACTGTTTTGATGCTATTTTATTTTTATGTATTTATTTCTTTGTCTTTTGTCTTTTTAGGGCCACACCTGTGGCATACGGAGGTTCCCAGGCTAGCAGTTGAATCAGAGCTGTAGCTGCCAGCCTACACCACAGCCACAGCAACATGGGATCCAAACTGCATCTGCAACCAACACCACAACTCACGGCAACGCCAGATCCTGAACCCACTGAGCGAGGCCAGGGATCAAACCCGTGTCCTTATGGATGCTAGTTGGGTTCGTTAACCACTGAGGCAGCACGGGAACTCCTTTTGATGCTATTTGAGATGAGATTATTATTATTTTTTAATTTCCCTTTTCGGAAATTGCTAAATTGCTGTGAGTATACCGAAACAAAACCAATTTTTGTAAGTAGATTTTGTATCCTGTAACCATACATTCAAGTGATCTTTGGGAAATGTGCAAAGAACACACAATAGTGAAAGGACAGTCTCTTCATTAAATCATGTTGCAATAATTGGATGTCCACGTGCAGAAAAATGAAATTGAACACTTCTCCCACGCCATACCCAAAAAGCAACTCAAAATGTATTAAGGACTTAAACATAAGACCTGAAACTCTAAAGCTACGAGGGGAAAACACGCCAAAAATGACTAACACTGGGCTGGGCAATACAATTTTGCATATGACCCCCCAAAGCAAGGCAACAAAAGCAGAAGTAAATAAGCAGGACTGTATCAAACCACTCAGAATCTTCACGGTGAAGGAAACAACAGCGTAAAGGGACAACCTACAGAATGGAGGGAAATATTTACAAACTATACATCCAAGAAGGAGTTAATAATATCCAAAATATAGGCGTTCCCGTCGTGGCGCAGTGGTTAACGAATCCGACTAGGAACCATGAGGTTGTGGGTTCGATCCCTGGCCTTGCTCCGTGGGTTAAGGATCCGGCGTTGCCGTGAGCTGTGGTGTCGGTTGCAGACGCGGCTTGGATCCCGCGTTGCTGCGGCTCTGATGTAGGCCGGCAGCTACAACTCCGATTGGACCCCTAGCCTGGGAACCTCCATATGCCGCGGGAGCGGCCCAAGAAATGGCAAAAAGACCAAAATAATAATAATAATAATAATAATATCCAAAATACATAATGAACACAAGCAACTCAACAGCAAGAAATCAGGAATCCAATATTTGGCTGTAACAGCATATTAGACACAAATAACCACAGAACTGGTGAACTGCAACACACACACACACACACACACACACACACACACAATGGAATTTATTTAGCCGTTAAAAAGAAGGAAATCCTGGAGTTCCCGTCGTGGCGCAGTGGTTAAATGAGGTTGCGGGTTCGGTCCCTGCCCTTGCTCAGTGGGTTAACGATCCGGCGTTGCCGTGAGCTGTGGTGTAGGTTGCAGATGCGGCTCGGATCCCGCGTTGCTGTGGCTCTGGCGTAGGCCTGTGGCTACAGCTCCGATTCGACCCCTAGCCTGGGAACCTCCATATGCCTCGGGAGCGGCCCAAGAAATAGCAACAACAACAACAAAAAAGACAAAAGACAAAAAAAAAAAAAAGAAGGAAATCTGGCCATTTGTAACAACCCAGATGAACCTCGAGGGTGTTACACTGGGTTTTGAAATAATTCGTACAGAAAAAGACCATATAACCACACTTACATGTATGACCGGAATGCTGTACAATCACACTTGTGTGGACTCTCAAAAAATTGAACTCATAGAAGCAGTGAGTAGCATGGTGGCTACTAGGAGCTGGGGAGAGGTTGGACGTGGGGAAATACTGATCAAAGTTTGCAAAGTTTCAGACGTGCAGGCTAAATTCTGGCGATCTAACGGGTAGCACATTGACTATAGTTAATAATATTGCTTTATGTACTTGAAATATGCTAAGATAGTAGATCTCGATTGTTCTTACCAAACAAGTTAAACTATGTGAGGTGACCGGTATGCTAATTAGCTTGACGTGGTAATCATTTCACAGTGTGTACATATATCAAAACATCCCATTGGACACCTTAGATACATGCAAGTTTTATTTGTTGATTACACGCAATAAATGTTACGAGTTATGTGTGCTTCAAGACTAGAGTTTCTGCTAAAACATTTGACCTACAACATTAGAACATGTAACTTCCAAATAAGAGGAGGAGTGATGTGGGCAAACAAAGGCAAAAAAAGAGTGAAGAGGAATGAAAGAGAGAGATAAAGTAGAAAAAATTAAAAGCAAATAATGAGATGGTAGAAATAAATCTAATTGTATTACTAGTTACAGTAAATATAACCGGACTGAATTATTCAATGATAAGTTATAAATTGTCAAGCAATAATTTAAAAAAAACTAGGACTTTAAAAAATACAGATAAGTTAATGACATATATTTAAAATATAGGGAGTTCCCTTCAGGGCTCAGCAGGTGACAAACCCAACTAGGATCCATGAGGATGCGGCATCGATCCCCAGCCTCGCTCAGTGGTTTAAGGATCTGGTGTTGCCATGAGCTGTGGTGTATGTCACAGACATGGCTTGGATCTGGCATTGCCGTGGCTGTGGTGTAGGCCAGCGGCTGTAGCTTCCATTTGACCCCCTAGCCTGGGAACTTGCCATATGCCACTCGTGTGGCCCTAAAAAGCAAAATAAATAAACAAATAAAATAGAGGGTTAGAAAGAAAGCTATAAAGCAAAGGATAAAAGAAAGACAAATGAAGTAACCACCAATCATGAAAACTTTGATTTTTCTTAGTTTTCTTGATTGGTGTTTACTTCATTTATCTGGGAGTGGGAATGGACTGGGAATCTGGGGTTAATAGATGCAAACTATTGCCTTTGGAATGGATAAGCAATGAGACCCTGCTGTATAGCCCTGGGAACTATGTCTAGTCACTTATGATGAAGCATGATAATGTGAGAAAATAGAATGTGTACCTGTAAGTGTAACTGGGTCACCCTGCTGTACAGTAGGAAATGGCAGAACACTGTAAACCAGCCATGATGGAAAAAATAAAAATCATTAAAAAAAATAAAAGTCTACAGATAACAATGCTGCAGAGGGTTTGGAGAAAAGGGAACCCTCCAGCACTGTTGGTAGGAATGCAAATTGGTGCAGCCACTATGGAAAACAGAATAGAGGTTCCTCAAAAAAACTAAAAATAGAGTTGCCGTATGATCCAGTAATCCCACTCCTGGGCATACATCCAGACAAAATTATAGTTTGAAAAGATACCTGCACCCTAATGTTCTTAGCAACACTATTTAAAATATCCAAGACATAGAAACAACCTAAACGTCCACCAACAGGCAAATGGATAAAGATGTGGAGTATGTATGTACACACACACACGCACGCGCGCGCACACACAATGATATATTACTCAGTCATAAAAAAGAATGAAATACTGCCATCATGCTAAGTGAAGTCAGAAAGAGAAAGACAAATGCCATATACCACTTATATGTGGAATCTAAAATATGACACAAATGAACATATCTATGAAACAGAAACAGACTCACAGATGTAGAGAACAGACTTGTGGCTGCCAAAGAAAAGGGGGTGTGGGGGAGGGAAGGATTGAGAGTTTGAGACTGGCAGATGCAAATTATCATACCTGGATAAGCAATAAGGCCCAACTGTATAGCACAGGGAACTGTATTGAATATCCAATGATAAACCATAATGGAAAAGAATATGAAAAATTATATATAAAATTATTTGAATTATTTTGCTCTACAACAAAAATGAACACAACATGGTAAATCAACTATACTTCAGAAAAATTTTTTAAATTAAATTAAATTAAATTAAAATTACAAAAGAATGTACCCCTTGGTGTATACCTATGTATATACCTCTTGACCATAACACACACACACACACACACACACACACACACACACACACACACACACACACATTGCTCTGGTAAATTAGGCAAAATGTATTGGTGGTGAAAGCTGAGACAATATTAGATAGTTAAAAAAATAGCTAATGTGTCCTATTCTTAGAAAAACATATTTTCCCTATAATCTGTTTGTATATGCTGATATAGTTCTCTGTTGAAACCATTCTCCTTTTGCTTTTCTACTTAAAATATATGTATATATATATTATTAAAGAGAAAATAAATCATTAATGTCTGGATTAAAGAGACATGAATTCCTGCGTGAAAAAAAATTCCTAAAAAACAGAGTTTACTGTTTCTTTTACATTTTTAAATAATGTAAATTATATTCTAAAAGTAATGGAAAACAAAAGTAATTTTTTAAATACAAAAAAAAGAAAACTTTGATTTAATGATTTAAGAACAAATTATGAATGCAAAACAAAAAACATTAAGAGGTAGCCATTGTATTTTACATTCCTACATTATGATAAAAACTTCATTTCAATTCCCTAACAATATTGCCTCAAAATATATAAAGTAAAAATAAAGAGATTTACAATGAGAAATTTCAAAATCCACCATTATAGTGAGAGATTTTAATGTAACTATTTTTTGCGATTAATAATTCAAGCAGATAAAAGATTGGTGAAGATGGGCAAATCTGTATTGCATAAATAACACACTTGTTTTAATGATAATATAGGATGTTATATAATTAGAGACTATACATTATTTCAAGCATACAAATAAAACTACATGCTAGGTTATATGCTTTAATGCATCCGAAAGAAATGCATCATATATTCTCTGAATTAATTATAAATTAGCTAGTCAACATTTACTAGAAGATAATAAAAAATTCTTTATGTGAGTGGCTGGAAATTAAAACACATTTTTTTAAAAACTTCATGGCTCAAATAAGAAACTATAATGGAAATGATAAATATTTAGAGCATGATAGCAAAATATTCATGTCAAATCGTGTGAGTTATAGCTAAAGATCAGTGACACAAACTTATAGCCTGAAAAGTTTATGTAAGAAGAATAGCTCAAAATTAATGAGTTAAGCACATATCTTTTTTAAAAAATTTTCTTTTTACGGCTATACCTGTAGATATGGAAGTTCCCAGGCAAGGGGTCAAACCGGAGCTGCAGTTGCAGGCCTATGCCATGGCCACAGCAACTCGGGAGCCAAGCCACAACTGTGACGTACACTGCAGCTTGCTGGGTCCTTAACCCACCAAGAGAGGCTAGGGATCGAACCCACATCCTCACAGACTCTATGTCTGTCAGGTTCTTAATCCACTGAACCACAACAGGAACTCTGTGTATATGTCTTAAGAGCTTAGAAAATAACAAAAACACTCAAATAAGGCAGGAAGAAGTAATAAAATAATTAACAATGAAGGAAACAGAGATGGTTTTTTGGTGTACGTATGTGAAAGAGCTAATAAAGTAGTCCAAGTCTGGGCAAAATTAATCAAACCAAAAAGAGAAAGAAAATATACACACATTATTAATGAAAAGGGGGTCAAAATAATAAATGATGAAGATATTTAAACAGATAATGAGAAAATATTGTGAAAAATTTTGTTCTATTAATTTTGAGTATATATATTTATATGAAATGGTTAAATACCTTAGAGAATACAATTTATAAAAACTGATTTCATTTAAAAAAAAATCTAAATAGGCCTATAATTCTTAAAGTAATTGGACCAACATGTTTAATATCTTCTGACAAACTAAACTCCACACCCAAGGTGTTTTACTGGTGATTTGAATAATTTGATAATTCCAGTCTTGCACAAATTCTTCCAGAGAATAGCATAATGAGAATACTACCTATCTTATTTTACGAAATGATATTAACAACAGAGGTAGTACCATAAAGAATATTTACAGGCCAATTTCAATTCACATATATAGATGCAAATATCTAATGCTTATCCTTATGTCTATATCTAAAAGTTATTACATATTTCTCACAGAGAGTTTATTCCAGGAATGTAAGGTTGATTTAATATTAAAAGCTGAATAATAAACCTCACTATATTAACATACTTAAAATCATATGAGAAAATCAATAGTCACAGAAGAAACATTCGATAAAACATTTACTTGTAATAAAAGTGCTTACCAAAAGAAGAACCAAACTCTCTTATTATGGAACAAAATAACCATCATCAATGAGATATTTAAAGCTGATATAGTGAAATCTTTTTCTTTATTATCTTAAGGATAAAACAAGACACCCTTCTCTACATTAACACATATTTTTTTAATTGGAATACATACTGGGGGTCTTAGCCAATGCAATAAGACAGGGAAAAAAAAAAGTATAAGGATGGAAAGGAAGAAAAAATACTGTCATTCTTTTCAGATCATACGACTGCCTTTGCAGCAAATCTGATTCTATAGGTAAATTGAGAATTTTTAATGGAAGTTATCAAGCTTGATATATAATCAATATATAAAAGGCAATTGGATTTCCATACATAAGCAACAAACAATAAGCTACAAAATATAATTTTTATAAATTATTTACAATAGCTGTAAGACTGTAATGTACTTAGAAATAAAGTTAACAGAAATGAGCAAAAGGAAAACAGTGAAAAATATTATAAAACATTAAAGAAACATTAACAGTAAGCTAATAAATGTCATTATATACTAAGTATATAGATGGAAAAATTTAACATCTTGAAGAGGACATTTCTCCTCAAAGTGATATATAGAATTAAAGCAATTTCAATAAAAATTCCAGCAGGTTTTTTTCTTTGCTTATTTGTTTCCTGTTTTGAAGAACTTGACAAGTTTATTTAAATATTTATATGAAAGGTCGAAGGTCCAAGAATTGCTAAAACACTCTTGAACTAGAATAAAGAGGTTGGAGGATATTTCCTATGAGATTTAGCCTTATTACAAAACACCAGTAGTTAAAAACAATTTTGTATTGGTATGGAGTTAGGCAAATAGATAATGAGAGAGTAGGGAGCTTAAAACAAATTCATACATATGTGAAAAACTTGATTCACGCAGATCACTGGTGCTGAGATAGCTGATTAGCCATTTGGAATAAATAGCACAACAATCCGTTTCCAGGTGGATTTAGGCACTGCCAAATACAAAAGTTTAAAAACTTCAGAGGAAAGTATAATAAAATTGAAATGAAATTCGGAAGTTAGGTCATTGACAGAAGTAGACAGACTTTGAAAGAAAAGCTAAGCACCAACCTGAAAGCAGATATCTGCAGTATAAGTAGTTAACAAGGATGAACAACTATATGCCAACGAATTTGACAATCTGGAAGAAATGGACAATTTTCTAGAATCTTACAGCCTGCCAAAAGTGAATCAAGAAGAAACAGACCAACTGAACAGACCGATCACTAGAAATGAAATTGAAGATGTCATAAAAACACTCCCTACAAATAAAAGTCCAGGATCAGATGGCTTCACAGGCGAATTCTATCAAACATATAAAGAGGAACTGGTACCCATCCTCCTTAAACTCTTTCAAAAGTTTGAAGAGGAAGGAATACTCCCAAAGACATTCTATGATGCCACCATCACCCTAATTCCAAAACCAGACAAAGATACCACCAAAAAAGAAAACTATCAGCCAATACCTTTGATGAATATAGATGCAAAAATTCTCAACAAAATCTTAGCCAACCGAATCCAACAACATATCAAAAAAATCATACACCATGACCAGGTAGGGTTCATCCCAGGTTCACAAGGATGGTTCAACATACGGAAATCAATCAACGTCATACACCACATTAACAAAAGAAAAGTCAAAAATCATATGATCATCTCAATAGACGCAGAAAAAGCATTTGACAAAGTCCAACATCCATTCATGATCAAGACCCTCACCAAAGTGGGTATAGAGGGAACATTCCTGAACATAATCAAAGCCATTTATGATAAACCCACAGCAAATATAATACTCAATGGGGAAAAACTGAAGGCCTTCTCACTCAAATTTGGAACAAGACAGGGATGCCCACTCTCACCACTGCTCTTCAACATAGTTTTGGAAGTCCTAGCCACAGCAATTAGACAAACAAAAGAAATAAAAGTATCCATATAGGAAGAGAAGAGATAAAACTGTCACTGAACACAGACAACATGATACTATACATAGAAAACCCTAAGGACTCAACCCAAAAACTACTTGAACTGATCAACGAATTCAGCAAAGCAGCAGGATATAAGGTTAACATTCAGAAGTCAGTCGCATCTCTGTATACCAGCAATGAAATATTAGAAAAGGAATACAAAAATACAACACCTTTTAAAATTGCACCTCACAAAATCAAATACCTTGGAATACACCTGACCAAGGAAGTAAAGGACTTATATGCTGAGAACTATAAAACTATAATCAAAGAAATCAAAGAAGATGTAAAGAAATGGAAAGATATTCCATGTTCATGGATTGGAAAAATCAATATTGTAAAAATTTGGCCATACTACCCAAAGCAATCTACAGATTCAATGCAACCCCTATCAAATTACTCATGACATTTTTCACAGAACTAGAACAAACAATCAAAAAATTTGAATGGAACAACAAAAGACCCAGAATCGCCAAAGCAATTCTGAGAAACAAAAACCAAGCAGGAGGCATAACTCTCCCAGACTTCAGGCACTATTACAAAGCCACAGTCATCAAAATAGTGTGGTACTGGTATCAAAACAGACAGACAGACCAATGGAACAGAATAGAGAACCCGGAAATAAACCCTGACACCTATGGTCAATTAATCTTTGACAAGGGAGGCAAGAACATAAAAGGGGAAATAGAAAGTCTATTCAGCAAGCATTGCTGGGAAACCTGGACAGCTGCATGCAAAGCAGTGAAACTAGAACACACCCTCACACCATGCACAAAAATAAACTCCAAATGGCTGAAAGACTTAAATATTCGACAGGACACCATCAAACTCCTAGAAGAAAACATAGGCAAAACACTCAGACATCAACCTCATGAATATTTTCTCAGGTCAGTCTCCCAAAGCAATAGAAATTAGAGCAAAAATAAACCCATGGGACCTCATCAAACTGAAAAGCTTTTGCACAGCAAAGGAAACCCAAAAGAAAACAAAAAGACAACTTACAGAATGGGAGAAAATAGTTTCAAATGATGCAACCGACAAGGGCTTAATCTCTAGGATATATAAGCAACTTGTACAACTCAACAGCAAAAAAGACAATCACCCAATGGGAAAATGGGCAAAAGACCTGAATAGACTCTTCTCTAAGGAAGATATGCAGATGGCCAGCAAACACATGAAAAAATGCTCAACATTGCTGATTATAAGAGAAATGCAAATCAAAACTACCATGAGATACCACCTCATACCAGTCAGAATGGCCATCATTCATAAGTCCACAAAGAGCAAGTGCTGGAGGGGCTGTGGAGAAAAGGGAACCCTCCTGCACTGTTGGTGGGAATGTAAACTGGTACAGCCACTATGGAGAACAGTTTGGAGATACCTTAGAAATCTATACATAGAACTTCCATATGACCCCGCAATCCCAATCTTGGGCATCTATCCGGACAAAACTCTACTTAAAAGAGACACGTGCACCCGCATGTTCATTGCAGCACTTTTCACAATAGCCGAGACATGGAAACAACCCAAATGTCCATCAACAGATGATTGGATTAGGATGATGTGGCATATATACACAATGGAATACTCCTCAGCCATAGAATGACCTCATGCCATTTGCAGCAACATGGATGGAACTAGAGACTCTCATACTGAGTGAAATGAGTCAGAAAGACAAAAACAAATACCGTGTGATATCACTTATAACTGTAATCTAATATCCAAGCACAAATGAACTTCTCCTTAGAAAAGAAAATCATGGACTTGGAGAAGAGACTTGTGGCTGCCTGATGGGAGGGGGAGGGAGTGGGAGGGATCAGGAGCCTGGGCTTATCAGACCCAACTTAGAATAGATTTACAAGGAGATCCTGCTGAGTAGCATTGAGAACTATGTCTAGATACTCATATTGCAACAGAACGAAAGGTTGAAAGAAAAAATGTATACATGTAAGGATAACTTGATCCCCTTGATGTACAGTGGGAAAAAAATAAATAAAAAAAGAAATTTTTTTATAATTTCCCCAATACATTGTTTTTTTTTTCTACTATACAGCATGGTGACCCAGCTGCACATGCATGTATACATTCTTTTTTCTCCCATTATCATGCTCTATCATAAGGGACTAGACATAGTGCTACAGAGCAGGATCTCATTTAAAGCCTTCCCACTAAAATCTGGAACAAGACAAGGATGCCCATTCTCACCACTGTTATTCAACAGAGTATTGGAAGTCCTAGCCACAGCAGTCAAACAAAAGAAATAAAAGGTATCCACATTGGAAGAGAAGAGGTAAAATTGTGACTGTATGCAAATGACATACTATATATAGAAAACCTAAGGACTCAACCCAAAACTACTCGAACTGATAAACAAATTCAGCAAAGTAGCAGGATGTAAGATTAATATTCAGATATCAGTTGCATTTCCATATATTAACAATGAAATATTAGAAAAGGAATAAAAAAATACAATACCTTTTAAAATTGGACCTCACAAAATCAAATACCTGGGAATAAACCTGACCAAGGAGGTAAAGGACTTATATGCTAAAAGCTATAAAACATTAATCAAGAAAATTAAAGAGGATTCAAAGAAATGGAAAGATATTCCATGCTCCTGGGTGGGAAAAATTAACATTGCAAAAATGGTCGTACTACCCAAAGCAATTCAACAGATTCAATGCAATCCCTATCAAATTACCCATGACATTTCTCACAGAACTAGAACAAACAATACAAAAATTTATATGGAACCACAAAAGACCCAGAATTGCCAAAGCAATTCTGAGAAACAAAAACAAAGCAGGAGGCATAACTCTCCCAGACTTCAGGCAATGTTACAGAGCCACAGTCATCAAGACAGTGTGGTACCGGTACCAAAACAGACATACAGACCAATGGAACAGAATAGAGAACCCAGAAATAAACCCAGGCACCCATGGTCAATTAATCATCAACAAAGGCAGCAAGAATACAAAATGGGGAAAAGACAGTCTTTTCAGGAAGTGGTGCTGGGAAAACTGGACAGCTGCTGGTAAATCAATGAAACTGGAACATACCTTCACACCATGCACAGAAATTAACTCAAAATGGCTTAAAGACTTAAACGTAAGTCAGGACACCATCAAACTCCTGAAAGAGAATATAGGCAAAACATTCTGATATCAACCTTACAAAGATTTTCATAGGTCAGTCTCCCAAAGCAACGGAAATAAGAGCAAAAATAAACCAATGGGACCTCATCAAACTGAAAAGCTTTTGCACAGCAAAGGAAACCAAAAAGAAAACAAAAAGACAACTTACAGAAATGGAGAAAATAGTTTCAAACTATGCAACTGACAAGGGCTTCATCTCTAAAATATACAAAGAACTTATACAACTCAACAGCAAAAAAGCCAACAACCCATCTTCCAAGGAATATGGACAGATGGCCAACGAGCACATGAAAAAATTCTCAATATCCCTGATTATTAGAGAAATGCGAATCAAACTACCATGAGGTACCACCTCACACCAGTCAGAATGGCCATCATTAATAAGTCCACAAATAACAAATGCTGGAGGGGGTGTGGAGAAAAGGGAACCCTCCTGCACTGTTGGTGGGAATATAAACTGGTACAGCCACTATGGAGGACAGTTTGGAAATACCTTAGAAATCTATACGTATAACTTCCATATGACCCTGCAGTCCCACTCTTGGGCATATATCCAGACAAACTTTCCTTGAAAAAGACACATGCACCCACATGTTTGTTGCAGCATTATTCACAACAGTCAAGACATGGAAACAACCCAAATATCCATCAACAGATGACTGGATTAGGAAGATGTGGTATATATGCACAATGGAATACTACTCAACCATAAAAAGAACAAAATAATGCCATTTGCATCAACGTGGTTGGAACTAGAGACTCTCATCCTGAGTGAAGTAAGTCAGAAAGAGAAAGACAAATACCATATGATATCACTTATATCTGGAATCTGATATGTGGTAAAAAATCATGGACATGGGGAACAGACTTGTGGTTGCCAAGTGGGAAGGGGAGGGAGTGGGAGGGCCTGGGAATTGGGGGTTAATAGATGCAAACTATTGCCTTTGGAATGGATAAGCAATGGGATCATGCTGTGTAGCACTGGGAACTATGTCTGGTCACTTATGATAGAGCATGATAATGGGAGAAAAAAGAATGTATACATGTATGTGTGGCTGGGTCAAAAAATAAAGGCCTTTCTAAATTAATGTTCAAAAAAAAGTAGTTAACAAGGGTTGATTAGCATCCAAATTACATTAAAAAAGCATTCCAGGGAGTTCCCATCGTGGCGCAGTGGTTAACGAATCCGACTAGGAACCATGAGGTTGCGGGTTCGGTCCCTGCCCTTGCTCAGTGGGTTAACGATCCGGCGTTGCCGTGAGCTGTGGTGTAGGTTGCAGACGCGACTCGGATCCCGCGTTGCTGTGGCTCTGGTGTAGGCCGATGGCTACAGCTCCGATTCAACCCCTAGCCTGGGAACCTCCATATGCCACAGGAGCGGCCCAAGAAATAGCAACAACAACAACAACAAAAGACAAAAGACAAAAGACAAAAAAAAAAAAAGCATTCCAATGAGACAATAAGAACAGGACAAATAACACAGTATGAAAATAAAGACAAGAAGCAGAATTTCTCAGAGAGAAAGGACAATAGCTCATCTTTATACAAAAATATGGTCAACTTCATCACTTATCAGATGAAAGCTAATTAAAATAAAAATGGAGTGTTACTTCATGTGTGCTAGGCTGGCTAAAAATGAAACTTGATACACTACGTTATAAGTATGTAGAGTAGCAGTTAACTCATCTACACGGGAGAGTATAAACTTGCTCAATACTTTGGAAGCAGTTTAGAAATAACCTAATAAGTTTGAAGATACACAAATCTTTTTTTTTTTTTTTGGTCTTTTTCTAGGGCCACATATGCAGCATATGGAGGTTCCCAGGTAGGGGTCCAATCAGAGCTGTAGCCACCGGCCTACGCCAGAGCCACAGCAACGCGGGATCCAAGCCGCGTCTGCGACCTACACCACAGCTCAGGGCAATGCCGGATCCTTAACCCACTGAGCGAGGCCAGGGATCAAACTCGCAGCCTCATGGTTCCTAGTCGGATTCGTTAACCACTGAGCCATGACGGGAACTCCAATACACAAATCTTATAACCCAGTCATTCTACACCTGGGTGTATACTGGGAGGAACCAGAGTTCCCTTGTGCATGTGAACCAGAAGGCATGTACACGATAGAGGATTTTATTTGCTAATATCCTCTGTAGTAGCAAGCCTTTAAAATGCCTCCCAATAATCCCTGACTCTAGAAATTCATGGTCTTGTGTAACCCTTTCCTTTGAGTGTGGGCTGGAACTGGTGACTTATTTCTAATGAACAGAAGATGGCAAAAATGATGGAATGTCACTTTTGAGATTTGGTTACAAAGAGACTCTGGCTTTTGCCTTTCTCTCCGCCAAGGCTTCACGCTGATGGAAACAAGCTGCCATGTTGTGACTCGTTCCTACATAGAAGAGCATGTGGCAAAGAGCTAATGTGTCCAACCAGAGCCAGGGAAGCCAAGAGGCCCGCCACAAGTCACGTGAGTGAGCTTGAAAGGGGTTCCCTCCACCCTTGAAATGACTGTATAGCTCCAGTGAGTACCTTGCTGGAAGCCTGTGAGAGATACTGAGTCAGACTCCCAGCAAAGCTCCTCCCGGATTCGTGACTTGAAACTGTGAGATGATAGGTTTTTTTGGGTTCATTTTGTTTTAAGCTGCTAAGTGTTGGGGTAATCTGTTACACAATAATAGATAACTAGTACAAATCCCAAACTGGCAACAACCCATTTGTAGAATGGATAATCTGCAGTAGCCTCAAACCATAATCAGTGAAAATGAAGAAATCAATAGAGGTGAAGCTCAAACACTTAAGAATATGTACAGTAGAATGCTGTTAATATGAAAGTAAAAAATAGGAAAAATCAACATACCCATGCACACACACGTATAAATTTTTGGAAAGTAAGGCAATGATTAATGCAAAAAAATCAGGGAGTTCCCTTTGTGGCTAAGCAAGTTAGGAAGCCAGCTAATATCCATGAAGATGCAGGTTTGATTCCTGGCTCCGCTCAGTGGGTTAAGGATATGGTGTTGCTGTGGCTGTGGTATAGGCTTTCAGCTGAAGCTCCAATTCAACACCTAGCCTGGGAAATTCCAGATGCCACAGGTGTGGCCCTAAAAAGGAGCAAAAACAGAAAAAAAAAATCAGGACAGATGTTACTTCTCAGCCAAGAGAGAAGAATGGGTATGACGCAGGACACAGAAGGGCTTCTAAATGTACTGCAATGCCCTATTTCTTGATCTAGGAGATAGGCGCTCACTTTATTATCCTTAAATGTTTTACGTATTTTTTATTAGGAAATTTAAAAGTTCACACCAAAGGAAGAAAGAAAGCAAAGGTTTTTTTTGTTTTTGTTTTTGTTTTGTCTTTTTTTGTCTTTTTGCCATTTCCAGGGCCGCACCTGCGGCATATGGAGGTTCCCAGGCTAGGGGTCTAATCGGAGCTGTAGCCGCTGGCCTACGCCAGAGCCACAGCAACGTGGCATCGGAGCCGCGTCTGCAACCTACACCACAGTTCACGGGCAACGCCGGATCCTTAACCCACTGAGCAAGGCCAGGGATCGAACACGAAACCACATTGTTCCTAGTCGGATTCGTTAACCACTGCGCCACGACGGGAACTCCGCCAAGTTTTGATATGAAATCAATTCACAAATATTTTGGGGTTTAGATATTTTGGTTAGCTAAACAAATACATTCTGTCCTATAAGTCATTAGACCTGCATTGCTTCCAAGAAGTTTCCACGATTTGTAAATCTTTTTCTCCTATATGTAAGGCTTTCCCCCTTCATTGCGGGTTGTTGTTGTTTTTCTCAATGAATTTATTACATTTATGGTTTTGCAAAGATCATCACAGCCCAATTTGATAGGATTTCCATCCCAAACCCCCAGCCCATCCCCCTCCTCCTTCCTTACAGGTTAAGCCAACTCACTGGCCAGCTCGGGGGCTTGTTTACCTGGGAACTGTTCAGTCCAGCACTCATTGCCTGAAGCCATATGCACTGCAGACTAAGCAGACTGCCAGATTCCCCGCACCCACTCTCCCGCACCTCGCCCCTTCCTTCCCCATCGCAGACACACTCAGACCGCCCCCCTCACCCCTCCGCCCTTGGAGAGGAGAAGGCTGTTCCTTGGGGCCTGGGGTGGGGGCGGGGGTGGGGGTTGGTTCTGCAGAAGCCAGCTACCCCCAAAGAATTCAGGAGCAAGTCCCCAGGAGGTGAAATGACATCACCTCCACGGTTCCTTTCAGCTCAGATCTCGATGGCTCCCTGCAGAGCACAAAAAACAGCACTAGATCACAGGGGGTCCTGTCCCTCCAGACAAGCGAAGGGTGTACGAATAATGCAGCAGGAAGAAAACAGAGACGGAGCCGCAGGGAGACCCTAGGGAAGGGTGTGATAAGTAAACAGCAAGCCATCCTCCACCGCACTCGGCTGCCGCCTGCCCCGCAGGGAGCGCAAAGTCCTCGCATCCGTCCCCACGCTTCGCGGACCCCAGACACACACACTCCGGGGCATCGGCATCCCCCACGTTGGCTCGTCTTCCCGCCGGGCCACCCGCGCACCGCCAGGCCTCTCCTGTCCACCACCCGTCATGGACCCCTACTCACCCCGAGCCCCACTCTTCTCGCACCGCGGGTCGGAGGCAGGGTGCCCTGGCTACGAAGGGGCCGCAGCAGTTCCCAAGGGGCAGGAACTCCTCGGGCCAAAAGGGACTGGGCGGCAGTCCGAGTCTGGGGACGTGGAAAGGACAGGGGGACAGAGAGGGGGCGGCCTCGGGATCTGATTGGTGCCCGCAGCAGTTGGGGCGGAGCCTGGCTGGCTGTCCCCAGACCTCAGAGGCCTCGCTTTGTGTCAATTTCTATGAGAAGAAGCCGCCCTAATTCCAGGATGGAGACCCCAGCCCCCGCCCTGGGAGTAGGGCAGGGCACTTTGTCGAGAAAGAAATCCGTTAGACTATGGACAAATGAGCCATTGCAAATAATAATAGACTTCAAGATACTGCGTAATTGTTTCCAAAGACGAGTCAAATCCGTGGGTCCTAGACAGGTTTTTAATTAGAAGAATGAAGTTACAGTAAAACGGAGGGTATGGCTACATTCTTATATAAGAACATCTCACATTGCATCCGTAAGGGGAGGGGCTCAGAGTGAAGAAGCCGCTGTTGATATTTTCATGACCACTGCATTATTTTAAAATATCCCATGCATTGTTTTATAAACCAAATCAAACAGGAAGGGGTTCAAATGTTGTGCTAGTCAGCAAATAGGAGACAGATATTGGGCAGGAGAAAAAAGGCGCGGCTGCTGACAGTCTGGACTCTGAAGCCATCCTCACATCCTGACTAACCAGCTGGGGAGCACGCTCCTTTCCTATGGGCGGCCTTAACAAGTGGCCCCAAACTTAGTAGCTTGAAATGACACATTCATTCCTTTGTAGCTCTGTAGGTCACAAGTCCAGCGGGGGAGTGTCGCCCTGGGCACGTCAACACGTAGGCAAGGCTCGGCTCCTTCTAGAGGCTTTGTGGAGAATCCAGATCCTTGGCCTTTCCAGCTTAAAGCAGCTGCCCAAATTCTTTGGCTCGGGGCCCTTAGGTCCGTTTTCAAAGCCAAGGATCTCAGCCTTGGATCCTGTTTCTGCCCTCGCATCCTGTTCCCTGCTTCTCTCTCACTTGGGAGCGAGTGTGACCTGGAAGTTCCTTTGCTCCCTGGATCCAACGGACCTTCCTCAACGTGAAATTCGGGTCCTTTTTACGCTCATTTCCCTCGGATTTTTCTGTTCATCTTCTCTCATTGGTATTGTTCCTCTTTTTCCCTCAGACACTGTCGTTTTTACAGGCAGATAGTGTAGTGGGGAGAACACGTTATCAACAGAACACTTTCATTGTTCTCTTACTGTCACTCAAGAATCTGTGGCTTCTCAGTGTTGTAAGAATGTATGAGAAAGGATGGGACAAGATGTTCTAAACTCCCAGGGGCTCTCAGCATAACTTCGCAATCTACCCGGGCTCCCCATTAAGTCCTTTGCTCTCCAGGCCTCTCGTAGGCCAGACCCTCCTCCCCAGGCCCAGAGTCAGTTTGCAAAGGGCACGTCAGTGACCTCAGAGGAGGAGGGGCCAGGGGGCTCAGCTGGAGGGAGGCAGCAGCCAGAGAAGAGGAGCTGAGGTCCACATGCCGTCTGCATGTGTTTGCAGGCCAGAGAAGGGTCACAGGCTGCACTGACTTTGTCTCCTTCCAGCCCCCAGCAGGCGCGCGCACACACACACACACACACACACACACACACAGCCTAAATGACTGGACCAGTGATCTTGGCCTTTTCCAGATTTTGTATTGAAACCACTGGAGGAGTTCCCATTGTGGAACAGTGGAAACGAATCCGACTAGGAACCATGAGGTTGTGGGTTCGATCCCTGGCCTCGCTCAGTGGGTTAAGGATCTGGCGTTGCCATGAGCTGTGGTGTGGCTCAGGTCTGGCGTTGCTGTGGCTGTGGGCAGCAGCTATAGCTCTGATTTGACCCCTAGCCTGGGAACCTCTTATGCTGGGGTGTGGCCCGGGAAAAAAAAAAGGAAAGAAAAGAAACCACTGGAGCCATCTAATGAGACTCTGAATGTCAAGGTCATGCTCCCTCTTCACCTGAGCTAACCCTTTCTACTGCTTGCGTTTCAGTTCCTTTTTTGATAAAGGTTGAGATTGGATGAGATGCTGTAGCTCGAAACCCCTGTGACCAATGGTGCAGCACAAACTACCCCAACTGAAAATGCTGGGTTCCGCGGGCGTGTCTGTGGAGGGAGCGCAAGCGGGCAGGCATGTGTCACGTTGACTGTCACTTTCTGAGAGGAGGGGAGGTCTGGCAAGAGAGAAGTGCAGCTGTCTTGGCAGAGAGACTGAGAGAGAAAGTGCAACCCCAAGGAAGCCGGGTCTTTTGGGAACACACAGTTTGCGGTTCCTCAACGCACATCTGGCTCCACGGCTCCCCCATGACCCACAGTAACTGCACAAACACACCCAGATCCTGCCTTTGCCTTTCACCCCCAAAGGACTTTGTAGTCAGAAACCATCCCTCTGTCCCTGGATGGCCAGGTTGCTCAGGTTCTGGAAACCTCTGGCAAGTGAACCCCCAGGCTTGGAAGGGTAGTTCTGAGCAAGAGCGGACGTTGGCAGCGAAGTGACAACTCATGGCTTGAAGGTTTCCAGGAAAGGAGGCAAGGGAGACGCCTGGGCACACAGAGGCTGACCCTCCCCTGA
Source organism: Phacochoerus africanus (assembly GCF_016906955.1). Lineage (NCBI taxonomy): Eukaryota > Metazoa > Chordata > Mammalia > Artiodactyla > Suidae > Phacochoerus > Phacochoerus africanus. Next base: position 6,583,988 of record NC_062559.1, on the reverse strand, counting down.
GTAACAGGGAATTCTTCTGGCTGCCAACTGGGTCGGGGGGTTTTTTGTCCTGCCGGTGGACTCCAGCTGAAACACGGGCTCTTCCTGAGTGCTGGGTCTGATGACCTTGACACTAAACTTCTACCATCAGCTCCCCTGGGCCTCCAGGCTGCGGATTCTGAGATGTGCCAGTCTCCATTATAAGGAACTGTGGGAGTCAGTTCCTTATAATAAATCTCTCTCTATGTATCTACATATCTGTCTGCTATCTATCCATCTATCCTGTTGGTTCTGTTTCTCTGGAGAACCCTGACCTATCCAGCCCTTCCCCTCCCTGGAGTATTCGTTTGAAACTTGCTGTCCCCCCGCCCCCAGCTGCTCCCAGGCTCCATGTGGCTTTGCTGCTGCTGGTCACTGCTCTTAACTCCTGAATACAAGCTCCTCACAGGAGCTCCTCTTTGTTTACCAGAGTGAAGCGGGAACTCAGGACCGCGCTTATTACCTGTGTGTTTCCTGGTGTGTTGTTTTTTTCTCTTCACCACCCCTTAGAGGTCTATGTTGTGTAACAAAGGGCCTTCTGGTGTGGCAGCGGGAAGATTTCAGAACACTACTCTTGATCCTAGTCTGGAATGAAACCCCCAGGGAAATGAATCTGCCACAGGAAGGCCTTTCTGCATATTTTCCCCTCCCCATTTTCCTCATCTCATAAATCCCGCCCTATGAACTTTTATCAGGACTAAAATAGATTTTTTTTTTTTTGGTCTTTTCGTCTTTTAAGGGCCGCACCTGTGGCATATGGAGGTTCCCAGGATCCCAGGCTAGGGATCTAATCGGAGCTGTTGCTGCCGGCCTACACCACAGCCACAGCGATACGGGATCTACAATGCACCTGCGACCTACACCACAGCTCATGGCAACACCGGATCCTTAACCCACTGAGCGAGGCCAGGGATCGAACCCACAACCTCATGGTTCCTAGTCGGATCCGTTTCCACTGCGCCACGACGGGAACTCCTAAAATAGATTTTTTTTCAATGGAATTATTACTACACCAACGTGAAGGAGAAAAATTGTAAAGCTTATGCTTGGAACGTTTTATGTTTGGAAATCAAGTTTTCTCAGTATTAAGAACTTCACTTCACATAAATATAATCAAAATAGGAACAGTGGGAGGATGGGGGAAAGCTGGAGGAAGACTGATTAAGCGGGAGAACTTTTTAAAAAGAAAGGTTAACTGCTCGCCTCTCTTGTCAGGATAATGACTGCCTTTTCTATGAAAGCAACACCGTGCATAAACGGATGGGAAAAAATAAAGAGGATCTTACTGATAGATACTATCTTTTTCTTTCTTTCTTCTTTCTTTCTTTCTTTCTTTCTTTCTTTCTTTCTTTCTTTCTTTCTTTCTTTCTTTCTTTCTTTCTTTTTTGTGGTCCTTTTTTTTTGGCTCTTTCTGGGACCGCACCTGCGGCATATGGAGGTTCCCAGGCCAGGGGTCTAATCGGAGCTGTGGCTGTCGGCCTACACCAGAGCCACAGCAACACGGGATCCAGGCTGCGCCGCGTCTGCAACCTACACCACAGCTCATGGCAACACCGGATCCTTAACCCACTGAGCGAGGCCAGGGATCGAACCCACAACCTCATGGTTCCTAGTCGGATTCATTAACCACTGAGCCACGACGGGAACTCCGATAGATACTATTTTCAATTTAAACTATGTGTCTTAGACAGTTTGGGTTAAGTTTGGGCTGCTATAACCCAAATATAGGTTGGATACTTAAACAGCAAATATTTGTTTCTCACAGTACCAGAGGCTGGGAACTTCAAGATCAAGTTGCCAGCAGATGTGGGGTCTGGCGAGAACCCTCTTCCTGGTTCACAGATGCTGTCTTTCTTTCCTTCTTTCCTTCCTTCTTTCCCTTCCTTCCTTCCTTCCTTCCTTCCTTCCTTCCTTCCTTCCTTCCTTCCTTCCTTCCTTCCTTCCTTTGTCTTTTTGCCTTTTCTAGGGCCGACTCTTGCAGCACATGGAGATTCCTAAGCTAGGGGTCTAATCGGAGCTGTAGCCTCCGGCCTATGCCACAGCCACAGCAACTCGAGATCCGAGCTGTCTCTGCAACCCACACCACAGCTCACGGCAATGCCAAATCCTTAACCCACTGAGCAAGACCAGGGATCAAACCCGCAACCTCATGGTTCCTAGTAGGATTCATTAACCACTGAGCCACGACAGGAACTCCCAGATGCTGTCTTCTTGATGTGTCCTCCCATGGCTGAGAAAGAGAGCTTGAATTTCTTCATCCCTTTCCTGGGGCACAAACCTCATTCACGATGGCTCATGACCTAATGACCCCGCCCCCAAAGGCTACACCTCCTAATACCATCGCATTAGGGTTTCAGATTTCAACATATTAATTCATATGGGGACACAAAGTGATTCCATAACAACATGACTTCTAAGCAAACTTTAATTCAACCAAGAAGCTGGCGAATTCCTAGGCAAATATTTCTGCACAATGAGAACATCTGAAATATTGCTAAGTGTTCTGTACCAGGGTTTTCTCCACTGGGCCGGGGGGCCCCTCTACTCAGGGTACAATATTTAGAAACCCTGGGAAAACTTGAGTGCTACAGGTTTCCTTGTTCGCTGCAAAGACCATGGTGAAAGTAAAGAGAAGTTTCTGCAGTTGGGAGATGGTACTCTGACTTTTTCCAGGGCTTCTCACGATGTCATTCCACTGTCTCAGGACTGGATGATATCAGCGAGAATTCTTAGCATTTTGTACACTCACTTTCTCGCCTCAGGACAATTTCTCAAGCTCTGATATGGACATTGGAAGCATAAGCGTGCGACAGTGTTTAAACGTCTTTCCAGGATGAACCAGAATCTTACTTTTTGCAGAGGCGGGATCTGGCACGTGGCTTCAAATATCCATTTTTACCTAAGATATGGCTTGAAGAGAGCCTGGTACATAACAAGGGCTCAGTAAACACTGTGAATTTATACTTAAGTTATAATCACTTGCAGAAGTTTATGGAATGAGGTGGTGCCTCTTCTTTCTTTGCTTTATACTAAGAAATATTTCTTTTGTGCTCTCCAGTCTTTCTTGAAATTAATTTCCTTAAACATTGATGGAAGGGAATTTCATGATTTGGCCTCTTTCTGCCACCTTTAGCTGCTGTCTAACAGAAGCAAGCATTTATGCTAACCAGCACATTTCTGGAAGGACTTCATCTGTGTTCTTTCATAGAGTTCTCAAGTTATCACAGTTAGCTTAAAAAAGTTTTATATGTCTTTTTGTCTCCTGGTCACTCAATTATACAGTGTCTGCACACTAAATCTTCAGTCTCTCTCTCTTGCTCTCTCTCTGTGTCTTTCAACCCCATTTGGAAATTCAAATAAAGTGGTTCGGAGAAAGAAAAAAAAAATGACCTAACATCCCTCTAAAGGAATAAAAACAATCTAGGGAATAAAAAATAATCTATTTTAAAGCAAGATCAAAAAAAATAAATATTCACACTCTCTCTCTTTTTTTTTTTTTTTGGTCCGGCTCAAGCCTGGATACTTGCGGAGGCACTCCTGGACATCCCTTGGCTTGTGGAAGCTCCCAGTGACGCCACTAACAGGCCGGGGAGCATGGTAGCCTACAGACCCGACGAGTTGCCTCTAGCTGGCTTTTGCCAGCCCTCCACTCCCTCAGATTTCAGATGAATAACCCTAGGCAAGTTAGATTTAAGCTGGCCATTCCTGAAGGAAGCTCTCAAATACTGCAAACACTAGGGGTCTGCCTCAACAGAGCCAGGGAGAGGGGACACCTTCCAACACGTCCTCCCATCTTATTGCCGTCTGGTCTGCCCTCATCCCTTTAATTCCAGGATGTGGGTCAGCAAGCCCCAGAGTGGCTAGAAGCTGCCCAACACTCACGTGTTCTGAAAGTCAGGAAACGCCGACAGACCCTGGGGTGTAAGAGAAGCCTGTCTTCTCAACCACCCCCATCCCTTAAGCTAATTACAAGTTTCCCTTGCAACCCATCACACTCCAGGGCCTCCCCGTCTGGTCTAGTGAGGGCTGATCCATGCTCATAGCGATCCCTCTTTACCTGGAAGGTACCATCTGCCCTCAGCCTCCAGCAAAAACAAAACAAAAAACCTCAACCCTCTATGTTGTGCTTTGTTTATTGTAGAAAAATGAACACCCTCCCCGGTTAGATAACCTTAACATCCCTGAGAAATAGTGCAAACTACCAGCATGACTGATACACTTCCAAAGTCAAGTGCAGCAGGGCGGAAGAGGTCAAACCCAAACCTGGGTATGCAACCATTGTGATTATGTAAGGGTTTGACTTGACACTGCAGAATATAAATCCTATTTATATTTTGCTTTTTTTTCCATTGAAATATTATATGAGTGTGTGTGTATATATGTGTATGTGTGTGTGTGTAAGTTGTGTGTGTTTCATTACATTTTCCAGCTAGTCATTGCTAGTCTGAAGAAATGCTACCAACTTTCTTTAAAGAAATTATTAAGTATGATGTTAGCTATTGATTTAAAGTAGAAAGGTAATATTTATCACTTCAGCGAAATATCTTTTTATTTCTATTGTGCCAAAATATATAAAACCTGGAATAAGTGTGGCATCGTATTGAATTTCTTCTGTGTGTGGTGTGTGTGTGTGTGTGTGTGTGTGTGTTTTTAATTGATCTAGTAAAAATGGCGTGTGGAGTTTCCCAGGATAGGGGTCGAATTGGAGCTGTAGCTGCCAGCCTACACCACAGTCACAGCAACCCCAGATCTGAGCTGCATCTGCGACCTACACCACAGCTCACAGCAAGGACGGATCCTTAACCCACTGAGCGAGGCCAGGGATGGAACCTGCATTCTCAGGGATGCTCGTCATGTTTCTGCTGAGCCACGACAGGAACGCTGGTAAATTCTGTTGTCATTAAGCTGTTAAATATTTACTACGCTGTTTGTATTTATTTAAAAATGGAACTTTTTTCCTTGGGAGACCTATTAAAGTGTGTGGGACAGAGTTCGGGGGATACCAGTCGGGGACAAATTGGACTATGGACCTCTTTTCTTGTACTGCCTTTGCCAGGTTTAGTACCAGATCTCTGTTAACTTTGAGGAATCTGGACATGAATAAAACTTTGTCAATATGTTGGTTTATTTATATTAAAATATCATATTTTTCCTGATTATAAGACTATCATACGTTTATTACAGAAAATTGGGAAAATGCCTAAAATCCGAGAACAAAAACTTTTAAGTCACCTACATGTAATTCCCATATGAGAGATAACTGTAGTTAACATTGCAATCAATTTTAATTTATCTGCATCTACATATGTCTATATCTTAAATTTATGCATGTTTATTTATCAAGTCGAAATGGTTGTGTGTATTGTATACAGTCCTATGTTACAGTCTTTTCACTGTGCTTTATATATTGGACATTTTACCATGTCATTATTCTTTAAATACGTTTTTTAAATGGCTATATAATAGTTCAACTCATTTGCTGAAATTATATTCCATCATTTTCCACTTTGAAAATGGAAATAATCTCTTTAAAAACATCTCTTTACTAAAACATCCTGATCTGCATTTCTGATTGTAGGATGGATTCCTCGAAGTAAAAGTTACACGCCAAAGGACACTGCATTTAGAAGATTTTTGATACCTAGTGCCAAGTTATCCTCTACAAATATTTTATATGTTTATACTCTCAACAACTTCATATAAACGTACCATCTAGACTTCTGTTAGACTGAATATCTTCTTTTCCAAACATTATGAAGGGTCGCCATGTGCTGACTGAAACCCTTTTGGTACAGACTGAAAAACATGTGGCCTGATGGGCTTTTCTCTCCTTTCTTTCTTGGACTCCAACACAAATAGAGCCTAAAAGGAGAGAAAGTATAGCCAGGGTATGGGGCAGTTAGGAAGAGGTACTAGCTTAAAATCAAATTTGCAGTTCATAAATTCATATATACACATATATTATCTATCTATCTATCTATTGATTTATTTTGCTTTTTAGGGCTGCACCCACAGCATGTGGAAGTTCCCAGGCTAGGATTCAAGTCTGAGCTGCAGCTGCCGGCCTACACCGCAGCCATAGCCACGTGGGATCTGAGCTGCGTCTGCGACACACCACAGCTCTCAGCAACGCAAGATACTTAACCCAATGAGTGAGGCCGGATTGAACCAATATATCCAAATCAATATATCCAAATTGTGGGAAACTCTGGAACTTAAAGTCCACAGAAAATGTTTTTTTTCCCTGAACCACTTGAAAGCAAGTTGCTAATATAATAACCCAATCACCCCTGAACAGTAAGGCAATTCTCCTATATAAACATCATACAAGGGTCACCCTCAGAACAACTCACATTGATACGTCACTCCCTTCTAATCGTCAGACCTCATCTAAATTTGGCTAATGATCCCAGTAACGGCATTTAGCGTTAGAAGCTAGTCTAAGTCACAAGTGTTGCATTTAATTGCCACCATCTTTTCTTTTCTTTTTCTTTTTGTCTTTTTGCCTTATCTAGGGCCGCTCCTGTGGCACATGGAGATTCCCAGGCTAGGGGTCTAATTGGAGCTGTAGCCACCAGTCTACGCCACAGCCACAGCAACACGGGATCTGAGAGCATCTGCGACCTACACCACAGCTCACGGCAACGCTGGATCCTTAACCCACTGAGCAAGGCCAGGGACCGAACCCGCAACCTCATGGTTCCCAGTCGGATTCGCTGACCACTGCGCCATGACAGGAACTCTGGTTGTCACTATCTCTGTACACTTCTTCAGTCTAGACCACTTCTTCAGTTTTTCCCTTCACATTGTCACCTTGAAACTTTTGACAACTCCACCAGGTATTTTATATATCTTCGGTTTTAATCTTTCTGCTATTTCCTTGTGATTTGTTTCAGGTTATGAATTTTGGAAAGAGTATCCCAGAAGTGATGCCGAGTTCTTCATTTTATTGGATGGTGCATGATTTCAACGTATCCTTTTACTAATGATGTTTATGCTCATTCCTTGATTAAGCTGGTGTTTGCCAAGCAGTTAAAGACGTTGTTTCTTTAGCAAAAGTGTCTCATTTCGCTCTCTTACAACTAGTCCTCCAATGCTAGTTTAATGTACTGCACCCCATCTTCTAACCCGACCAACTCACTTTTTCCAAATGGAGTGGCCATGACATGCCTAAAGTCACTGATCTGTGTCTGTATTTGCACAGTTGTATTTTATTTGTATTTGCACAGGTTGGGTGTCATGTTAGCTTTATTTATTTGATTATTTAGGACAATTTCTTAGCTTTTTTCTTGATATGTAGTACTGAGTGGCCTCGATTTCTGTGTAGGTGCATCGCACCATTGGTTTCCAATACCCCACTCTGACATACACACTAATGGGCAGAAAGCCCCTCAGCTAATGTCCCTCAGCTCCAGGGCTTCAGGCTTATACAACTGTTTATACGAACGAGTAGAGAAATCCTTTGCTCTGTCTAAAAAGTCATATGCATGTACTAGAATTATTCGTCTAGCTATTAGATTGTTGGGAAATCACATGTAAAATGCAATTTTGATTTTCAAAAGAGGAGAAGTCGGAGTTCCCATCGTGGCACAGCAGAAATGAACCCAACAAGAGTCCATGAGGATGCGGGTTCGATCCGTGGCCTTGCTCAGTGGGTCAAGAATCTGGTGTTCCTGTGGCTGTAGCGAAGGTGTAGGCCGGCAGCGGCAGCCTGGGAACTTCCATGTGCTGTGGGTGCTTTTTCCTAAAAAGACACACACACACACACACACACACACAGAGTAGAAGAGACATTGATGGGAGGGTAGGGAGAAGCGTGGGCAGAAGTAAACAGGAGAGGGAAGCTGCGGCCACACCCAGGTCTGGATGGCGCGTGTGCGAGTGCTGAGTGCTGAGTGCTGGGTGCTGTGTGCTGAGTGCTGAGTGCTGAGTGCTGGGTGCTGGGTGCTGGGTGGCGGATCACCTTTTCCAGTCCCTCCAACAAGTGTAACCAGGGGGCGAGTGTCCTCAGCTCCAGGGCTGTGTGGCGGAAAGAGCAGAAAGAAGGGAGAGGACTTGGGGTCTCCTGCCTCTGCTCCGTCATTCATTCGCGCAATGTTGTCCTTTTTCTTCTGTGGACCTCAGTTTTCATCCCGGGGTGGGGGGAGGAATGTGTGAAATTCCGAGATGAGAACAAAGTCAGGAGAGTAACACCAGTGGAAAACAACAGAAACACGATCTTCAGGAAAACTTTTGCCCGCTTTGGGCTCCCAGAGTCCCAACCCTTCTAGGGTTCAAGACATTCACAAACACCTGCCAGTCCAACCATGTGCCCACACCAAGACTGTCCCCTCCAGGTCCCCACCTGAGGAACTGCCTATCTGTCCTTTCCTCCTTGATGCCTGTTAAGCTAAATGTGTCGTATTCCTGAAACTCTTAGAGATAAAAGCTCCTTTGTTTGTGCTATTGTTCCCGCTCAGAACGTGCTTAGAAAGAGATTTATTGTCGAAGAAGTGACGAGGAGACAGATCAACAGCCTGGGGGTTAAGATGTAGGAAAAGAGAGTGCAAAAAGAGAATTATTGTCCCTAGAAGCCTCTTTTGTTCCTTCTGGGCTTCGCTGGAGGCTTGAGGAGCTGGCAGTTTTGCTGTGAAGGCCCTCCTGCTGCAGTAAAATGTGTAGAGACTGCTTCTGGGACTCCTGTGTTTAAGGCACTCACAGAGCTGGATGAAAAGAAAGGACAAAACTCTTCACAAATCTTCTAGCTTTGCTAAAATGTAATTTTTTTCTTTTAAAGCATCAAGTCGGGCACAGCTTTCTCACTGAAGTGCTGTGAGGCATTCTGCCCAGAGGAAGGTGGCTAGTTCCAACAAGCTTTGGAAAAGGATCACGGAGGGGCTGTCAGGTAAAGGAGCCTGCAGAGAAGGAAGCAGGTTGTTTGGCATTAAAATAAATAAGTACAAATAAAAAGCCTTGCTGCCTTCTAGGAGTGGAGAGAACTCCTGCCTTCTAGGAGTGGGCATAGGCTTTCCATGGCCTTACCGCACAGAGCTTCTCCGTTTCAGGGGATGGAGCAAGGAGAAGGTGTTTCCTTCCGGTGTACTAACACAACATGAAACCTGCTCAAAGAGTTTCAAATGCCAATCAAGACCGATTGATCATTGCAGTGGCAGAAAGCAGGAAAGCAGTTTTAAAAGCTTGTCTAAAGACACTGTTGCTGTTAGAAAAACCCAAATTATCCACGTGGTTCCCCCAGTCCTGTGGACAGGCTTATGTCCGCATGGACGTGTTTCTCGGCTTAGGGGCTGGGGGAGAGGGATGTTTGATAGTTTTAAATTTCAGGGATTATTTGAAGACTTCCTTTTGTGGTAAGAGACTCCGAGGGTATCTATAGGAAAAATAAATAAAGGTATGAACCAACAATTAAAGCCCCAGATGAAACAGTTCCATTAAGAATTGAAACAGATAGGCAGAAAAAATAAAAAATAAACGTCCCATCATTACAAGATCCAAAGAAAGCTACACTTAACATTAAGTATTTTCTTCCTTTTAAAATTTCTATGTTTATATTTTATTTTATTTTATTTTTTGTTTTATTTTAGGGCCTCACCCGCGGCATATGGAAGTTCCCAGGCTAGGGGTCGAATCGGAGCTATAGCTGCTGGCCTATACCAGAGGAACAGCAGCACCCACCAGATCCAAGCTGCATCTGCAACCTACATCACAGCTCATGGATCCTTAACCCACTGAGCAAGGCCAGGGATCGAACCTGTATCCTCATGGATATCAGCTGGATTCATTTCGACTGAGCCACAAATGGGAACTCCTAAAATATCTATTTTTAAAACGTTGTTGCAATTTGTTTAATTAATGATTAAATCTTTCAACAATTAAAAAAAATTGAAATAACTGTAGATTCACAAGAAGTTGTTTAAAAAAAGACAAAAAATGTACAGAGAGTGTCTGTGTCCCCTTCACCTAGTTTTCTCTAATGGTAGCATCTTGTGTAATTATAGCACAGCATCACAGCCAGGAAACAGACACTGGAACAATCCACAGAGCTATTCAGATTTCACCAGTTTTATATTCGCTCATTCGTGTGTAGGTATATATGGTTCTGTGCTGTTCTTATCACACGTGCACGGGTGTGTAAACATCACCATCAAGGTACAGACGTGCTCCGTCATCACGAAGCTCCCTAATACCACCCCTTTACAGCCAGAGGCACCCCAACAACACACCATTTTAATGTTTATGCGCTTTCTACGTGCTAGGCACTGCTGTGGCCCCAGGAAATATCATTGAGCAAACAGAAGACCCTGATCTATTGAGAAGAGACAGAAAATAATTTTAAAAAATGAAGACAGGCATACCTTGGGGATATCGAATGTTCGTTTTCAGATAACCACAACAAAGTAAACATTGAAATAAAGCAAGGCACATAATTTTTTGGTTTCTCAGTGCACATAAAATCATGTTTATTCTATACTACAGTCTATTGAGTGTGTGATAGCCTTCTGTCTTTAAAGAACACATACTTTAATTTTAAAATACTTTATTATTATTTTTTTAAATTTGGGGCCAGTGAATGAAGCTGTGCCCCAGCAGCTACCTGACAACCTGGCAACACTGGATCCTGAACCACTAGGCCCCTAGGGAACTTCCATAAAAATACTTAGTTGCCTAAAACAAGGCTGACCATCTTCTGAGTCTTCAGGGAGTCATCGTCTTTTTTGCAACAGTAACAGCAAAGATCACTGATCCCACATCACTGCAACAAATATAAGAATAATGGGAAAGTCTGCAATATCACGAGGAAAGCAAAATGTGACCCAGAGACACGAAATGAACAACTGCTGTTGCAACAACGGCCCCGATAGATTTACTCAACACGGGGTTGCCACCAAACTTAAATTTATAAAAAATACAGCATCTGAGATGCTCCATAAAATGAGATCTGCCTGTAGAAAAAAAAAATCAAAAGGACTTTTAGGACTGGAAAGAACGAGCCCTGGGTGTGTGCATCCCTTTCCTACGAAAAGGAAGGGCATGATTCTAGGAGTCTAAGAAGCTGCCTTCCGGGTTTCAGGTGGGTGGGACAAAAATATTGAGGTGATTGACGGTGGCAAATACTAAAGATTTTTCTAGATAATGAAGGTAGAAAAGCAAACCAAATATATCTTTTCAATTAGTTCTAAATGCTTAAGCCAGGAGGTTGACTCCGGCAGGGACAGAAGGCGGGTGTTGAAAACTGTCCGGAGAGGCAATTGCTGACAGATAGCTTGAAGTACTTTTCCTAATTATCTGTGGTGAGTCATCCTTTTATAGGGCAAAGCTATCATGTTGGTGCATTCAGGTCACGTCAGGACAGTGAGCTGAGATTGGTGCCTCGAAATTTCAAGGGTTAATCTCTGCAACATGCTTTGAAGGTCTCTTCTCTGTGGTGATAGCGTGGGTCAAGCGTTTTAAAGAAAAATCAGATGGACAAACTAAAAAAGAAACCCATTTTTTTTTTCTTTTGTCTCTTATGGAAGTTAAAACAGAAAAGCTGGAGGAAGAAATCTTGCTTGTTGTGCCATTCCTGTTATTTATCGAGTTTTCACATATCATCACCATCCAATATTCAGAGCTGCAAACAAGAGATGAAAACTTTGGCTAAATAAAGCAAAAAAAAAAAAAAAGCACATTTAGAAGAGGGGTGCTAAATAACTCCCATAGCTTCTGAAAAGCAGGCTTGGAGTTGACCACTGTCAGGCACAATAGTCAAAAATCATTCTGGAGAGATGGTTCCATAAGGACGCCATGCTCAAGGTGTAACTGGGCCTGGACGTGTAGTGTGTGCTGCAGAGAGCTTAGGGCAGCATTATTGCTACTGATCCTGGAAACTGGACTTGCTACAACCTCTAGTGCCAGCTTCGTCACATTTGATCCTGGGTGGTTCCCCCGCTGCGTCACTAGTCCTCATGCCATGTTCCGGCACAAAAGCATCTGAGCAACAGAGCTTGGGTCGCAAGCCTGTGCCCCTGCTGCAAGGGTTGCTGAGAACATTCTAGCTTCCGATGCGGGGTAGAAGAAGAAATCATGACAGATGTCCCTTATATGTCACACCTGTGGCCACCCCAAATCTACGTCTCTCCTTCTTCCCACCTTAACAACTCCTCCCTTGTAAAAAGCTCTCATCTACCACAGGGCACAGCTGGCAGGGCACAGTGCACTAAGTGACTTCTCTGATGGGGTCAAAGACGCATCCATCGCTAGGGCCAGGATTCCCGGATGGACCCTGGTTTTCCTCTAGAATGTAAGCATCCTTTCTCGATATTCTCTAGCCAATGGACCAAAGTAAAAAATGTGCCCCTGTGAACACACCCTGCATATAACAGAGGGGAAAGGAAAGAAAGAAGAAAATGAGTCAAAAACACAAAATGCACACACACAGGACACATCAGGAAGAAAATATGCGAAGACACAAAATCCTCATTCCTCTTAAATATTGTTGTCACAGTAGTTGTGGCTTTTCTCCGCCACCTGTCCCGTGATGTCTCTACCTGCTCCCAGCTTCACTGCTTGTTTGGATTCTTCACTCAAAGCGTTATCCGAATGTTCATTCCAAGAAAGCAGAAATGTTGAGAGTGAGCCTTCCACGTGAAGAAACACAATATCATGTACCGCAGAGTCTATGCTAAATTCCAGTTTTGTCTTTTACATTATATAGGTCTTATTTGTTTCAGGGCCATATTTTTGCAGCCAGTGCCCGTAAATTAAATTCCTGTGGGCCATCTAGAGGCTATGGACACCCCTAATTAGTTGTTGCTTATGAAAGACATTCTGGGTCTAGGAGAGAGTCGAGAGCCGTCAACGCAGGGACAAATAAGAGGAAATTCTAAACAATAAAGTCGTGAAGATGAAACATGTTTTTTGGGAGTTGGACAAATTAAAAATATTTGAGAATAAAAATCCGATACGGTATTTAATAACCATAAAGGCATCCTTGAGGTTTGTCTATAAAGCAAACCCTTTGGGGACATTTGGGCTTCAAAAGTCAACTTGTTTCTCCTGTGGAATGTAACATTTAATATCCACGTCTTTTTTTTTTTTTTGTCTTTTGTTGTTGTTATTGTTGTTGTTGCTATTTCTTGGGCCGCTCCCGCGGCATGTGGAGGTTCCCAGGCTAGGGGTTGAATCGGAGCTGTAGCCACCGGCCTACACCAGAGCCACAGCAGCGCGGGATCCGAGCCGCGTCTGCAACCTACACCACAGCTCACGGCAACGCCGGATCCTTAACCCACTGAGCAAGGCCAGGGACGGAACCCGCAACCTCATGGTTCCTAGTCGGATTCGTCAACCACTGCGCCACAACGGGAACTCCTCCACAAGTCTTTAGGATAATTGGTCACCCTCTACTGTGACACTTAATGTGTGTAATCAATCTTACAACACTGACAACCTGTCAGTGATTTAGGAGTTCCTGCCATGGTGCAGTGGGTTAAGAATCTGACTGCAGGGTCTCGTTGCTATGGCTGTGGTGTAGGCCAGTGGCTACAGCTCTGACTAAACCTCTAGCCTGGGAACCTCCATATGCCATGGGAGTGGCCCTAGAAAAGGCAAAAAAAAAGACAAAAAAATAGATACATATACACACATACATATATACCATGATTCACCTGCATTTTCTCTGTGCATGCGAAAGTAAGTGAAGGATTTTGGTAGCTTCCTGATCTTAAGATGATGCATTTGAGTGACTGTGGATATGACAATATGTATAGTGAAAAATGTCACTCTTAAGTTTACCCTTCGGAACCTGGATCTGGCTCTTTCTCTTCCTCAGGAAGGAGTAGCACTGGGAGCATTTTTCAACCTTGGCATTACTGATGTTTGGGCTGCGTAGTACTTTGTTGTGAGAATTGTCCTGTCCATTGTAGGATGCTTAGTAGCATTCCCGGCTTCTGCCCAGTAGATAACCGAATGTCCCCTTGGGGGTGGGGAGGGGGAGAACAAATTCTCCCGTACCTGGGAACCCCGGATTACAGCTTACACAACCTCACAAACCATCGCTTCCCAGCTGGAGATATCCTATATTTTCAACAGATTTTTCTACCTGGGTAATGTCTTACATGGTGAAACTTGTGAAACCCTTGGGCATTAGACTATTTCCTTATTTCCTTTCTGAAGCATACAAGTAACATGAATTTTTGAGTTCTTACAAGCCATGGTGGGAAGCACATTTTGCCTGTTAACTCATTTAGTATATTTCCTTTTGGAGGAAACGCTTTTATCATCCCTATTCTATAGAAGAGGCACTGAGGCAAAGAGAGGTTAAGACGTCCTTAAGGCTGTATTGCTAGTAGGGGATAGAGCCACGATTTTGAAAATTGAGTTATGAAACATGTAACTTTCTTTGGAGTTATTTCTGGCTGGCAGAAGTTTTCTAATAGTACAAAAAGGTGCATTATAAAATATAAATCTTTTTCATGCATTTATGGCAGACTTCTTCCAAAGCAAACACAGCATCTAAGTATGTATGTATGTTTGTACATATAGCCTTTTTAACAGGTTGGTAGTACACCATACAAATTATTTATACCTTGCTTTCTAAAAATTTTTGATGTATCTTAGAATCCATTTTGTGTTATTAGTATATAAATACATATGCTATATATGCTCAATATTTTTACATTAAAATAATCAGCTCTTAATAGAATTAAATTTTCTTCTAACAGAAAATTTTAAAACTCTGTGAATGAGAAGGAATTGTGATGAATCTCCATGTATACATGTATACAACACAGCTTCAACTATGATCAAATTATGGCTAATTTGTTTTATACATAACACCAGCATTTCCCCTTCAATGATTCTGAAGCTCTATTTCATTATGCACCTCTAAAAGGTAGACACTTGTTAAATTTATTACCAAAATACTATTATTACACTTAATTAAATTTGATAATTCTTTAAATCATCAATTATCTATTAAGTGTTCATATGACTATTTTTCTCTCACTTGCATCCTAATTTAAAAATATATATATTTGCACCGTTTATATGCTAGATCAGGAGTACAGCCAAAATTAAAAGCACACTAAATTAGAAGTGAATTGGGTCTCCAATCTGGATCCAACTCTGCAGCCCCATCTGTAGAGGCTGAAGACCACAAGCTATTTCAGAGTCCTTCTCTTAAGATAACACTGACTGGGAGTTCCCGTCGTGGCGCAGTGGTTAACGAATCCGACTAGGAACCATGAGGTTGCGGGTTCGGTCCCTGCCCTTGCTCAGTGGGTTGGCAATCCGGCGTTGCCGTGAGCTGTGGTGTAGGTTGCAGACGTGGCTCGGATCCCGCGTTGCTGTGGCTCTGGCGTAGGCCGGTGGCTACAGCTCCGATTCAACCCCTATCCTGGGAACCTCCCTATGCCGCAGGAGCGGCCCAAGAAATGGCAAAAAGACAAAAAAAAAAAAAGATAACACTGAATGGACTCTGCTTTAGACTCTATTATCTTGTAGTTTGTTAAAAGTTGAAAAAAAATGAGTTTTATGTTTATCTTCAATTTTAGCATTTTATTACTTTACGTGTCTTTGTGTGTATCCAGATTTCTGATGGGTGTCATATTCCCTTTGTCTGACAAACTTCCATGAATATTTTTTCTTACATTGTGGATTTTCTGGCAATAAATTCTGGTTCTGTTTGCATGACAAGCTCTTATTTCCCCCTTGATCTTTGAAAGGTATTTTCCCTGGGTATAGAAGTTTGGGTGGACAGATTTTCTTTTTTGCATCAGCTCTTTATAATTGTCACTCAATTGCCTTTCAGCCTGTATTATTTTGACAGGGGGTAGAAATTTCTTTTCTCTTGTCTGGTTCTCAGTCTTAGGCTCATTCTTTTTTCCTGGGTCTCAGGGAAGGGGGTTCCTTAGTGTTCCCAGAGCCCCTGCTGGGGTAGTGTTAAAGATGACCATGAAAGGTGCCAGGACTCTCATCCGTGCCAGCCATAATGAGCCCTCCCCACCTTCATGCCAGTGGAGACTATGTGGAGAGCCTAGACTTTACCCCCACCTGGCTGTAATGAGGTACTCACCTTTTTTAATCTTGTAATTATTAGGAAAACCGAATTAATACTTTGACCCCTCTGCCCAGAAAACTCTCTAGGCCTATATGGTTTCACTGGAAAATTCTATCAGACCTTTTAAAAAATTATCACTAATTCTGCCTTATATGTTCCAGAATTAAAAGAAAGGAACCCTTCCAAATTTATTTTATGAAGCTAGAATTATCCTAATAGCAAAATTCTAAAAAAGTAACACATAGAAGGAAACTACAAGCCAATACCCCTCTTGAAAACAGACGTAAAAATTCTTAACAATGTGTATATATTATCTATATGATATATATCATATATATCATATACATGTAATCAATATATACATCAATATATAAAATAAACATAGAGCATGATCATAGTGGAGCTTATTTCTTTTTTTTTTGTCTTTTTGTCTTTTTGGTTGTTGTTGTTGTTGTTGTTGTTGTTGCTATTTCTTGGGCTGCTCCTGCGGCATATGGAGGTTCCCAGGCTAGGGGTTGAATCGGAGCTGCAGCCACCAGCCTACACCAGAGCCACAGCAACGCGGGATCCGAGCCACGTCTGCAACCTACACCACAGCTCACGGCAATGCCGGATCGTTAACCCACTGAGCAAGGGCAGGGACTGAACCTGCAATCTCATGGTTCCTAGTCGGATTCGTTAACCACTGCGCCACGACGGGAACTCTGAGCTTATTTCATGAATGAAAAACTGGTTCAATACCTGAAAATAAGTCAAGGTATAAGCCATATTTACAGACTAAGAAAGAAAAATTACATGATCATATCAAACTGATGCAAAAAAGCATTGGATGAAACTCAATAAATAGTCATAATAAAAGTCCTCAAAAAATAGGAATAGAGAGGAACTCCTTCAACTTGACAGACAGCATTTACAAAACCCCACAGCCATCACTATACTAAGTAATACATGAGTACTTTCCCCCAAAGACTGGGGTCAGCGTGGTAATATCTACTCTCAACGTTCTTATTCAACATAGTGCTAGACATTCTAGCTATGCAATAAGGTAAGAAAGAAAAGAACGCTACATAGATTGGAAAAGATGAAATAAAACTCTTCCTATTTTCAGATAACGTGATTGCCTAATAGAAAACCCCGAGAAATCTAGGAAAAATTCCTAGAATAAGTGAATTCATCAAGACAACAGGATACAAGAAAAAGATACAAAAATCAATTGTATTTCTATACACTAACAATAAATATGTGGACACTGAAATTAAAAGTACAATACCAATTACAAGAGCACAAAAATGAAATAATTATAGGCATATCTGACAAAATGTATAAAATTTTATGTTTAAAACAACACACTGTTAATAAAAGAAATAAAAATAACTTAAATAAATGGAGACATACCATGCTCACAGATTGGAAAACTCACTGTGGTAAAACATTTCAATTCTTCACAAATTTATATATAGGTTTAACACAATTCCTATCAAAAGCCAAGCAAATTATTTTGTGTACATATATAGAAGAGTGTTTAAAAATTGATATGGAAGGGCAAAGGAAGTAGAACAGCAAAACAGTTTTGAAAAAAGAATATAAAATGAAGGAGATCAATCTATGCAATTTTAAGATTTATTGAATATCTACAGGAATAAAGACTACATGGTAATGAAAAAGGGATAAATGCATAGATCAAAGGAACACAATAAAGAACCCAGAAATAAATACATAAATGTATCTTACTAATTTTTGATGAATATCCAAAAGCAATTTGATGGAGGAAAGACAGAATTTATAACAATGGTTAATGGTACTGGAGCAATTGTCCATCCTACCATAGGTTAAAAAAAAAAAAAAAAAAAAAAAAGCCCAGCAACTCCGTAGATTTTACAGCTTACTAAAAAATTGACCTAAAATGTATCATGGACTTAAATGTAAAATGTAAAACTATAAATTTATAAATTGCAAGATGTTACCATTGGAGGAAGCTGGGAAAAGGGCACAAAGGATTCTTCTGTATTATTTAATATAACATAGGGGAAAAATCTTGAGACCTAGGGTAGGAAAAGAGTCTTACACTTGGCACAAAACGCATAGTCAAAACACATATATGTACCCAAAAAAATGATAAATAAGACTTTACCAGAATTCCCATCATGGCTCAGTCATTAACGAATCCAACTAGGAACCATTAGGCTGTGGGTTTGATCCCTAGCCTTGCTTAGTGGGTTAAGGATCTGGCATTGCCGTGAGTTGTGGCATAGGTTGTGGCTGTGGTGTAGGCCGGCAGCTACAGCTCTGATCAGACCCCAAGCCTGAGGACCTCCATATGCTGCGAGAGCAGCCCCAGAAAAGGCAAACAGATTAAAAAAAAAAAACTTTACCAATTTTATAAAATTCTACACTGAGAAAGATAGTGTTAAAGGATTAAAAAGTTAAGCTACAGGCTGGGAGAAAATATTTGCAAACCACACATCTGAAAAAGGACTAGTATCTAGAATACACAAAGACCCCTCAAAATTTAACAGTAGAAAAGCAAAGAATCCAATGACACAGGCAAGAGACATGAAGAAACACTTTACTGAAGAAGTGTTTCATTCAGATACATGCCCAAGAGTGGGGTTGCTGGGTCATATGGTAGTTCTATGTGTAGTTCTCTAAGATACCTCCATACTGTTCTCCACAGTGGTTATACCAGCTTACATTCCCACCAACAGTGCAGGAGGGTTCCCTTTTCTCCACACCCCCTCCAGCCTTTGTTATGTGTGGACTTATTAACAATGGCCATTCTGACTGGTGTGAGGTGGTATCTCATGGTAGTTTTGATTTGCATTTCTCTAATAATCAGTGACTGTCACTGTATGCAGATGGCATGATACTATATATAGAAAACCCTAGGAATTCAACCCAAAAACTACTTGAACTGATCAACAAATTCAGCATAGTAACAGGATATAAGATTAACATTCAGAAATCAGTCACATTTCTGTATACTAACAATGAAATATTAGAAAAGGAATACAAAAATATAACACCTGTTAAAATTATACCCCAAAAAATCAAATACCTGGGTATATACCTGACCAAGGAGGTGAAAGACTTATATGCCAAGAACTATAAAACATTAATCAAGGAAATTAAAGAAGATGTAAAGAAATAGAAAGATACTCCATGCTCCTGGGTGGGAAAAATTAATATTGTAAAAATGGCCACACTACCCAAAGCAATCTTCAGAGTCAATGCAAACCTCATCAAATTACCCATGACATTTTTCACAGAACTAGAACAAACAATACAAAAATTTATATGGAACCACAAGAGACCCACAATTGCCAAAGCAATTCTGAGGAATAAAAACCAAACAGGAGGCATAACTCTCCCAGACTTCAGGCGATATTACAAAGCCACAGTCATCAAGACATTGCACCACATTGTACTGGTACAAAATCAGACATACAGACCAATGGAACAGAATAGAGAACCCAGAAATAAACACAGACACCTATGGTCAATTCATCTTTGACAAAGGAGGCAAGAATATAAAATGGGAAAAAGACCTTCTTTTCAGCAACTAGTGCTGGGAAACCTGGACAGCTGCATGTAAATCAATGAAACTAGGACACACCCTCACACCATGCACAAAAATAAACTCAAAATGGCTTAAAGACATAAATGTAAGACAAATCACCATAAAACTCCTAGGGTTTTTAGGCAAAACATCAACCAAACAAAAGTTTTCTTAGGTCAGTCTCCCAAGGCAACTGAAATAAAAACAAAAATAAGCGAATATGACCTAATCAAACTTATAAGATTTGCACAGCAAAAGAAACCATAAAAATAACAAAAAGACAAACAAGGGCTTAGTCTCCAAAATATATGAACAACACATACAACTCAACAGCAAAAAAACCCCAACAACCCAATGGAAAAATGGGCAAAAACCTGAATAGACATTTCTCCAAAGATACACAGATGGCCAACAGGCACATGAAAAAATGCTTAACATCAATAATTATTAGGGAAATGGTGTTCCTGTCGTGGCCCAGTGGTTAACGAATCCGACTAGGAACCATGAGGTTGTGGATTTGATCCCTGGCCTCGCTCAGTGGGTTAGGGATCTGGCGTTGCCATGAGCTGTGGTGTGGGTCGCAGACGTGGTTCAGATCCCGCGTTGCTGTGGCTCTGGCGTAGGCTGGCGGCTGCAGCTCCAGTTCGACCCCTAGCTTGGGAACCTCCATATGCCGCAGGAGCAGCCCAAGAAATGGCAAAAAGACAAAAGACAAAATAATAATAATAATAATAATAATAATAATAATTATTATTATTATTATTATTAGAGAAATGCAAATCAAAACTAAAATGAGTTACCACCTCACACTGGTCAGAATGGCCATCATTAACAAGTCAATAAATAACAAATGCTGGAGAAGGTGTGGCGAAAGGGTACTGTCCTTCACTGTTGGTGGGAATGGAAATTGGTACAACTACTATGGAAAAATAGTATGGAAGTGCCTCAGAAAACTAACTATAGAACTACCATATGACCCAGGAATCCCACTCTTGGGCATAAATCCAGAGAAAACTTTCTTTCAAAAAGATACATGCATCCCTATGTTCATTGCAGCACTAGTCACAATAGCCAAGACATGGAAACAACCTAAATGTCCATCAACAAATGACTGGATTAAGAAGCTGTACTATATATACACACAAGGGGCTACTACTCAGCCACGTAAAAGAACAAAATGATGCCATTTGCAGCAACATGGATGGAACTAGAGACTCTCATACTAAGTGAAGTAAGTCAGACAAATACCATATGGTATCACTTAAATCTGGGATCTAATATATGGAACAAATGAACCTATCTACAGAACAGAAATGAACTTATGGACGTGGAGAACAGACTTGCTGTTGCCAAGGGGGAAGGGGAGAGAGTGGGGTGGACTGGGAGTTTGGGGTTACTAGATGCAAACTATTGCATTTGGAGTGGATAAGCAATGAGATCCTTCTGTACAGCACAGGGGATTATGTCTAGTCACTCGTAATGGAACATGATGCAGAATGGTGTGAGAAAAAGAATGTACATATATACGTATGACTGGGTCACTTTGCTGTACAGTAGAAATTGACAGAACATTGTAAATCAACTATAAATAAAACATTAAAAATTAAAAAACTAAGTTTAATTAATTAATTAATTTTGTCTTTTTGCCATTTCTTGGGCCGCTCCCGCAGCATATGGAGGAGGTTCACAGGCTAGGGGTCCAATCGCAGCTGTAGCCACCAGCCTACACCAGAGCCACAGCAACTCAGGATCCGAGCCATGTCTGCAACCTACACCACGGCTCATGGCAATGCCAGATCCCTAACCCACTGAGCGAGGCCAGGGATCGAACCCAAAACCTCATGGTTCCTAGTCCAATTCGTTAACCACTGAGCCACGAAGGGAACTCCTACAAAGCTTCATTTAAAAAATCAAGTTTGAGGAGTTCCCATTGTGGCTCAGTAGTAACAAACCCGACTAATACCAAGAGGATGTGGGTTCAATCCTTGGCCCCGTTCAGTGGGTTAAGGATTTGGCATTGCTGAGTGCTGTGGTGTAGGTCACAGGCATGGCTTGGATCCTGCATTGCTGTGGCTGGGGCTGTGGACAGCAGCTGCAGCTCTGATTCGACCCCTAGCCTGGGAACGTCCATATGCCACGAGTGTGGCCCTAAAAAAAAATAAATAAAAAGTTAAAGTTTTAATTTCTTTGCAATATATACATATATCAAATCATCACTTTATGCACTTTAAATATTTGACAATTTTATTTGTTAATTATACTTGAAAAACTTTGTTTGAACAGGTGTAGAGGTTCCACCCTTCTGTGTTAGGGATTTGGGGTGACCTTACTGCTTTTCCATTTTTTTTCAGTAGTTGTTCATACTCCCTCTGTCAACTTTCTGTAGATTTGGATTTTTTAATCTGTCAATGTGATGTTGATGGTCATTTCTGCAGCTTAAATGGTGCCATGGGAAATGTACCAGGATGCCCATTATCCTCGCGCTGCCCACAGAAGCCCCATGAGATTGCACATACATTAGGGAAGGGAAGCGTGTATCTCCTGTCTCTAGGAGAAGAAGTGAGGGCATCTGGAGGCAAAAGGGGAGAACTGGAATTTACCCCAGAGTTAGACGCAGCACTTGTTGTTGTTCTTAGATTGGAACATTGAGGGTAAAGTTTGGTTTGGGCTGTAGGGGTATTTCCTAAGACCGCAGAAACCAGGTTCTCTGCTTTTCGAATGACCTAAGGCTCTAATGAAGATGTTGGTGGGAGAAGGATGGAGGACCGCCTTCCACAGGGAGAAGGGCAGGCAGCACGGAGGCCCTGCCCTTGTGAATTGGCAACAGGAGCAATAATTAACACTCTAATGCATGGGGCTCTTGAGGGAATCTGTTGGCCCTACATTGCTAGTGCAGCTGCTGCCGGAGCTCATTAGGTCTCTGCTGGAGATGTTTTTGGAGCTTCCTCCCAGTAGCTGTCGAGCCCAGTCACAATTAGTCCCAGGTGACTTATAAGCCCTGGAGCCCAAGGAATTTGGATCCATCCCTTTAGGTCTGTTCCACATGCTCCATCCCGACACTTTAGACCAACTTAAACCTGGATGGAAGCAGAGATGCTAACTTGGTCAGACACTGATTGATATTTGAGAGGTATCAACAGCATGTGGGAGTGGGGATTTAGGATGGAAACAAAAATTATATAACTTGTTAGAGGCTACGGATATAAAACATGACTGGTGAAATCATCTATCCAAAATAATGTAGCAAATATAGTAAAAATAACTGCTTTGCAGAAGTCTTAGGCTTGAGTATAAAATCTTTAGTTAGGTATTGATATTAATTAGCAGGTAGTAGGAATATTATATTACATTTCCAAAAAAAAGATAATTGTTAATTTCTTTAAAGCCTCTCGTTTCAATTTTTGAAGTTTTTCATAATAAGATATTGTGATTTTCCGTTTTAATAACAGACAAATTAAGATGTAAGACAATCAATGGCTTATGCAGAGTCCTTGGGTCTTCCAGATGGTGAGCTACAGTTAAGATTTCAGCAGCCTAACTCCTCCCAGTGTTGGTTCCTCTAGAATTGGCTGTAGGGGCTGCAGTATGGAGACACACAAGAAAGAGGGAATTGCACTGAAAAAGAAAACCTCAGTCCTAGAAACAGGGGGCAAGAGATGAAAATAATGCGAGCATTTGTCAGTGGAGACTACTATGAAATATATCATCAAAGGTGAATGTCAGGGTTGCACCTGTTTGAGAAACAAGATCTCGTAATTCAGCACAAATTATGTGAAAAGTCAAGTGACCAAATCAGGTTGAAAGAGGATCACAGGACCCCACAAAGAATTAATGAATTATTCTCAGCATGTTAGACCTATGTTTGAAATATCAGCCACCCAAAGGGCGCAGGGTTCTCTGTGTCCATACATTAGGATGATGTTCCTTCTCGGGACTGATGGGCTCTGTGTCTACATCAGCCAACTCTTCAGTCATGAGTCAGAGAAATCTTTCTTTGAAAACATGAGCATGATCATTTCAACATTATACGGATATGGGCTTGGAGCTATGTGGATTAGCAAGAAAGAAATTTATCTGCAGCTTGTGAGACCTGCTCTCAAGTGGGCCACCTCTTCCTCATATTTGGCAAACTTCAGATCACACCTTTCTAAAAAATGCTTTGAGTTCTATCCATTCAAAAACAATCCTTGCTGCCTGTGAAAACACAGGATTAAAGAATGGCCTATCCCTGTGGTTCATCCCTTTAGAGATAAGGACCAAGAAGGAAGGATTTCTTCATGCCTGTATTGAATGGGTCGTGGGGGATGCTCTGCTTCTATTTTCAGGATTTTCACTTGCCCCAGCCAAAGCCGTTAGGAACCCCAATACTGAAGGTCAAATTGATTTAAACTTAAATGATATATTTTCTTTCTTTAAGCAAAAAATCATAACTGACTCAATTTGAATTTCTCATTAGTTGTCTTAAGCTATATAAGATGAGTTGTATTAGGAACCTGAAAACATTTTTTATTTCCATTTCTTTGTCAGAGAGAGAAAGCATTTCGGTTCCATTTGCTGTAAGTATTAATAACAGGAATAATGGGGGAATGCACTTCTTTTAACTAGGGTCATCAAAGATTATATTTTAACTATAAGGATTTCGTCTTTCCATTCCAAACCTCATACTTACTTTCTCCTATAATTTGTGTCTTTCCTCATCCCACCCCCACTTGTAAGGGACCTCAGTTTTTACTCTTAACTCACCCATTTGAAAGAGTCACAATAAGATCATGTAATTAATATTTTAAAAAGCCCATTTTAGAACAATTATATTTTTCAAAAGAATCCAAAAGGAAGACCACCTCACCATGAAGGGAATAAATTACTAATATTTCAAGCATCCATGATTGGGCAAGAAGGAGACAATTTGTAACAATAGTTCAATGACACGTTCATATTTTATCACTTATTGTGTCTATTCATTATGTCACGATAATTTCCCTAAATCCACCCCAACCCATTCACTACAGGCATGAAGAAACCCTTCCTTCTCAGCCCTCACATCTAAGGAGATGAACCACAGCGGTATGTCGTTCTTTATTCCTGTGTTTTGTGCCGGCAGCAAGGATTATTTCTGAATTGACAAAACTCGAAGCATTTTTAGAAAGGTGTGATTTGACATTGGCTGCGTATGAGGAAGCTATGGCCCAAAGGAGGTAAAATAGCGCTTTATTGTTTATTAAAGGAGCATTAGGGACCTGCAGAAAGGTAAAGCAGCCAGAATGGGGACAAATATTGAGAAAAGAACACAGATTGTCTTGTGCAGAAGGAAGAGTTCACAATACCACCTCTTAACTGTGTTCAGTGTTCACATCTGGCTTTGAGCAAGAGCTGTGTTCCTGCGTCTCGTAGGAGGAGGGTTTCGCTATGTCATTTCCATTGTGAAAAGTGGAACATATAAACCACAGGGTCTGTCTTACCTGTTGACGTCAGTGAATACACAACACAGGCTTGCTGATAGGGTCAGATCCCTGGAATCCATTCGAGTTGAAAAAGATTAAGCTTTAGTGTTCTGACGCTGAGTGTTTAGATACACAGCACACTGTCTACCAGTTATTTCACTGTCACCCTGAGACCCACTAGGAATCCAGCTCTATTTAGTTGAAAGCCGGTTCAAGATAATGTCGGAGACAATGTTCGCTGCAGGTAAGTGAAAATCACCTGACAAACCTATTTTCTGTCCTTTATTTGGCTTTAAAAATATAGATGGGAGTGCCTGTTGTGGCGCAGTGGTTAACGAATCTGACGAGGAACCATGAGGTTGAGGGTTCGATCCCTGGCCTTGCTCAGTGGGTTAAGGATCCGGCGTTGCAGTGAGCTGTGGTGTAATTTGCCGACGCAGCTCAGATCTGACATTGCTGTGGCTCTGGCGTAGGCCGGTGGCTACAGGTCCGATTAGACCCCTAGCCTGGAAATCTTCATATGGTGTGAGTGCGGCCCTAGAAAAAGGCAAAAAGACAAAAATAAATAAAAATACAAAAACCTAAAATATAGATGCCATTTCTTAATCTATCAGGAGTCCAAGGAGGGAAAACCAGAAAACCAGAATGTTTTGACATCAATTATTTTGAATTTAAGTTATTTTAAAATCAAGGAAATTTTATATATATATATATGTATATATACACACACACACACACACACATACATACATATACACACACTCTTTGATGGGTTAAAAGAATTAGATGACATATCCACAAAAAGTATTTAAGTATTAACAGGCTATTTTAGTAAAATGCTTTGCTCTAAAAAACACACCTTCTAATGAAAGCTACAGTTAATAAAGATAGAACAGGTCCTAATTAACGACTGTGTGGACACTCCATCTAAGATGTTCTTAATTCCACAAGGAGTTCAACATCACAAGGCTTGTACATGAAAGAGCTATGGTTGTATTCGTATCTTGGGGCAGTCATGCTGGCATTGGGTGTGCTGTGATGGGTTGTGAGGTCCAGCAGGTCCGTTGCTCTCTCCTAGCAAGGAGCTCTTGTTACAACAAATACCTACATGGCTAGAGTACCACTAGCAGTAATAGTTTGTAAAGTAACTTCCTCGTGAATTACTTATGTTTGACCCTAAATATACTTGTAAATTATGAAATACGATCACATTTTCTACTTAAAAACTTAAATCTCTAACCCAATCACATACCTGGAAAGTCATTAAAACAAAGTTTCAATCCAGGTTCTCTCAGATCTTCCCATGAGATGCTGGCTTTGTTTGTACTATTTATCGGCCACTCACAGATGTCTATTTTTCTGGTGGGTTATTTATTCATTTTGTCATAGGAACCATGAGGTTGAGGGTTCGATCCCTGGCCTTGCTCAGTGGACTAAGGAGTAAGTGAGTGGTGTAGTAAATTTATGTAGGGTTATCCTTGACTTTGAACCATGTTTATCATCATGGTTTATTGCTTTACTTCCCATTGTCACTTATCATACTCTCTTGCCCTGGGACCTAAGGTAAATTGGAAGGATATAGAGCTCCAAGCTTTCACAGACTCCCTGAGACCACCTTGTTCTTTTGAAGGAAATGGCTTGTCTCTCTTTTCAAATTTATTAAATTTTTTTTATTAAAGTGTATTTGACTTATAGTGTCGTGCCAATCTCTGCTTGGCTCATCTCTCATGTAGACGCAAGATATAATAACAGTATAGGTAATACAATCTATACACCGTAGGTCTAAGGCATACCAGGATCAGGCATGCCATCTGGGGCCATGAATATTCTAAAACATTAGACTAAGCCTGGAAGGTCATACATAATATGCATTATTTTAAGAAGTTCTTTTTGCAGTTAATTCAACAGCTTTTGCTATTTCTGTCTGTCTCTGCAGATTAGTAATCTTCCATTTTTTTAATGGGAAGAAATAACCAGACTTGGGTGAGAGAGTTCATTCTCCTTGGCCTGTCCAGTGACTGGAACACCCAGCTCTCTCTCTTTGGCTTGTTCTTGGTCATGTATCTGGTGACAGTGCTGGGGAACTTGCTCATTGTTCTTCTGATCAGACTGGACAGCCGACTCCACACTCCCATGTATTTCTTTCTCACCAACCTCTCCCTTGTGGACGTCTCTTATGCCACAAACACCGTGCCTCAGATGCTCGTGCACCTGCTTGCAAAACACAAAGGAATCCCGTTCGTGAGCTGTGCAGCCCGAGTTTGTTCTCCTGGCGGTGATGGCCTATGACCGCTACGTGGCTGTGTGTAACCCCCTGAGATAACGCGGTCATCACGCACGGAGGGTTCTGTACCAGGTTGGCCGTCACGTGCTGGCTCAGCGGCTCTGGCAACTCCCTCTTGCAGACTGCCATCACCTTTCAGTTGCCCATGTGCACAAACAAATGTATTGATCACATAGCCTGTGAACTTCTAGCTGTGGTCAGGCTGGCCTGCGCAGACACGTCCTCCAACGAGGCGGCCATCACGGTTTCGAGCGTTGTCCTGCTGGTGACACCTTTCTGCTTGGTTCTCGTGTCCTACATCCAGATCGCCTCCACCATCCTGCAGGCCCGGGCCACAGAGGGGAGAAAGAAAGCCTCCCACACCTGTGCCTCTCACCTCGCGGTGGCTGCCCTGGGCTGCGGCATGGCCATTTTCACTTACATCCAGCCACACTCCAGCCCCTCTGTCCTTCAGGAGAAACTGATCTCTGTCTTCTATGCCATCTTGATGCCTGTGCTGAACCCCATGATTTACAGTCTAAGGAACAAGGAGGTGAAGGGTGCCTGGCAGAAACTACTAGGGCAGTTATCTGGATTAACATCCAAACTGGCAACTTGAAGAATCATGACATATTTGGAGAATAGAGTTTTGCATGTGTGTTTTCCCACCCTACTGAGATATGAAGCATTATCTCTCCATTGCCCTGGCAACCAGGAAGGAGATGATGAAATGTGTACTAGCGATGTTGAGTTGGAGGCTTAATGGTTGGGCTGGGCTGTGGGGCGTGGGAGTATTTTTATGGCACAGCTGCATGCTCAGAGAAATCAGGCACTGCTGTAATAGAACTTCCCACGTCTACTCAATCTCCATTCATTTAACCTGAGATTAATGAGAAAAATAACATAATTTGCTGTTGTGATGTGTCATAGCGTTTGTCATCATGAATCTATTCATGGATCTGACTTTGGATTACTGGTTATTATTCATCCAAATTTTGTACAAGGCTATTGTATTTCCGTTGGGGTCAAAGACACTTTCACTTTTAGGCTTGCTTGATGCATGCTATCCACATCTAGTAATTGTGTGAGTCACAGTTCTGAGATGAATTTTGCTCTCAAGGCTGATCAAAATGTTTTGTTTAGGACCAATGACATGTGGACAAAAAGCCTTTGTCACAGTGTTGGAAGTACTCAGTGGAAGAATCTACTGGAGGGCTTGTTTTACAATGATGGATAATGAATAAAGGTGTTTGTACCTGTGGCTGTTACTGGCTAAGGAAAAACTAAGTTTCAAGCTCTCCTTGATACTATACAAAATGGTTTTTTTTCTTTCTTTTTTTCTTTTCTTTTTTTTTTTTTTTTGGTCTTTTTAGAGCCATACCCACAGCACATGGAGGTTCCCAGGCTAGAAGTCTAATCAGAGCTGTTGCTGCCGCCTACGCAAGAGCCACAGCAACACAGGATCCGAGCCATGTCTTCAACCTACACCACAGCTCATGGAACACTTAACCCACTGTACGAGGCCAGGGATCGAACCTGCAACCTCCTGATTCCTAGTCAGATTCATTTCCCCTGTGCCATGACGGGAACTCCTATACAAAATATTTGAAGGGAATTTGTTGCATGTACAAGGGGTACCATTCAAATGAAAAACTGTTCAATCTGTGAAAAGTGGAATTCTTTCCCTAGATTTAGACACAACATTAGCGCATAGAATTTGAGATAATGTATAAAATATAAAATATGAACGTAACCTATGAAAGAACAGATTTCTCAGTGAAAACCAACGAGCACTAAAACAACTTTATTATGCATTTGGTGAATCAGGACAGTTCAGTCAGCTGTCCAGGTGTCACCCTCCAGGCTCCATGGGACCGGTCTTCTCCTATCCCTCCTCCATCCTACCCAGGAGGGCCCTCATTGATCTTTATAAGTCTAGTGAGGTAGAGCAGTTTGGAGTAGACCTCACCTCTGGGCAAAAAGCCTGAATAAGGAAAAGGTGGGGAAAGAAATACTTGCACAAGGGATAAGGACAGGGGAAAGAGGAGAAAGACTATGAGAGCAGCTCATCTTCATGCTTCCTTGAAAACGTCTCAAAGCCTTTCTTCTCTTGACTCTTTTTAAGTCAAAGGATGCGCAGTTATTCTGCTTATGAACACATTTTCACACAATCTCAGGGTTCAGGCAGCGTTGAAGTCTCATTTGACATTTTATTTTAATTGACATAACGTAATCATCCAGTTTATGTTATAGGCAAACACCCTCAAACGTGTCAATGCTAGTGGGCTAGACTCGGTGTTCATTCAAGAAATGTTAATGGCGTGTCTACTACATGTATGACAAATGAACTGGTTTTCATAATCAGTATGATGCATGGCTGCCAATAATAAGACCCTAGAGCAGAGATGACAGAGTAGAAAACAATTAAAGTACAATATGTGCTGAGGATCACAGAGAGAGCACGATTTGGGCGAGGGCAGATTTCCGGAGTCTTCTGCATGAAAGAATCAGAAAAAGACTAGGTGGAGGCCGGAAAAGTGAGAACAAGTTATCCAGATGACAACAACTCCAAAGAACAACGTGTGGAAAGTACAGAGCTGGGAGACCATGAGAGTTCGGGAATGTTCCAAAGCCTCGCTTGCAGCACAGAGAGGGGGGCAGCAGAGAGGGTGATACAGGAGGGTCACGAAGGGTCAGAGCCCAGATTACTTTTTACATTTATCTGAAAGCAATGGGGAGGTAGCAATAAGGGCTTTGAAGCAGGATTATGGCTTGATCAAGATTAACGGTGGTAAAATGTCACTCCCTCTGGCAAATGAGTCAAGGGAAGAAATGCTGAGAGATAAGGAGACCCCCCCTAGGGCGTGCTGCTCCAGGGGTCCTCTTGAGACATAAAAGGAATCTGAACTAAGGTAGTGGCAATGGGAAAACAGAAAAGTCAAGTGCTGGATTCAGAAGAGGTCTCAGAAGGACCACTTCATGTTTTCCTAGAAAGGAATTTTATGTGGCTCAACCACCTGCTCTAAAATGTCACACTCCCACCTGAATAGTCTGTGAATGGTGGAGCAAAGTACAAAACTTACTATCATGAAGACACGCTATGTAAAACAGGGGAAAGTGATGAATGAAGAAAGTTGGCCCCAAATACTTGGATGCACATGTCAAATATACACATGACCCTTCACGAAGGAGATTCTGTAAAGATCGAATCCTCATTTCTTTACCTGCTGAATTGTTTGAGTGTCTTCTTCACTCTCCACCCCATGAGGGCAGGACCTTCACCCAGGCTCCGTGTCTTTGCTCATCACCCCTTCTCCCAACTTCAAGGTCACACAGTACAGGAAACCTCTCTCGGAATCTGATCTTTTCACATCTTCTTCCTGACACTGCTTCTCCCACTCTGCTCTCATAAGGTCCTTCGTATAACATTTAGACCGCCGCAATTATCCAGGACCATTTCCACTTTAAGATTCTTAATTTAATTCATGTGCAAGTTCCTTTTCATATATAAGGCAGCATATTCCCAGGTTCTGGGACCCAGGACCCGGACATCTTCAGGGGGTCATTGCTCAGCCTTCCACAGAACCTCTTCAGACTGGACGCTTCGTTTTTCCCCATGACCCCAGCAACCTTCAACAGCTGCCTGCCTTTCCGGTGTGCTGTAACATACAATGTCATCTCACACATGGCCCACTTCATAGGGGATTATTCCTTCAAGAAGCTCCGAAGAGTTTCATCAACATTTCTTGTGACCTAGGACTGCTGGAAATGTATTCATTCAGCTTGTTTGCTTTAAAATGCCTTTATTTCACCTTCATTCAAGAAGTATTTGCTCTACATATAGAATTGTTGGTTGACAGCCCGCCCTCCACCACTCCCCGGGCTCTAAAGATGTCATTCATTTGTCTTCTGGATTGCATAATTTCTGAGAAGAATTCTGCTTAAATGCTCTGTTCTCTACGGGATGGATCTTTTTCTTTCGGCTTTAATATTTACACTTTATTTTTGGCTTGTATGTAATTAGAATGTTATGTGTCTAGGTTTTTAATTTTTTAGGTATCCTCGTTGGCTGCGTTTCTTGGACTGTGCTTTTATTTCTTTCGCTGCTTATTTTTCTCCTAACCATTATCTCTTCAATATTTCTTCTACTTTTGTCTCCACTGTCTCTCTGGGATTTTCCAATTTCATGTATGTTAGATTGTTTGATATTGTCCTACAACCCCAGGAAGCTCTTTTCTCCTTTTATCATTAGAAATTTTTAAATCTGTGTTTCAGGTTTGCTAGTTTCTACTGAGTTTTCCTTATTCTCACTGATTGTTTCTTGGATCTAATAAGTCTACTCATGAACAATCTTTATTTCTGTGATTATGTTGTTCACATCCAGCATTTCCATTTAACCCCTCAAGCATTTATGACACAATCAGTTTTTTTCCACTAGATCCTTATACTTACTTATGAGAGTTACTTTAAACCCCTGTGGGGTAGTTCTTTTTTTTTTTTTAAAGATTTTAATTATAGTTGATTCATAATGTTATGTCAATTTCTGTGTACAGCAAAGTGACCAAGTCTCTCTCTCTCTCACACACACACACACACACACACACACACACACACACACACACACGCATTCTTTTTCTCACATTATCCTCCATCATGTTCCGTTACAGTGACTAGATATAGTTCCCTGTGCTATACAGCAGGATCTCATT
The DNA here is from genome assembly GCF_016906955.1 of Phacochoerus africanus. Lineage (NCBI taxonomy): Eukaryota > Metazoa > Chordata > Mammalia > Artiodactyla > Suidae > Phacochoerus > Phacochoerus africanus. Next base: position 6,551,968 of record NC_062559.1, on the reverse strand, counting down.
GCTTATCCACTCCAAATGCAATAGTTTGCATCTACTAGCCCCAAAGGCCCAGTCCATCCCAATCCCTTCCTCTCCCCCTTGGCAACCACAAGTCTGTTCTCCAAGTCAATGAGTTTGTTTTTTTTTTTCTGAAGGTAGTTCCATTTTTGCCATATGTTAGATTCCAGATATGTGATACCATATGGTATTTGTCTTTCTTTTCCAACTTAGTTCACTTAGTATGAAGAGTCTCTAGTTCTATCCATGTTGCTGCAAATGGGATTATTTTGTTCTTTTTCATGGCTGAGTAGTATTCCATTGTGTCTATATACCACATTGTCTTAATCCATTTATCTCTCGATGGACCTTTAGGTTGTTTTCATGTCTTAGCTATTGTGAATATTACTGCAGTGAATATAAAGGTAAATGTTTCTTTTTGAATGAAAGTTTTGTCTGGATTTATGCCAGAGTGGGATTGCTGGGTCATACAGTAGTTCTATAGTTAGGTTTCTGAGGTACCTCCATACTATTTTCCATAGTGGTTGTACCAATTTACATTCCCACCAACAGTGAAAGAGGGTACCCTTTTCTCCACACTCCCTCTAGCATTTGCCATTTGTTGACTTGCTAATGATGGCAATTCTGACTGGTGTGAGGTGGAGAGGTTCATTGTAGTTTTGATTTGTAATTCTCTAATAATTATTGATGTTGAGCATTTTTTCATGTGCCTGTTGGCCATGTGTATATCTCCTTTACAGAAATGTCTATTCAGGTCTTCTGCCCATTTTTCAATTGGGTTGTTGGTTTTTTTGCTGTTGAATTGTATAAGTTGTTTGTATATTTTAGAGATTGAGCCCTTGTCTGTTGCATCATTTGAAACCATTTTCTACCATTCTGTAGGTGGTCTTTTTTTTTTTTTAATGGTTTCCTTTGCTGTGCAAAAGCTTGTCAGTTTGATTAGGTCCCATTGGTTGGTATATTTTTGTTTTTATTTCTGTTGCCTTGGGAGACTGACCTAAGAAAATATCGGTACAGTTGATGTCAGAGAATGTTTTGCCTATGCTTTCTTCTAGGAGTTTTATGGTGTCTTGTATTATGCCTAAATCTTCAAACTATTTTGAGTTTATTTGTGTGCATGGTGTGAGGGTGTGTTCTAGTTTCTCTGGTTTACATGCAGCTATCCAGGTTTCCCAGCACCACTTGCTGAAAAGAGTGTCTTTTCTCCATTTTATATTCTTGCTTCTTTTGTCAAAGATTAATTGACCATAGGTGTCTGGATTTATTTCTGGGTTCTCTATTCTGTTCCATTGGCCTGTATGTCTGTTGTTGTGCCAGTATCACAATGTCTTGATTCCTGTAGCTTTGTAATTTTGTCTGAAGTCTGGGAGAGTTATGCCTCCTGCTTCTTTTTTTCCCCCTCCATGTTGCTTAGGCAATTCTGGGTCTCTTATGTTTCCATATAAAATTTTGGATTGTTTGTTGTAGTTCTGTGGAAAATGTCATTGGTAATTTGATAGGGATTTCATTGAATCTGTAGATTGCTATAGGTCATATGACTGTTTTAACAACATCAATTTTTCTAAACCATGAGCATGGAATATCTTTTCATTTTTTTGAATCCTCTTTGATTTCCATGATTAATGATTTTTATATATGATTTTTATTTTTTCCATTATACTTGATTTACAGTGTTCTGTAGTCTTGGAGGGCTCTTTCTATGCGTGAACGCCCCTGGGTATTTTGTGAGAGCTTCCTTTTTGTTTTTAGGATGCTGTGCATGCTTCCAGGGAGATGGAGGCAATTGGCAGGGCTGGTAGCTAGCGCCTGGTTGCTGGGCCCTTGACAGTAGCAAAGACCCATGGGAGGGTGGTGTAATCAGCTCCTAGTTGCAAGGCCTTGGGACGTGATAGTGATCAAGCAGGGGTATGTGGTGCTTGGAGCATTTTGAAGTGGCAGAAGCAGGGTGGGTTCATTCGCAGGGGAGTGAGAACAATAGCAGGTGGTGCTTGGTTTCAGTGCCCTTTTCTTCCCTGACCTCCGAGGTGACTGGGCACACAGGGGATGCCTGTTCAAAGACTCCTGGTGGTGGTGGGCTCCTCCCACCTCTGGTGTCTGAGATGACTGCTGAGGTTTGTCCCACCACCTGTAGACCATGCAGGAGGCTCCGTACCACACTTAGCCCCCCACTGCCCTTAGCCCATGCAAGCATTGCCTGGTCACCCATAGCCCACACAAGAGATGCTCTGTCACCTGTAGCCCACGCAATTGGTTCCTTGCCACACTTATCCTGAGCCAGAGGCACCCTGCCATCTGAGAGTCTGCACGTGTGCAGGGAAAAATATTTCTATGGCGGTCCACCTCTCCTCCTGCAACCCTCCCCAACAATGGTGCCTTTCTTATCCTGTGGGCCCAGACCTCCTCCTGGGTTCCCTCAGCTGTGGCTCTCCGCTCCCGCACCCATGGCACACCACTCCTTAGCCCCTCAGACTGTCTCCCCACATAGCCAACCCTAGTCCTCTCTCCTGAGCCTGAGTCTCCGCACCCAGCTCCTGCCCCGCGTCTCAGGCTACGGTGTCCGGGGGGAGGGGGGGTGCAGACGGACTGTGTGGCTCTCACTCTGCTTTGCGCTCCTCAGTCCAGCTGCTGCAATTTTCTCCAAGACTTTGAGGTCCCTCCATCTCAGCTGATCTCCCTGCCAGTGAGGTGGCTTCTCAGCGTGTGGGCTCCTTTCCTCTGTCACAGCTCCCTCTCAGGAGTGCTAACCTCGTCCTGATTTCTTTTTCTCTCTCTCTCTTTTCCTTTTGTTCTACCCAGTTATGCGAAGGGTTATTTGCCCTTTTTGGAGGTTTAAGGTCTTCTGCCAGTGTTCAGTGGATGTTCTGTGTGAATTGTTGTACACATAGATTTTGATTTTTTTTGATGTGTTTGTGGGAGAAGATGAGTGCCACATCTTACTCCCCTGCCATTGTGATCCTTCTCCTGTGGGGTCGTTCTTATAATCAAAGTGTGTCTGATTCTTGCACTTTAATTTTTTTTGTTCAGTACAGTGTAATTTTTATTGTCTTTTCCTCTGGCCTTTAATTTGGATTGGCACTCAGACATTTTGTGCATATCATATTAGGCTATGATAGAAAGAGTGTTATGCCTTGAGATGGACACATTGCTGCTGTTTGTCCTGTAGTCTTGACTTGTGAAGAGTATGGGGCTCCGGGCACTCATGGGTACAACTGGATTTGAGGTTTTGTGTTTTTATGGTTATCCTCAGTGCAACCACAAATTTAGTTTTTCCATCATTACTTGTGCTCAACATGGGATATTCCGTTGTTGGAGGGATTTTCCTAGCAGTCCTGTTCCCCCCTGAAATTTTAAGCCCTCCTCGCATGTCATAGAGTCTGTCTTTCCACATGTTCTCTCTAGTCCATGCTAAACTGCTGCTCCTGCTTCCTCAGTTCTTGCTAGCCTGGTGGTGTGGGTAACAGTATCTTCTCTGTTGTCCTGGGTCTGTCTCAGAAGGATGTGCATCTTTTGTCCCTGTGACTCAGGGTTGGGGCTTTCTTAGTGTTCTTGCCGTTTCTGCAGAATGAGGGGATAAATGCTTGATGGTCCAGACACAGAGCAGTTGCCTGCCCCAGAGACCCTGTGCAATAGTTTATTTGTTTACTTTTCTGTTTTCCCTCTTTAATAAATCTTCAGGTGTCTCTGAGGCACACAGGGCTTATTGTCCTTTCCCCAGTGGCTTCAGGCTTTTGCTCCATGTTAGGGGTAATGTGGTGGTTAGGGACGTCCTTCAGCGTGCTGCAACAGCTGTGGCTGCCTTATCCTGGACCTATACCATAAAGAAGTCTTTCTTTGGTTTTTCACTTTCCCCCACATGTTCCTGTGAGGATTGTTCGACCTCTGTAGAGAAAATACTGAGGATTGGTGGGAACTCCTCTTTGTGCCATGGTTCTGAGCCGTGTTATACTTATAGTCCCCCACACTCAAACATGAGCCCTTCGTTAAAGCTGGCTGGAGGGCCCTGTTTTCCTACCATGCTCTCATCCAGGTAGGTCAGAGCTCATAGCCTATCTTTCCCGAGATTGTGCTCTTTATTTGCCCTACAATCTCAGCTTACACGTGGTTTTAAGAATAGTTATGATTTGTGTAGATTAGCTAACCTTTTCTTGTTTTAGGATGAAATCACGGCTCTTTCCAGCTTTCCAGAAACGAAGCGGAGGCTAGAACAAGCTCAATTAATTTCAGCAGGCTCTTTGTCTAGAGAAAGTTTAGATTTACAGCAAAAGTGAGCAGAAAGTACAGAGAATTCCCATATATTATATCCGTCCCTCCAACCTCAGCTCCCCAAGACACACAGCCTTCCCATGATAAATATCATGCATCAGAGTAGACATTTTCAATTTTTGAAGGACTTTTGAAACAGATAAAGTGGAAGTGTGGGAGGGGCTGATAATGAACAGCTCAGTAATATATAACAATGGCAAATAATTTTTAAGCTGAGGAATTTTAAGTCAAACAATCCACTTTATGGAAGAAGCTCACCCAAATTACATGCATAGTTTTTGAGCAAATAATTTGTTATATTCGTGTTCTTCTTACACACCCATTGATAACATATATTAGTGTGTCTGTTATAAATGTTTCTTGAAGGAAGTATTTCTTTTTTAAAAATTTATTTATTTATTTATTTATTTATTTATTTATTTTCCCACTTTGCAGCAAGGGGATCAAGTTATCCTTACATTACATTTTTTTCCCCACCCTTTGTTCTCTTGCAACATGAGTATCTAGACATAGTTCTCAATGCTACTCAGCAGGATCTCCTTGTAAATCTATTCTAAGTTGGGTCTGATAAGCCCAAGCTCCCGATCCCTCCCACTCCCTCCCTCTCCCATCAGGCAGCCACAAGTCTTTTCTCTAAGTCCATGATTTTCTTTTCTGAGGAGATGTTCATTTGTGCTGGATGTTAGATTCCAGTTATAAGTGATATCATATGGTATTTGTCTTTGTCTTTCTGACTTATTTCACTCAGTATGAGAGTCTCTAGTTCCATCCATGTTGCTGCAAATGGCATTATGTCATTCTTTTTATGGCCGAGTAGTATTCCATTGTGTATATATGCCACATCTTCCTAATCCAATCATCTGTTGATGGATATTTGGGTTGTTTCCACATCCTGGCTATTGTGAATAGTGCTGCAATGAACATGTGGGTGCATGTGTCTCTGTTAAGTAGAGTTTTGTCCGGATAGATGCCCAAGAGTGGGATTGCGGGGTCATATGGAAGTTCTATGTATAGATTTCTAAGGTATCTCCAAACTGTTCTCCATAGTGGCTGTACCAGTTTACATTCCCACCAGCAGTGCAGGAGGGTTCCCTTTTCTCCACACCCCCTCCAGCACTTGTTATTTGTGGACTTATTAATGATGGCCATTCTGACTGGTGTGAGGTGGTATCTCATGGTTGTTTTGATTTGCATTTCTCTTATGATCAGCGATGTTGAGCATTTTCTCATGTGTTTGCTGGCCATCTGTATATCTTGAAGGAAGTATTTCAATTTCTAGGCAGACACCTATGAGGCAGACACCAATTTCTTGTGTAGAAAGAGAGCATTTTCTGTTTGGGAAATGGTTAAAATTTTAGAATCATGGGGACTCATATGCCAGGGAAGCAGGGAAACTCTTAGGTTGTGATTTACTTTAAAATCCTCTCTCTAATGGTTGAGATATCGCTTTAAAGTCATTGGAAACTTAGATCAAAGAGTATTAAGTGGGTAATGGTAGAATAAAGTGTTATAATGAAAGATTCATGTGGCAGGGGTCTACTAAATGAATGGCTCCAGTAGTTCTCAAGTTTTGACCTCTCAGAAACACCTGGAAAGTGTTTTGTTCTATCAGAAACACCCGAGAGGCTCCTTCAACCACAGTTGGCTGGACCCTACTTATATCATTTATGATCCAGCAAGCCTGGGTAGAATGAAACGTATCCGGCTTTGAAAGTCACTGGCCTATGTTGTGTTTAGGAACAAAATGCTGCAACAGTAGACACCAGCCGTGTTGCTAGTGAGAAGGGAGGGTCCATGCGATGGACATTTTGAAGTAAGAGTTGCTGCAACTTGCCAAGTGACAGAAGTTGGATGAGAAGGACGAGTTCCCCAGGTTGTGAGCAGGAGTGCCTGAGGGGCTGTGAGTCCTTGTTCGACGCTTGGCATCTGGGGGTTGACCTCTGTTGTGTGCAGACAAGGGCAGAAAAATGGTCGCAATGTGAACTTCCAGGTAATGTGACCAAACTCTCACAGTAATAGAGTTTTTCCAGCTTTCTTCAGAGAAAACATCCAACCCGTCTGTCCCTTCTGTGGGAGTTTGGAAGTTCAGGGCAGGAAGGAGAAGCCTCTCGACTTTCCCTTCCTCCTTTCTAGGATATCACAGAAGCTTCATCAGAGTCACCGCGTGCTGTAATGTCGGAAGCCATGGGAATGTGATAGCGTATGTTAGTGGAGGAGCAGAGGAGGATACACTGGGTGAGGAGAAAAGACCCGACACACTACCAATGGATATTAGGCAATGATGTGGCGGCATGTGGATGAGGGAAGGCGTAAATGGTTGGACGAGCCGAAGAGCAAATGGACGAATGGATTTTGAGATGGTTGTAGACAGTTGGGTAAATGAGTGGCTGTGTTACTGGGGGTGTTAAGAATTACTGGGTATTTTACTTGGTAGATGGATGAGTAAACAGATAAAGCATTCACTGAAAGAGTGCAGGATGCCTAAAAATACATCAGAAAATGATAGGGGATCGCATTCTGTCAAAATTATATTGAATCTTTTCACGAGTATCAAGACTTTGAAGAGGTCTGAAAGATCTCTTTATTAAGGACTTGGATTCTCTTCCCCCTTTTTTCCAAGGGAGACCCTAAAACTCTATTTTTCTATGTTTTATTTGGAGTTTTAAATCTTTCTATATGTTGCAATTACCGTGAGCAGTGTACTCAGCCATCCATCCAAAATAAAGTGTCCACAGCAGCCCAGGACCCTTGGCACATTATCTCAGAGGAGTGAAACAAATCTGGCTCCAGAAGGAGAGGTCAGGGCATCCTGGAGCAGAACTGGATAATGGTGTTTCACCAGGTGGTTGCAGGCCTAGTCACTGCTCACTAGAATCGGGGTGTGATGGCTAAAAGTCAGTTTGGGTTCTAGGAGAATCTCCTCGAACCTCAGAACACTGGCCTCAGTGAGTTTTGAGATGACCTAAGGCTTCAGTGGGTTGCTGCAATTTGAGGAGGATGCAGAGAACAGTGTTGGACAGGGAGGAGAAGGGTAGCATCAAGGTCTTGCCCTTGAGAATTGGGTGTGGAGGCGGCAATTCACATGAATGCATAAAGCTCCTGAGGGGAACCTGTCAGCCCACGTGGCTAATTTAGCCACTGCTACAGTTCATTAATTTTGGTTTGAGCCAATTGTGAACTCCCTCCCAGCCATTTCCCTTCCAAGCTGAACTAGTCCCAGGTGCCCTTAGCCCAGGAACCAAGGAGTCTGGGCTATTGCATTTTCTGGCTCATCCCTCTGTTGTGGGAAACACTCTTTAGAACCAACACGAACCTGGATGGAAGGAAACGTGCCTGTTTTGTCTGACACGGATCATGAGCCCTCGCTCTAAGAGGTAGCCACAGAGGGTGTGTTTAGACAGAGGTTTCTACAGGGGCAGATAGAGGACTGATCTGGTTTGTCAGGGATGCAGATCAGAGATAGGAGCCATGACTGTTAACGTCTTCTCATCCTAATAAGCATGGCAAAGGCAGTGAAGCAATCCCACTTTTCAGAATCTGGGGGCTTAGGAGTATTTCTGTTCGAAGGGTTCTCAACTCCAAACTTTAGTGCTGGCAGAAAGAGTCATAGTGAAATGGAGGAAGTGAGGAAGAGAATGATTAACATTTAGAAATTGGAGATACTATGGAGGAATTCCACATCATCGCTCCAGACGCTAAGGTAGATGTCAAATTACACCTGAGTGTTAATAGTCCTGAGCATGGAGGAAGAGTGTATCATGTTTCCAAAATATAAATTGTTAGTTGCTATGAAGTTGCTTATCTAAATTATTTCCCTTAGAGTATGCATACAAAGTGTTTTGATTTTCCTTTGAGATTTAGAAAACAGAATTGTAAGATGATGAAATGGATTACTCAAAGCAATATGCTATTCAGAATGTGAAAGTGGAACTAGAATTGAAGTCTCCTGACTCTCATTCCAAGGTTGGTGTCTCTCAAATGGGCTGCAGGGATTGTGTTGGGGAGCCATGGTCGACTGAGGAAATTATACTGCAAAAGAATGCCCTCGTCTTACTTGCAGAACAAGACATATAAAGAAGGCGAGCATTTACAAAATTAAGTCATGGAAACAAAAATCATCAAAGGGTTTCAGGTTTGCCCTTACTGAACAAACTTGGTGTCTATAATTGTTGATGATTTGAAACATTAGGCAACCAAATCCAGTAGAAAACGAATTGCCTTCTAAGGATATAAAACCATTTTTGAGAAATTAGCTATCCATATGGTCCTGGGTTCTCTGTTCCAAACATTAGGATGATGCAAATATTCCTACCCATGATACATGCATGCAATGTTCACAGCACCCATATATTCAACCACAGATCAGATGCATATTTCTCTAAGTTAAAGTGTCATTTTCATCGACAACTGAGTAAAGGTATGGTTTGGTTTATTTTGACCAGCATGAAAGAAAACATATCCATAGGTTGTGTGACTTCGCTTCACGTTCTCTGCTTCTGTATTGATGACTTCTCTTTATATCCGCTAAGATTGCAGAGGACTCTAATGAGAAGGCCAATATTATTCAGATTCAAAAGGGTTTTAGAAAATATGATGCACAAACAAACCTTCAGGGAAGATAAAGTCTTTGGCTTTTTTTCCATTAGCTATAGTGCACCATTTTTATAATGAGATAGGGGATGATACCTGCAATAGGCTCACCCTTAAACCTACTGGATTTTTGAAGCTGATCCAAGATTTTGTCCAAATATGTAGTCTTTGAATTGGCATGAATAATGGGAATATTCTTCTTCTGAAATATAACACTGGAAGTTGAAATATTTAGGAGCACTTCTGTAGAGTGCAAACGTTCTGAATTTTTTCAAATCAATACTTCTCTTTTCCTAACGTAGGAGGAGATGGAGAAGATGATTTATTGAAGCAGACAGCCAGCAGAGGTAAAAATGTTGTTAGAGAGGTTTAAATGTATAATACACCAGGGCAGGATAATAAAATGTGGCCATGAATGCTGCAAGCAGAAAATTGAGCCACGTGTCAAGCCCTGCTGCATGCGTCCATCTTTGCAAAACTTAATCGAGTACTTTGGTGTGTTTGTCCATAGAAGAGCCATGGACGTTTTATCCAAGTAGAAAATGATTTTAAAATGGCAAAGAAGCCTCTGAAGCCATCGCCAGAGAACCGCAAGTAATGATGCTGACTCTGTAGCCCCAACCTAATGAAAATGCTGTCAATTTTGGTTTGATTTTGCCTGTGGGTCAGACTTCTAATCTTTCTTGATGAGCAATTTCTCATCGTTCTTCAAAGCCCTTCCAGGACTGTAAGCGCAAGGAAAATGCAGGAGGCAGTGGGAAAAAAGCGGAAAGAGTTTCATAGGTTGAGAGGCCACGTGGTTACTTGGGGCTGTACCTGAGAGGAACACGGGAGAGCTGCAAGAGTTTGGCGTGGAAGGGCCTTTCATCTGCGAGGGCTCCTGCCCAGAGTTTAAATAAATTGTGACCGCCTGGCTGGAGGAGATGCCTGATGTATCCATGACTCTACATTACCAGGTAAGAAGAGGAAAGGGCGGTTTCAGAGCACGGGCCATTTCTAGTGGGAAGCAGGGCTTGGCATAGAGCATTAGAAAGGCAGAATGAAACTACGTGGCTCAGAGAGGAAGATTTAGAAGAAAGGCCCAGAAAAGGGGGCCAGGAAACGGCTAAAGCCAAATTTTATTTCCCTTCTCCTCAAAACTTCTGATAAAGACGAGTTCTGGCTTTAATACCAGCTGTCATGGTGATCAGAATTTTCCCCTTATTATCTTGTTCCGGTAACAAATATTTGAAGCCTTTAGATGTAGGATATCTTTTTGGTAGTTTCAAGTCTATTTTTTTGATGGTGGTTCAGCAATTGGTTGTCATTTTTGTGTTTTCATGAAAGAAGGTGAGCTCGAGTCCTTCTACTCCATCATCCTAATGCTGTCTCCTCCACTACCATGTTCTGAACAGACAGCATGGACTGTTGATTTATTTATTTTATTTTTTGTCTTTTTGCCTTTTCTAGGGCCGCTCCCTTGGCATATAGAGGTTCCCAGGCTGGGGGTCGAATCGGACCTGTGGCCCCCAGCCTACACCACAGCCACAGCAATGCAGGATCTGAGCCGCGTCTGCGGCCTACACCACAGCTCACAGCAACGCCGGATCCTTAACCCACTGAGCAAGGCCAGGGATCGAACGCACAACCTCATGGTTCCTAATCGGATTCGTTAACCACTGTGCCAAGATGGGAACTCCTGAACTGTTTATTTTTGAGTAGGCAACGTTCAGAACAAATGGAGAAGTAAGATTTGAGATTTGTTGAATGTAAACATATGACCCAAAAGATAAAAAATAGGATTTTATTTTTATTAATGAGCATCACAAACATGGGAAAAGGTGAATTAGAATTAAAAAACACTGAGAAGAAAACACAGAACTCTGGATGTGAAAGGAAGAAAAAATTAGAATGAGAAACAGCAAAGAAGAGTTCCTGTTGTGGCGCAGCAGAAACGACTCTGACTAATACCCATGAGGTTGCAGGTTCGATCCCTGCCCTCACTCAGTTGGTTAAGGATCTGGCATTGCCGTGAGCTGTGGTGTAGGTTGCAGACCTGGCTCAGATCCCACAGTGTTGCTGTGGCTGTGGTGTAGGCAGGCAGCTGCAGCTCCAATATGACCCCTAGCCTGGGAACTTCCATATGCCACAGGCGCAGCCCTACAAAGATAAAAACAGCAAAGATTCCTTGCTTCATGTTGAGAGGTCTGTATATTTTTTATAACAAGGGAAAAGGAATCAATCAAGAGTAGGGGAAACTGCAAGATGGCAAAGAGAAATGCTAAATTAAGGAAGAAGATCCTGAGAGAGAGAGAGAGAGAGAGAGAGCATGAAATCAAAGGTTAGATCAATTTTCATCCCCAAATGATGGGTACCTGCCCTAATTCAGTCACTAGTACAGGAATATCGGATCTTTTTTTTTTTTTTTTTTTTTTTTGCTATTTCTTTGGGCCACTTCCTGCGGCATATGGAGGTTCCCAGGCTAGGGGTCTCATCGGAGCTGTAGCTCCCGGCCTACACCAGAGCCATAGCAACGCAGGATCCGAGCCGCGTCTGCAACCTACACCACAGCTCAGGGCAACGCCGGATCGTTAACCCACTGAGCAAGGGCAGGGACCGAACCCACAACCTCATGGTTCCTAGTCGGATTCCTTAACCACTGCGCCACGACGGGAACTCCGAATGTCGGATCTTCAACTCCTACTTTTCAACAGTGATCCTTTCAGTTGGCCAATATTATCCATATTATGCAGATGAAGAATTATGAGACTCAGGCCAAGCGGCTTGCTTCAGGGAATGGAAGAGAATGAATTCAAAGCAGAAATGATTAGACTCTGAAGCTCATACGTGCCTTTAGATGTGACGCTGTCCCTCACTTGTAATGGGACCACAGCGGTAGCAGAGATATGTGCAGGGCAAGCGGAGCACAGTGAGTCATTGGCTGGCATGTTCTCCAGGCAGCTTGCACCTGCATCCGGGGGAAAAATGATGTGATGATGCTTTGTGTCATTTCCTGTATGGCTGGGTCAGGTCATTAAACACAGATACGTGTCATACTCGCCTTGAAACACTGGCATCGAGCACAGATGGCACTTTATATATTTGCCAAATTAATAGAAAAAGAAACACCCGCTTTCTGCTGCAGATCTGCTGTATACTCAACAACAGGTAGCAGATTTTCTATTTTTTATTTCTATTTTTAATTTAATTTTTAGTTTATGGTGGCGTATAGGTGATTTACAGTGTTGTGTTAGTTTCAGGTGTGCAGCACAGTGATTCGGGTATCCATATGCACACATCCACTCTTTTTTCAGATTCTTCTCCCATATAGGTTATTACAGAATATCAAATCCTTCCCTGTGCCGTACAGCAGGTCCTTGTTGATGATCTACTACAGATTTTTTTAAATTAAATAGTAGCTTACAGTTTTAGACTTCGGTTTGAATGCCTTCTTTAAGGCAAGTAGATGTTTTCTCAGCCTGAGCATGATTGAAGAAAAGCAAAGTCAGGGATGGTGGTGCAATGATGTCGAGAGAGCGACAGAAGAGGAGCCGTGGGAAGAGATCCGGTGTGGGGACAATGCAAAAGAGCTTTATGAACACGTGGTGTGTCTGAACCATGAAACAAGTGGCCCTTTCCAGACCTGCTTGCTTTGTTTTGTCCTTTAACGGGTTCTGAACTTAAAATGAAAATAGCTATTTTACCAGCAAACAGGTTTCTTTGGGAGTAGCAAGGGAAATTGCAATTGAGGACGTGCACGTTGTAGCCAAACCCGCAGGCAAGCCCTACAAACAAGGGAGAGGAACCTTAATTTATAGGGAAAGGGAGGATATTGGGAAGGTTGTTTTGAACAAAAGTTCTTCGGAGAAAATTGAGAATTCAGAGCGATTATGGTTTCTCATTGTTGTGTTTCTGGGGTTGTCGATTTCTTATAGGAGAGGCAATGCTTGTCTTTTCCTGTTGGGGCTTATCATGAGTGATTCTTTCCCGCTGATGATTCTTCTAGGAGGCCTTATAATCGACAATCCTTCCTGTAATTTATGTTGATGGTTTGCTTCAGACTCCTCTTCTAGCCTCCCTCCCCCATTTTATTTATTTTTTTTTGATTTTATTTTATTTTATTTTATTTTATTTTTGAGCTATTACCTCCCCCATTTTAGTGACAGTTTCCCTTTGAAGAGAATGGAAGCATTGGCAATATTCACTTTTCTGCTCAGAGACCCCCCCCTCACCTGCCACGAGTTTGGGGATGACCCAAGCAGCTCTGTTTCGGCCCTCAAGCCCTCTTATGGCCTTATCGCCTACGTGCCCTTATTTTGTCCCCTGCAAGGAAAGGAAAGGTCGTGAAATTGGGCAGCACAGGAAATGATAAGAATGAATCAGTCCTATAAAAGTATTAAAATGCAAATCGCTTCTGGTTGACCTTAGAAATTGATGTTATCATATATAGCTCTACAGAAAAAGCACTTTCTGGGTGAAAGGAAACAGTCAATTCCATCCTTCCGTAGACCTTCATGAATTCATCCCTCCTTCGCTCCCTTCAACAATCAAGAAAGGTACTTAAGTGCTCGCTTCCCTTTCTCTCTTGTAAATAAAAAGTCAAGCAGCTGTACTCTCATTTCCTTAATTTTGAGCCAACATAAAAGTGTAGATCCCTGGAGATCCTGTCTTGGCTCAGTGGCTAAGGAACCCGACGAGCATCCATGAGGATGCAGGTTCAATCCCTGGCCTTGCTCAGTGGGTTAAGGATCCGGCATTGCCATGCCCTGTGGTGTAGGTCGCAGTCACGGCTAGGATCCTGTGTTGCTGTGGCCGTGATGTAGGCTGGCAGCTACAGCTCCAATTGCACCCCTAGCCTGGGAACCTCCATGTGCTGTGGGTGTGGCCCTAAAAAGACAAAAAGACACACACACACACAAGTGTAGATCCTTAACAATAGCACATGGAAATGAGAAAAATAAAAAGAACCAGACGCAGCGATAACCATCTACCACATTGCATCTCACTGAGGCTGGACAGATAAAATGGAAAGACAAGTGGCCCCTAGGTCCTCAGTGTCACCCCGCTACTCCTGAGCCCTTAGTGCTGTTAAAAATCGCCCTCGATATTGTCTAAGTCTGAATCTGTAGGGTGCATGTGGGAAAAGCATGCCTGCTACCTTATTTACCCCAAGGCAGAGGTCGTGTTACAACTAATACCCACACTGCCGTAGTCCTGCTATAAGCAACAGCTCACAAGATACCTTCTTCATAAGTTACCTGCATGTGAGCTTAAACATACTTGGGAGTCGAAGAACATTATCCTGTTTCATACCTACATGTTTGTCCTGAAACCAGAATGCCATAGCTCCTGAATAAAATCGGTTTTTAGACCTAGCTTCTCTGATTCCATATCTTTTCACAAGACCTTGCCTCTTCCCAATGATTCCTTTTATAATAGATTTATCCATTTCCTTCTGATGGATGGGTAGAGTTGAGGAATTTAAGGTCGTTTTTGTAACTTTCCAGCCAAGTTTTTCTTCCCTGTTTATCATTTTAGCTGCCCTTGTTACCTACCATGCCTTCCTTGCCCTAGAATATGAGATAAGTTGGTAAAGATATTCAGGCGCTAACTGGACCTCCCGGAGACTACATCGTGTCCTTGTGAAGGCACAGGCTTGTTCTCTGATGCAAAGTGGACACAACGCATATCAGGATGAAACCTGTTATCATCTTGGCCCATAAATAATCTGAAGTATCTGACTAAGGCTGGCCAACTGTACATGGTATATATTGACAGAAGTTATTTTTATGGTTCTATGAGTCAACAGCTTCTGACTCTCTCTTCAGATTAATAACCATCTGTTTTTAAATGGGAACAGAAAACCAGACGTGGGGGAAAGAGTTTATTCTCCTTGGCCTGTCCAGTGACTGGGACACTCAGGTCTCTCTCTTTGTCCTGTTCTTGGTCATGTACCTGGTGACAGTGCTGGGGAACTTGCTCATTGTTCTTCTGATCAGACTGGACAGCCGACTCCATACTCCCATGTATTTCTTTCTCACCAACCTCTCCCTTGTGGACGTCTCTTATGCCACAAACATCGTGCCTCAGATGCTCGTGCACCTGCTTGCCAAACACAAAGGAATCCCGTTCGTGAGCTGTGCAGCCCAGTTGTTTTTCTCCCTGGGCCTGGGTGGGACCGAGTTTGCTCTCCTGGCGGTGATGGCCTATGACCGCTACGTGGCCGTGTGTAACCCCCTGAGATAACGCGGTCATCACGCACGGAGGGTTCTGTACCAGGTTGGCCGTCACGTGCTGGCTCAGCGGCTCTGGCAACTCCCTCGTGCAGACTGCCATCACCTTTCAGTTGCCCATGTGCACAAACAAATGTATTGATCACATAGCCTGTGAACTTCTAGCTGTGGTCAGGCTGGCCTGCGCAGACACGTCCTCCAACGAGGCGGCCATCGCGGTTTCGAGCGTTGTCCTGCTGGTGACACCTTTCTGCTTGGTTCTCGTGTCCTACATCCAGATCGCCTCCACCATCCTGCAGGCCCGGGCCGCAGAGGGGAGAAAGAAAGCCTCCCACACCTGTGCCTCTCACCTCGCGGTGGCTGCCCTGGGCTGCGGCATGGCCATTTTCACTTATATCCAGCCACACTCCAGCCCCTCTGTCCTTCAGGAGAAACTGATCTCTGTCTTCTATGCCATCTTGATGCCTGTGCTGAACCCCATGATTTACAGTCTAAGGAACAAGGAGGTGAAGGGTGCCTGGCAGAAACTACTAGGGCACTTATCTGGATTAACTTCAAAGTTGGCAACTCGATGAATCAAGAGCATCGCCTAGCATAAAGAATTTTGCTTTGGTGTTTTCATACCTCACTTAGTGTACAGGCACCAAACACATTGTCCTGGCAACCAGGAAGGAGATGACACCATGTGTGCGGGTGATATCGAGTAGGAGGCTGAGGAGTTAGGCTGGGGTGTTTAATACAGGGCCATTTTATGTCCTAGCAGCATGCTCGCAGAAATGAAGAACTGGTATAACAGAACTCACATTTTCCTGTTCTCCACTCGTATAGCCTGAGAATATTGGGAAAAAAATATTTTCTGTCTTTTCTTTTTCATTTTCTGTCTTGATTTGTCATACTGCTTGTAATCACGAGTCTATTCATGACTCTGACTTTGGATCATTTGTTCTTACACGGTATAAGATTATTGTGTTTCTACTGGGAACAAAAATATTTTCACATTTTAGACTTACTTAAAATAATGTATGGTGTATATACCCACCTCCAATAGTTGTGTTGTTACTCTCAAGGCCTATTAAAATGCTTTTGTGCTGGAACTACGACATGTGGACATAAAGCCTATGAATCAGTGGAAGAATTAATTGAAGGTTTTCTTTTAAGCTGCTATAACCAAAGCTGTTTTTACACCAAGGTATTATTGGTCAATGAAAAGCTGGATTTCAAGCTCTTCTTGATATTGTACAGTTTGAGAGAAATTTTATTGGATATATAATGGGTATCATTTAAATGTTAAAACGCTCCAATATTTGAAAAATCTATAACCTCCTTTTCTGAGATTTTTAGAAACAAATAAGCATATAAAATATGAAATTATATATATAAGATAAAAGATGTAGTTAAGCTAAGGAAGGACAGATTCCTCTTCTAAAACGAATGTAAAGTAGAACAAATTTAATTTGGCGAATCAGGACCATTCATTCAGCTGTGCAGGTGTCATGTTCTGGTCTCCAGGTAAACACCTTTCCCCATCCCTGCTCCCCCCCATACAACAGGACCCTAGTTGATCTTTGTAAATCTATCTGCTGAGCTTGGAATAGTCTGGAGTAGACTTCACCTCTGAGAAGAAGCCTAAATAAGGTAAAAGAGGGGGAGAAAATGATTGTACAAGGGATGAGGAAAGGGAAAGGGGGGGAAAGAACATAATGGCAGCTTATTGTCTCACCCCTTAAAGACATCTCGAAGTCCTTTCTCTACATCAGCTGATGTGCAATTTTTCCATTTCTGCACATATTATCACACAATCTCCGTGTGCAAGTGGAACCAAAGTTCCACATAATCTAAAGTCCATTCGACGTTTTAAATTTCCCTAAAACTGTCAATATTATCTCTTATGATATAGACAGGCATCCCCAAAGTTGTCAGTGCTGGGGGGCTTGTTGCTAATTCAGAAATATCAGTGGAGGGTCTACTGTGTGTCAGTGGCATGAATAATTCTTGAGAGATGATAGTTAATATGATACAATCCTGATGGGGATATGACTACACAGCGGGGGGTACTGACAAGGAAGCAGTTAAAACGCAGCATAAATGCCGCAGAAAGAATAAGACTTCAGAGGTGATGGAAATCTTCTTTCATGAAAGGACCAGAAAGTGTCTGGATGGGGACCAGAAAAATAAGAACAAGTTATCTAGATGACAAGCAACCTGAGCTTGTCAAGGAGAAACTTGTGCTGAACTGGGAGAGAGCACGGGTGTTCAAAAAGCATTCTGGAGCTATGTTTTTATGGCAGAGAAGATGGAGGAAGCAGGGAGGATGAAGCAGGTGGCAAGGAGGAGGCAGGCCTTGGAGGCCATTGAATTCTAAATTATTTTGGACTTGATCTTGACAGCAACAGGGAGCCAATAAAGATTTTTTTTTATAATGATTTTTATTTTTTCCACTATACCTGATTTACAGTGTTCTGTCAATTTTCTGCTGCACAGCACGGTGACCCAGTCACACATACATGTATACATTCTTTGTCCTCACATTATCATGCTCCACCATAAGTGACCAGACATAGTTTCCAGTGCTACACAGCAGGATCCCATTGCTTATCCATTCCAAAGGTAATAATAGCTTGCATCTATTAACCCCAAATTCCCAGTCCATCCCACTCCCACCCCCTCCCTCTTGGCAACCACAAGTCTGTTCTCCATAACAATGATTTTCTTTTTTGTGGAAAGGTTCATGTGTGCCCTGTATTAGATTCCAGACATAAGCGAAATCATATGGTATTTGTCTTTCTCTTTCTGACTCACTTCACTTAGTATGAGAGTCTCTAGGTCCATCTATGTTGCTGCAAATGGCATTATTTTGTTCTTTTTTATGGCTGTCATCTGTTGAAAAAGACATATGCACCTGCATGTTCATTGTAGCACAATTCACAAGAGCCAAGACATGGAAACAACCTAAATGTCCATCGACAGATGATTGGATTAAGAAGATGTGGTACATATACACAGTGGAATACTGCTCAGCCATAAAAAAGAACAAAATAATGCCATTTGCTGTAAAGATTTTTACAAAACAAAAAGACAACCCACATAATGGGAGAAAATCTTTGCAAGTGAATCAACTGACAAGGGATTAAGCTACAAGATTTATGAACACCTTCTGCAGCTCCATACCAAGAAAACAAACAACCCCATCCAAAAATGGGCTAAACAGACAGTTCTCCAAAGAAGACACACAGATGGCCAAAAAACACATGAAAAGATGTTCAACATCACTCATCATTAGAGAAATGCAAATCAAAACCACAGAATGGCCATCATCAAAAAGTCACAAACAATAAGTGCTGGAGAGGTGTGGAGAAAAAGGAACACCAGTACACTGTGGGTGGGATTGCAAATTGGTGCAACCACTGTGGAAAGCAGTATGGAGATTCCTCAGAAAACTAATCATAGAACTACCACTCGATCCAGCAGTCCCACTCCTGAGCATCTATCCAGAGAAAACCATGACTCGCAAAGATACATGTACTCCGATATTCATTGCAGCACTATCTGCAATAGCCAAGACATGAAAACAACCTAAAATGTCCATTGACAGAGGAGTGGATCCAGAAGATGTGGTACAATGGAATACTACTCAGCCATTAAAAAGAATGAAATACCGGCATTTTTAGCAACATGGATGGACCTAGAAACTATCATGCTAAGTCAAGTCAGCCATACAATGAGACACAAACATCAAATGCTTTCACTGACATGTGGAATCTGGAAAAAGGACAGACTGAACTTCTTTGCAGAACAGATGCTGACTCATAGACATTGAAAAACTTATGGTCTCCAGAGGAGACAGTTTGGGGGGTGGGGGGATGTGCTTGGGCTGTGGGATGGAAATCATTATACAACTACAGATGTGATAAATTTATTTGAGTAATAAAAAAATTTTTTAAAAAATAGACAAGACATGGAAGCAACCTAAATGTCCATCAACAGATGATTGGATTAAGATGTGGTATATGTACACAGTAGAATACTGCTCAGCCATAAAAAAGAACAAAACAATGCCATTTGCTGTAACTATTTTTAAGAAGGAGCATGGATTAATAAAATTTACCTTTTTGAACGATCACTCTGGAAATCAGTCAGAGGAAGAGAAGGCTGAAGACAAGGAGACCCTCTGGGGGCTGCCCCAGTGCTACTACTGAGGCATTAGGGGACTCTGAGTTAAGATAATGGCAATGAGCAAAGGGAAAAATCAAGTCACAGGATTTAGAAAAGATTTCAGAGGAACGTTCCATCTTTTCCAAGATTAAAAATTCCCTTGTGGATCCCATTTCTCCTCAAAAATGCCACAATTCTGTTTGGGTATCCTGCCAGCTGTAGAGTAAACCTCACAGTTTATCACCATGACCATACCTTAAATGACATGGTAGGAGGAAAAGAGGAGAAGGAAATTAGTAGGCAATAGAAATATAGTATACATATGGCACTTCAAAGAGGAAACCATGTGAAGACCCTGTATCCTCATTTCTGTGGCTGGTCACAGTGTGACTTTTCTGTAACACCCACCCCATGGGCCCTTCACCCTTGCCCAGTTCCTCAGCTTGTCTGGGTTCACCTGAAGCATTATCGTCACCATCCTTTCACAGCAAACAGAACTGTTGAGAGTGCACTTTATGTATGTATAAACAGAGAAGTATAATCATATATTCCCTATGTCAAGTTTCTTTTCTTTCTTTCTTTTTTTTTTTTTTGTCTTTTTGCCATTTCTTGGGCTGCTCTCGTGGCATATGGGGGTTCCCAGACTAGGGGTCTAATCGGAGCTGTAGCTGCCAGCTTACACCACAGCCACAGCAATGCGGGATCCTTAACCCATTGAGCAAGGCCAGGGGTGGAACCCGCAGCCTCATGGTTCCTGGTCAGATTTGTTAACCACTGCGCCACAACGGGAACTCCTCAAGTTTCTAGGTTTATCCTTTTCATGACATAGGCTCTCTTAAATACTGTCTCGTCTCACTAAATTAAATTCTCAATAAATTATTTAACCCCCTTAGAAATAACAGACATCTCTAATTAGTAGTTGCTTGTGAAATACATTCCCAATATAAGGGAGAAAATTATTGTTCGGTGTAGGGGAAGAATAAGATGATGTTCTAAACAATAAAGTCATCAAATACGCCTTTAGAAAGTTGGACACTGAAAAATATTTGAGAATAATATCATGTCCATGATATAATAACCATAAAAACAATCACTGAGGTTTTCTGAAAAGAAAATTCCAACACTTTTAAAACTTAAAATTTGTTCAAATAAGAATCCAAATAAATTCCATCCATTGTAATTGTCTACTATGTCTCCGAAGAACCATTTAGGCTATAATTTCACCCTCAATTTTATTTCTTTTCTCTTGAAATTATATTTGAATAAAATAGGATTGTTCGTCCCAGTTGATTTCTATGTATCTGATTTTTTGAACAACATCCTGTCAGTGTAGTTTTGAGCGTTCCACTGACCCTGTGTCTCCTGATAGATGTAGAGGCTTGATCAGATTTAAGTGTGCTTTAGTCTTCTGACAAGAATATTTTCTAGAAGGTGGCATATACTTCTATAAAAAGGTATACAGTGTTTGCTTTCTTTTTTCTAGGGTTTATTGCAGTTATTAATTTCCAAGCTCAGAGTTTCTCAGTAGCAAAAAATGTCCATTGACATTTTGGGCTGGACAATTCTTTCTTCTGGGGCTATTCAGTGCATTGTAGGATGTTTTGCAATATTCCTAACTTCTTCCCACTGGATGGAAGTTGCATTCCTCTCCACTGTCTCCAATTTTGATCATTAGAAAAGTCTCCCGACATCATTAAATGTTCCCTGGGATGGCAAAATTACCCCTGGTAGAAAACTACTGGCCCAGCTTCATTTATTTATTAGTGATTTCAAGGAGGTAATATTCCACCATATCTTTATCTTTATTATCTGGCAGAGTCTCAGAGAACTCTGGGACAACATTAAATGCACCAACATCCATATTATAGGGGTGCCAGAAGGAGAAGAGAGAGAGAAGGGGACAGAAAAAAATATTCCAAGAGATAATAGCTGAAAAGTTCCCTAACATGGGAAAGGAATCACTCACTCAAATCCAGGAAGAACAACGAGTACCATATAAAATAAACCCAAGGGGGAACACCCCGAGACACATATTAATCAAACTGACCAAAATTAAAGACAAAGAGAAAATCTTGAAAGCAGCTAGGGGAAAGAAACAAATAACATACAAGGGAACCCCGATAAGGTTATCGGCAGATTTTTCAGCAGAAACTCTGCAGGCCAGAAGGGAGTGGCATGAGATACTTAACGTGATGAAAGGAAAACACCTCCAACCAAGATGACTCTACCCAGCAAGGCTCTCATTCAGATTTGAAGGAGAAATCAAACAAAACCTTCACAGAGAAGCAAAAGCTGAGAGAATTCAGCAGCACTAAACCAGCCCTACAACAAATACTAAAGGAACTTCTCTAGGCAGAAAAGAACAAGAGAAGAAGGAAAGAAAAAAGAGCAACAAAAACAAATCCAAAGCAATGAATAACACGGCAGTAAGAACATACATATCAATAATTACCTTAAATGTGAATGGACTAAACGCCGCACCCAAAAGACAGAGACTGGCGGAATGGATACAAAAACAAGATCCATATATATATATATGCTGTCTTCAAGAGACCCACTTCACTTCTAGGGACACATACAAATTGAAAGTGAGAGGATGGAAGAAAGTACTCCATGCAAACGGGGATCAAAAGAAAGCTGAAGTAGCAATACTCATATCGGACAAAATAGACTTTAAAATGAAGGCTATTTTAAGGGACAAAGAAGGTCATTACATAATGATCAAAGGATCAATCCAAGAAGATATAACAATTTTAAATATCTACGCACCCAACATAGGTTCACAATATATAAGGTAACTGCTAACAACCTTAAAAGGACAAATCAACAATAACACAATCATAGTGGGGGACTTTAACACCCCACTTACAGCAATGGACAGATCAACCAGACAGAAAATCAATAAGGAAACACAGGCCCTGAATGATGGCATATGTTTATAAATAGAAACTTCTTCCTCACAGCTATTTCAGCTTTCTGAGTCAGAGTTCATTAGGAGGGGCTGGATAATTTTTTTTTTACCTTTTTTCTCTCTTTTTTTTTTACCATCTTTTTCACACAACTGTATTAAAGGTTTTTTTTTTAATCCTTATGAATTCATCAATTTAAGCTTATTTGAAATATTAATTCATTGCAGTTACATTCTTATTGATGTTCAAATTGTCCCATATTTCCTGAAGGGGTGAGTCTATTTTTATTTTCTTCTGCTATTGTAACATATCATCACAAATTTTGTGGCTTAAAAGCTTCTGAAGATCATAAGTCTGAAAGAAGCTTCATGGACAAAATCTCTGTGTCCACAGGCTGCATTTTTGTTGGCGGGCTAGGGAAGAATCAGGTTTCTTGCTTCCCAGCTTCCCAAGGCAGCCTTCATTCCTTGGCTCATGGCTCCTTTCACCTTGAAGGCCAGCAGCACAGCATCTTAAACCCTCTCAATGCTGATTCTCTGCTTCCATCATCATACCTTTTCTCTTTTGACTCTGATCCTCTCGACTTGCTCTTATAAGAACCCTGGTGATTGAAACGAAATCACAAAGATCGTCCAGGATAATGTCCCCATTTTAAGATCCTTAATATAAATGCACGTGCAAGTTCCTTTTAACATGTAAGGTAGAATATCCACAAGTTATGCGTGTTAGGACCTACACATCTTTAGAGACATATTACTCTATCAAAGAGCCTAATAAAATTGGCTATGTAGGTCCCCCCTCCACACACATAGTCTTCTATAGCTTCCTTACATTCTGGTGAGTACAGTGTTACAGTCCTATCTTTTACATTCCCTGCCTTAATAATGGGAATTATACCTCTAAGATGCTCTGGTACCTTTTGGTGGCAATTGGTATTTAGAGACCACAGTCTGAGTGCTGTGTCCTCCTGGAGGTTTAGGGTTGGTTCTGCTGTTGGCAAAATGGATGGCCAGTAATGGTAGTAAATGAATGAGGCTTGGCTAGATGGAGTCAAAGTTGTTGCCCTCATGGAGAATCACCATCTTTGCTGCCATAATTACTGGTGTGCTTGGGAAGTGAGGCTGAGTGACCTCTAAAGCCAGGATTGTTGCCCACATGAAAACTGGGAACTTTCTTTGTCATGAGCAATCACACAGGACACCCATGAATTTACTCCTATTTCTTATCTAAAGCTCTATGGTCACAGTCCTGTAAAATTCATCTTTATGTCCTGCTAAAAGATTAGGCATGGTTTAAATCAGTGCCGATCCTGGCACTGATCATTTTCCTTCCAGGCAAAGTGATGGTGAACGGTGTTGTTTAAAATTCTTCCCTTTAGGAGAAACCCTTTCTCCACGGTTTTCTCAGGGTCACCCACATCTTGTCCGTTAAGAAGGCCTAGTGATTCCTAGGAATACGTAATTGTGTGTTGAAGTCTCAGTGGCAGGGTGGGAGGAGTAGACATAGTGTGAATATAAGACAACTGTGTGTGACAGTTCCTTGGGTCTTCAGAAACTTCTCCGCCTGGTCCCATATATACTATATTAATATATGTTCCTCTAAGCAGGCTTTAATGTACAGCTCTGGGTGCATGGTGACCTGGTTTCTGATGGACAGGAATTCAGTTACAACTATGACCCAGCAGCAAACAAGAGATGTTTTTCAAAAGAACAGATGTCTTCCTGAAGAAGCGGTTTTTTTTTTTTTTTCCTCTAAAACCCTATAGGCCACCACTTTAATTCTCCAATCCAAGATTCCCAAAGGCTCTGTTTAGCATTTCAGTCTGTTGTAGAAACTTCAAGTGCCAATGGAAATGTGGGGCTTTAACGGCCAAGTAGCAGAACAGTTCGTACTGCAGATGTAGCACCTGGAGAGTTTTCTCTTGCTTTAAGCTCCAGTGGGAGCTGGCATGCAGGCACCTTGGATCAAGAGCAAACCCATTTCTAAGCCAACGGGATCTTCGATCTGGATAATTTTCTTTGGTCTGGTCTGTTAATGGTAAAGCCCAGATGCTGCTACTGCTTTCTTCTCCCAACATGGCAATGGAAGTAGGAAGTGATGAAGCTAAATGCTCTCCAACATTTAATCATGAGCATGATTTCAGACTTTCTTCCACGGGGTTTGGATATTCTAAATATCTCTCTTATATGGTAGATTTCTGAAAAAATATGTGCCCTCAACTGTAGCCTGACTAGGTCAAAATCCAATGCATGAGGCAGAGCCTAGCTAGTTGGTCATCAATTTCAGTTCCTTTTCTTCCTGGTACACAATTAGGCTAATTGTGATCCTCTCCCACAAGGCAAATTGTCACTACTTTTTCCTCAGTTCCTCAGTTCCTAGACTGCTGATGGAAGGTGAGGGTTCATTCTCTGCTGTCCTCATTCTATTTCAATCTGACACATCCTTTGTCCCAGTGTTTCAGAGCTGGTCTTCCCATTCCTCAGATGACTCGTGATCTACACCTAGAAGATCTCCTACCTCATGGAAATTCCAGAGCTAGAAATTTGTTTTTGTTGCTTTATTTGTTTGTTTCTGTTCCCTCTCATCAGCAGCAGGTCTTCTTCTGTCTCTGAGAAAAACAGGATTTGCTGCCCTTACCCCAGTGGTTTCATGCCTTTGTTCCATAACAGAGGCAGACATGGTGGGGGGGTGGGTTTTCCGCTTACGGCAGCAGCTGTGGCTGCCTTCACCTAAGACCTGCACTCCAAAGGATTTCTCTGGTTTCTCAACCTCCTCCAAACATTCCTGAGGACTGTGAGAAGTATAGGAGACAACTCTGAGAACTCGTGTGAATTCCTCTTCTCTCTGTGGCTCCTAGCCATTGAGTGCCCATAGTTCTCTCTCTTTCAGTCTTTAACGATCTGATGCAGCAATTTTTACAGGCAAGTATGGTGGCCTCATATTCTTCCCACACTCATGTTAAGTCAGAACTCACATCCCTGGCTCTTTACAGGTATTTATCTTTCATGAGATCTCGTTTTAGTTGCGTTCCCTGCAACACCAGCTTTATGATGATTTCAATATAGCTATGATTTGATGATTACAATATTGCGTTTGTTTCAGGTATACAGCATGGTGATTCAGTAACTCTGTATTTTTGCAGATTATAATCCATCATAGGTTATTACAAGATAATGGGTATAATTCCTGTGCTATACATTGTATCCTTGTTGCTTATCTATTTTATATATAGTACTTTGTTAATCCTATACTCCCAATTTTTCCCACCTTCTTTCCCTCTCTCCTTTGGTAAACTACAAGTTTATTTTCTTTCTTTTGTGTGTGTATTCTAATGCCTTTCATTTCTTTAAAACTTTTTTTTTATTATAGTTGATTTCCAGTGTTCTGTCAATTTCTGCTATATAGCAAAGTGACCCAATCTATACGCACTCTCATTCTTGTATTATCTTTCAGCATGTTCCATCATAAGTGATTGGGTATTGTTTCCTATGCTATACAGCAGGGCCTCATTATCTATCCATTCTAAATGTAACAGTTTGCATCTACTAACCCTGAACTCCCAGTCCATCCCAGTCACCACCCCTCCAATGTGGCAACCATAAGTCTGCTGTCCATGTCTGTGAGTCT
Organism: Phacochoerus africanus; assembly: GCF_016906955.1. Taxonomy (NCBI): domain Eukaryota; kingdom Metazoa; phylum Chordata; class Mammalia; order Artiodactyla; family Suidae; genus Phacochoerus; species Phacochoerus africanus. The sequence goes on along the minus strand of NC_062559.1, from coordinate 6,526,218 downwards.
GTTTCTGTTCTGTAGACAGGTTCATCTGTGCCATTTTTTAGATTCCACAAATAAATGGTATCATACGGTATCTGTCTTTCACTTTCTGACTTAGTTTACATAGTATGAGAATCTCTAGTTCCATCCATGCTGCTTCAAGTGGCTTTATCTTGTTCTTTTTTATGATTTAGTAGCATTCCATTGCATATATGTATCACACATTCTTAATCCATTCATCTGTCCATGGACTTTTAGGTTGTTTCCATGTCTTGGCTATTGCGAATAGTTATGCAATGAACAGAGGGTGCATGTAGCTTGTTTTTTTTTTTTCTTTTAGGCCTGTACCTGTGGCATATGGACATTCCAAGGCTAGGAGTCAAATCAGAGTTGTAGCTGCCAGCCAATGTCACAGCCACAGCAATGGACAACAGCAATGCCAGATTCGAGCCATATCTGCAACCTACACCGCAGCTCATGGCAATGTCAGATCCTTAACCCACTGAGCATGGCCAGGGATTGAACCCACATCCTCATGGATACTAGCCAGATTCATTACCACTGAGACACAATAGCATGTATCTTTTTGAGTTGCAGTTTTGTCTGGATATATGCCCAGAAATGGTATTGCTGGATCACATGGTAGTTCTATATTTAGGTTTCTGAGGAAATTCCATACCATTTTCCATAGTGGTTGTACCAATCTACATTCCCACCAACAGTGAAGGAGGGTTCCCTTTTCTCCACACCTTCTCTAGCATTTGTTATTTGTAGTCTTATTAACAATAGTCATTCTGACTGGGTGAAGTAGTACATTATTATAGTTTTGATTTGCATTTCTCTAATAATTAGTGATGTTGAGCATTTTTTCATGTGCCTGTTGGCCATCCACATATCTTCTTTGGAGAGCTGTCTATTTAGGACTTCTGCCCATTTTTCAATTGGGTTGTTTGTTTTTTTACTGGTGAGTTCTATGTGTTGTTTGTATATTTGGAGATTAAGCTCTCATCAGTTGCATTATTTGAAACTATTTTCTCCCACACTGTAAGTTGTCCTTTTTTTAATTTTTTTTATGGTTTCCTTTGCTGTGCAAAATCTTGAAGTTTGAATAAGTTACATTGGTTTATTTTTGTTTTTATTTCTATTGCCTTGGGCAACTGACTGAGGAAAACATTTGTACCACTGATATCAGAGAATGTTTTGCCTATGTTTTCTTTAAGGAGTTTTACAGTGTTTTGTCTTACATTTAAGGCTTTGAGCCATTTTGAGTTTGTTTTTGTGCGTGGTGTGAGGGTGTGTTTATTTCCATTGACTTACATGCGGCTGTCCACTTTTCCCAGCACCACTTACTGAGAGACTGTCTTTTCCCCCCATTTTATAGTCTTGCTTCCTTTGTTGAAGATTAATTGACCATAGGTGTCCAGGTTTATTTCTGGGTTCTCTATTCTGTTCCATTGGTCTGTATGTCTATTTTTGTACCAATGCCACACTGTCTTGATTACTGCAGCTCTGTAGTATTGTCTGAAGTCTGGGAGAGTTATGCCTCCTGCTTGGTTTTTTTTCCCCCTCAGGATTGCTTTGGAAAATATGGGTCATTTGTGGTTCCATACAAATTTTTGGATTGTTTGTTCTAGTTCTGTGAAAAATGTCATGGGTAATTTGATAGGGATTGCATTGAATCTGTGGATTGCTTTGTGTAGTAAGGCCATGTTAACAAGATTAATTCTTCTAATCCAGAAGCATGGAATATCTTTCCATGTCTTTGAATCCTCATTAATTTCCTTGATTAATGTTTTATAGTTCTCAGCATAATTGTGTTACTCATGAGATGGCTATGGGGAGGTGATCACCCTGGCATCGCTATGTACGCCTTTTCTCCATTTGGGAAAAGAGCACCTTTTCCTATGAAATGGGGATTCTTTCAAAAGGTGGAGTGGGGTCCAAGCTACTGAAGTACCCTGCAAATACCTAGTGCACTCAGAGCATTTTGTAGCCGAGCAGGTCATTGACCCTAGTTATACCAGAGGCCTAGGTGGGATAAAGGCAAGGGTTACTTTTCACTGCAAGCCAACATTGTGGCTAGTGGTCTTTCACTGAGTGCAGTATAGTTCACCAATAGGAAGCTTCAACACTCTTGCTTTCTGTCATTTGTGAGATTGCTGTTGGATGTTTTTGAAATAGCTTGTGATGCAATGCTTTTTCTCTGTTTAAGAGAAACTTTTCTGGGAGCTCTCGTCGTGGCGCAGTGGTTAACGAATCCGACTAGGAACCATGAGGTTGTGGGTTCGGTCCCTGCCCTTGCTCAGTGGGTTAACGATCCGGCGTTGCCGTGAGCTGTGGTGTAGGTTGCAGACGCAGCTCGGATCCTGCGTTGCTGTGGCCCTGGCGTAGGCCGGTGGCTACAGCTCCGATTTGACCCCTAGCCTGGGAACCTCCATATGCCACGGGAGAGACCCAAAGAAATAGCAAAAAAAAAAAAGACAAAAAAAATAAAAATAAAATTAAAAAAAGAGAAACTTTTCCTACCAAATCAAGCTTCTCTTGACAGAGGAACATGTTCGAAGTGGGTTTCAAGCCACTGAACCCCACTGCAAACATCTAGTGCACACAAGGCATTTGGCAGGGGAGTTGATCCATTGCCCTAGTTATACCAGAGGCCTAGAGGGAAAAAAGGAATGGTTGCTTTTCAATGTAAGCCAGATTGTGGCTAGTGTTCTTTCAGTGAGTGGAATATACTTTGCCAGTAGGAAGCTTCAACACTTTTGCTTTGTATCATTTGTGAGGTTTCTCTTGGTTGGTAATCACAATAGTTTGTGATGCACTGCCTTTCCCAGTTTGTGAAGAGCAACTTTTCCTATCAAATCCATCTTCTCCAGCATGGAGGACATGTTTGGAGTGGGTTTCAAGCCACCAAATCCCACTGCACATGGAGGGCCGCTCCCACGGCATATGGAGGTTCCCAGGCTAGGGGCTGAATCGCAGCTGCAGCCACCGGCCTACGCCAGAGCCACAGCAACACGGGATCTGAGCCGCGTCTGCAACCTACACCACAGCTCACGGCAACGCCGAATTGTTAACCCACTGAGCAAGGGCAGGGACCGAACCCACAACCTCATGGTTCCTAGTCGGATTCGTTAACCACTGCACCATGACGGGAACTCCCGATTGCCCTTTAAAACAGAGGCCAAGGTGGGAAAAAGGCAAGGATTGCTTTTCATTGCAAACCAACATTGTGGCAAGTTTTCCTGCACTGAGTGGCATATGTTTTGCCAGAAGGAAGCTTCAACACTCTTGCTTTGTGTCATTTGTGAGATTGCTGTGGGGCAGTTATTGCAATAGCTCGTGATGCACTGCTTTTCCCTGTTTGTGAAAAGAGCAACTTTTCATACTAAATCAGCCTTCTCTAGAGTAGGTTTTGAGCAGATTTCAAGCCAGTGAACCCCACTGCAACCTGCTAGTGCACACAGAGCTTTTGGCAGTGAGCAGATCAATCGTCCTAGTTAGAGCAGAGGCCTAGGTGGGAAAAAAGCAAGGGTGGCTTTGCAATGCAAAGCACCACTGCATCAAGTGTGTTTTCACTGAGTAGAATATACTTTGCCAGTAGGAAGCTTCCAGCCTCTTGTTTTGTGTCATTTGTGAGATTGGTATTGGGCAATGATCACCGTAGCATTGCTATGTGCTGCTTTTCCCAGTTTGTGAAAAGAGTGCCTGTTCCTACAAAATCAGGCTTCTCTAGAAAGGAAAACACGTTTGGAGTGGGTTTCAAGCTACTGAAGCACCCTAGTCCACAGTCTGTTCACACAGAGCATTTTGCAGCCCTGCTGTTCAATCTCCCTCATTAGAACAGAGGCCTACGTGGTAAAAAGGCAAGGGTTGTTTTTCATTGCAAACCAACATTTTGGCCAGTGTTCTTTCACTGAGTGGAATATACATTGCCAGTAGGAAGCTTCAACACTCTTGCTTTGTGTCATTTGTGAAATTGCTCTTGGGCAGTTGTCTCAATAGCTCACAATGCACTGCTTTTCCCTGTTCGTGAAAAGAGCAACTTCTCGTACCAAAACAGACATCTCCCACATGTTGGAGTGGGTTTGAAGCTCTGAACCCCAGTGTGAATTGCTAGTACACACAGACCATTTGGGGGGGGGGGGGCTGATCAATCACCCTAGTTAGAACAGAGGTCTAGGTGGGAAAAAGGCAAGGATTGGTTTTCATTGCAAAGCACAACTGCAGCTGGTATGCTTTCACTGAGTGGAATATACTTTGCCAGCAGGAAGTTTCCAACCTCTTGTTTTGTGTCATTTGTGAGATTGCAATGGGGGAATATTACCATAGCATCGCTACATGCTGCTTTTCCCCGTTCGTGAAAAGAGCACATCTTCCTACCAAATCTCTCCTCTCTAGAAAGGAGAACACATATGGAGAGGGTTTCAAGCTACTGAAGCCACCTGCAATCACCTAGTGCACACTGACGAATTTGCAGCCTTTAGCAGTTCAATCCGCCTACTGAAAATGGAGGCCTAGGTGGGAAAAAGGCAAAGGTTGCTTTTCATTGCAAAGCACTCTTTGGGTTCCTGTGAGTTCATTAAATGGGATATACTTAGCCAGTGGGAATTCTCCAGCCTCTTGGGTTTTGTCATCCCTGAGATTGGTATGAGGCGATGATCATCCTGGTTTTGCCACGTGCTTCTTTGCCCCGATTGTGAAAAGAGCACCTTTTCCTACCAAATCAGGCTTCTCTAGAAAGGAAAGCATGTTTGGAGTGGGTTTCAACCTACTGGAGCCCCCTGCAAACAGCTAGTGCACACAAAGCATTTCGCAGCCCAGCTGTTCCATCTCCCTAGTTAAAACAGCAACCTAGGTTGGAAAAAGGCAAGGTTTGCTTTTCCTTGAAAAGCAGTATCGCAGCTGGTGTTCTTTCAGTCCGTGGAATCTACTTTGCCAGTAGGAAGTCTCCAGCCTCTTGCTGTGTGTAAGTTGTGAGATGGCAATGGGGTGATGATAGACCCAGCAGAGCTATGTGCGGCTTTTCCCCTTTTGGGAAAAGAGCTCGTTTTCCTACCAAATCAGGCTTCTCTCAAAAGGAGAACAGGTTTGGAGTGGGTTTCAAGCTACTGAAGCCCCCTGTAAACACCTAGTGCAACAGGAGCATCTTGCAGCCAAGCTGTTTTATTGCTCTATGCCTAACAGTGGCCTGGTGGAAAACAGACAAGGGTTGCTTATCATTGCAAACTAACATTGTGGCTGGTGTTCTTTCACTGGAATATACTTTGCCAGTGGGATGCTTCAACACTCTTGCTTTGTGTCATAGGTTAGGTTGATCTCGATCGGTAGTTGCAGTAGCTTGTGATTCGTTCCTTTACACTATTTATGAAAAGAGCAACTTTTCCTACCAAATCTGGCTTCTCCAGCACAGAGAACATGTTGGTAGTGCTGTTTCAAGCCAATGAACCCCACTGGGAACATCTAGTGCTCCCAGAGCATTTGGCAGGGGAATGGATCAATTGCCTATTTATTAGAGTCCTAGGTGGGGAAAAGGCAAGAATTGCTTTGCATTGCAAAGCACCATTGTGGCTGCTGTTCTTTCACTGAGTGGAATATACTTTTGCAAGTCGGAAGCTTCAAGCCTCTTGTTATGCGTCATTAGTGAGACTGCTCTGGGGCAATGTTTGCCCTGGCCTTGCTACATGCTCCTTTTCCCCGTTTGTAAAAAGAGTGCCTTTTCCTATGAAATCTGGATTCTCTAGAAAAGAGAAAATGTTTGGAGTTGGTTTCAAACTACTGAAGCACCCTGCCAACAGCTAGTTCAAACAGAGCATTTTGCAGGGGAGTGGATTAATCACCCTTGTTAGAACAGAGGACAAGGTGGGAAAAAGGCAAGGGTTGCTTTTCATTGCAAGCCAACATTGTGGCTAGTGTACTTTCACTGAGAGGAATATACTTTGCCAGTAGGAAGCTTCAAGCCTCTTGCTTTGTGTCATTTGTCAGAATGTCATGGGGTGATGGTGTCCCTAGCACTGCAAAGTGCTGCCTTTCCCCATTGGTAAAAACGGTGACTTTCCTACCTAATCAGGCTGCCATAGAAAAGAGAGCACGTTTGGCGTGGGTCTCAAGGTACTGAAGGCCCTGGCAAAGAACTCGTGCACACAGACCATATGGCAGCTGAGGGGCTCATTTGCCCCAAGGATAAAACAGGCCTAGATGGGAAAACGTCAAGGGTTGTTGCTTGGAGCAAACCACCATTGGAGCTGGTGTTCATTCACTGAGTAGAATACATTATGCAAGTAGGAAGCTTCCAGACTCTTGTGGAGTTTGTGAGATTGCCATCAGGTGATTATATATCCCTAACTCGCTATGTGCTGCATTTCTCACCGTGTGAAAAGAAGGCATTTTATACTGAATCAGGCTTCCCCACCAAGAAAAACAAGTTTCCAGTGGATTTCAAGCTAGTGAAGCCCCCTGCAAAGAGCTACCGCACACAGAGCACACGGGAGCAGAGCAGATCATTTGCCCTAAGTAATGCACAGGCCTAGGAAAGAAAAAGGAAAGGGTTGTTTTCTGGAGCAAACCCCAACTGGGGCTAGAGTTCATTCACTGAGTAGAATATACTTTGCATGTAGGAAGCTTCCAGCCTCTTGTTTTGTGGAGTTTGTGGAACTGCCATCAGGCGATTATCGCCCTAACTCATTAGGTGCTGCTTTTCCCCACTCTTGAAAAGAAGGCATTTTCATATCAAATGAGGCTTCTCCACAAAGAGAACATGTTTTTAGTGGGTTTCAAGCTACCGAAGCCCCCTGCAAAAAACTAGGGCATACAGAGTGTTTGGCAGCCGAGGGGTTCATTTGCCCTAGGAATAATAGAGGCCTGGGAGGGAAAAAGGCAAGGGTGCCTTTCCAGAGCAAATCACCATTGCAGCTGGTGTTTGTTCACAGAGTAGAATGTCCTTTGCACGTTGAAGTTTCCAGCCTCTTCTTTCGTGGATTTTGTGAGATTGCCATCAGATTTTCTCCCTAGCTTGCTGGGCGCTGCTTGACCCCGCTTGGGAAAAGAAGGCATTTTCATATCCCGTCAGGCTTCTCTACAAAGGAAAACAGGTTTTGTGTAGGTTTCAAGCTACTGAAGCTCCCTGAAAATACTAGGGCACACAGAGCACTTGCTAGCTGAGCAGCTCATTCACCCTACGTATACACAGACCTAGGTGAGAAAAAGACAAGTATTGCTTACTGGAGCAAAACACAACTGGGGCTGGTGTTCATTCTCCGAGTAGAAAATTCTATGCAAGTAGGAAACTTCCCACATGGTTTCAGTCATTAGCAAGATTGCCATCAGGCGATTATCGCCCTCTCTCTCTAGGTGCTGTTTTTTTTGTGGTTGTGAGTATGATAAGTGTGTTGCGAGGTTGTGCGTGTGTGTTGTGTGTTTTAACGTTTGAGTGAGTGGTCTTTTGTGTGCTTGAGAGTGTGTGCTGTGTTGTGTGAGGTGTGTGTGGTTCTGAATGTGATTTATGACTGTGAGTTTGTGTTGTGTGGTTGTGAGTGGGTTGTGTGTGTTTTGGGGCTGTGAGTGTGTAGTGTGTGACCTTATGAGTATGTTGTGATGTGTGGTTTATTGTGGTGTGTGTTTTTTGAGTGTATGTTGTGTGTGTTTTCTGCGGGTGAGAGTGTGTTTTGTGCTGAGTGTGTGTTGCGTTTGGTGTGTTTGGGCGTGTGCAGTAGTGAGTGTGTGGTGTGGTTGTGAGGGTTGTGTGTGTGATGGTTGTGAGTGTGTTGTGTGTGGTTCATTGGGGTGTGTGTGGTTGTGGGAGTATGTTGTTTTTGTTGTGTGGTTTTGAGTGTATGTTTTCTTTGTGGTGAATGTGTTACGTGTTTTTGACTGGGTGTGTTCTGTAGTTGTGAGTGGGTTTTGTGTTGTGTGGTTGTGTGTTTGTGGTGAGTGTTGTGAGCCTATGTGTGTTTTGTGTTGTATGGATTTGTGTGTGTTGTGTTTTGTGTGGTGGCAAGTGTGTTTTTGTGGTTTGTGGTTGTGAGTGTGTACTGTGTCGTGTGTGGTGAATGTTTGTTGTCTCTTGCATGCTTTATGGCTGTGAGTGTCCTGTGGGTTGTGTGGCTCTGAGTGTGTGGCGTGTGTTCTTATGTTTGTGTGTGCCATGATGTGTGGTTTATTTGGCTGTGTGTTTCTTGAGTGTATTTTGTGTTTGTAAGGTGGATGTGAGGGTTTGTTTTGTGCTGTAAGTGTGTGTTGTGTTTTGTGTGATAGGTGTGTGTGTTCCTGGGGTTGGGAGTGTGTGGTTGTGAGTGAGCTGTGGGGTTGAGGGTGTTGTATGTGTTTCGATTGTGGGTGCTTTGGCTGCTGTGTGGTTTATTGTGTTGTGTGTGGATGTGAGCGTGTGGTGTGTGGTTGTGAGTGTGTGTTTTGTTTTGCGTGGTTGAGTCTACGGTTGTGAGTGGGTTATCAGAGCCAGAACAGCCTTCCTTGCCTCGCTGCCTTTGTCTGCGCAGGTGGTTTGATATCGCCCCGCCCCTCCCCATGCCCCGCCCCTCACTTCCCCTCCCCATGCCACGCCCCTCACTTCCCCTCCCCATGCCACGCCCCCTCACTTCCCCCGCCCGCCCCCCTTCAATTTCTTGCCCTCTGCCTAAGAGGCTTCCACACCCAGGTTCTCCTCTTGTAGGGGTGGCTGCCTGCTCTTGGGGAAAAGCATGCCTCACAGGTCCAGGTTTTTGCTTTGACTTATACTTCCTTATTGCCACTGGCTTCTTGGACGTTTTTAAAAGGTTTAAACATCTTCATCCTGTTTCACTTTAGTCGTTTTCATGGGGAGGGTGGGCATGCATAACATGGGAAAGAGGGCTCCGTCATAACCTTCTGGATTTCTGTCTCCACCCTGCCTCCAGGGTCTCAGTCGCAGGGTCCCCAAACTGAAGGGCTTGTTTTGATCCCCAAACCCCAGCCTCTCACACCCCCTCTCCACAAAGCCCACTAGAAAATGCTATGATCCCAGACACCCCACAAGGTGTCAGCCCTGGGAGACCACTAGCCTTCACATGAATGAAAAAATGGTGTCTCTTCTTAAGTGTTTATAAATAGGCATATTCTTTTTTTTCCTCTTTTTTTTTTCCTTTCTGGCTGCACCTGCTACATGCAGAAGTTCCCAGGCCAGGGATCGAACCTGTGCCACAGCAGTGACCTGAGCCGCAGCAGTGACAATGCCAGATTCTTAACCCACTTCACCACAAGAGAACTCCAGCACATTATTTCTTAATAGTAAATATGTAACAAACAAGGACTCTGAATTCCATCAGGAAGCTGTCAAAATGGACAAATTTAGTTAACGACACTTTTACTGCCATCTGCCAAAAACTGTAGTAAACACACATGTCCTATCTTTGAAATAAAACAACATATACATTTTTTTCCCAAAATAAGAAATGTCAACGCTGTGAGTAGCACTCCCTTTGATGTGGCAACTCGAACGCTTGCCATAGCAACCCTGAGGGAGTCTTTCTTAATTTTGTGCTGTTTCTATCTCCTAAATGTATCATGAATTGTTCCTTCTTCCACTCCATTTTCACAGTCACTATTTTAGTTCATGGCCTCGTTTCTAGCTTGGACTATGGCAGTAGCCTTTAACTGGTCCCCAGCCTGATCCCCTTTCCCCCACATGCCCAGACTGCTGTCATCACCCTGGATGCTTGTGGCATTTGCCATTGTCCCTCTGCATTTCTATATGCCTTTCAAGACTGCAGGTAGGCTTCAGCTCCCCAGTGTAGCTTCTTCCTCCACTGTGCCTGCTAAGCTCCTCCAGTACTGTCAGAACCTGCCGCAGTAAACAGCTGGTTTCTGGGCTTGTTGATAAGTTTGCTTCCCACTTGGTTGTTTCTCCACTTTGCAGGGTTGACAGGCTTCCTCTTTGCTCACCTGAACCCATCTCTATGGCAGTGCATGTACACTTCCACATCTGTAGGTTTAGTCTCTTTTCCTGTCTTTCGATTGAGCTCCTTAAGTCGGGGATGTGTCTGGAGTCTTTGGTCCTCTGTGTCTGGTTCTGGGAGTTTCCTCCTTACCTGCAGAACTTGCGCCTTCCTGGCTTATTCCATTTCTGGAAATCCAGCCCCTCTCCCTCCCACCCCCTGTGAGAATCTGGGAAGGAGAGGTGAGGAGGGGTGTTTTACTGGCAGAAACCCTGCAGCCAGCCCCCAGGGGAGTGGTTTTGCTGTCCTTGTCATTACCCACAGAGCCACTAGGGGGCAGGGAAGCCCCATCCTTCCCCAGATCAGGGCCCAACCAGAATCTGTGGCAGTCCCCAGAGTCAATTCTCCAAAAGCTGATGGATCTTTTTTTTTTTTTTACAAACGGCCGACTCAGCAAATAGTCAACTTGCTAAATCATTTGAAGCTCTAGGATTTCCTGAGTGCTCCCCAAAGCTTCACCTGTCTTCTAAGAAGGAGCAAGTATTTCTTGAAGCCAGTTTACTATCTCCTCTGTTTTGGGAGAAATGACATCCCACTGGGCCTGTGACCCTGCCCTGAACTGACCTCCACTTCTGAGAGTGACACAAGAGGGGATGGTTGACTGATTGAGTGGCAGGATTTTGTCTGGTTTTTGTTGTGTTGTTTTTTTTTCTTTTCTTTTCTTTTTTTCTCTTTTTTTGTCTTTTTTCTTTTCTTTTCTTAGGGTTGCACCCGCAGCATACGGAAGTTCCCAGGCTAGGGGTTGAATGGAAGCTACAGCTGCCAGCCTACACCACAGCCACAGCAATGCTGGATCATTATCCCACTGAGCAAGGCCAGGGAGTGAATTCACATCCTCATGTCTAGTCGTTATCGCTGAGCCACATCGGGAACTCATGCTTGTTTCAATGAGTTAATTTTACATGAATTGACCTAGTGCCCTGTAGAGGATGGGGATTCTTCCTGGCTCCGGGTCCTCATTACAAAGGGGGTAAGTGGGGCGGGGGATAGCAGAACCTTTGTCCGTTTCCCCTCCAAGTCTGGCTGTGTCACCCTAGCCCTTGAAGACCAGCCCATTGGTTGGGGGTGGGGGGACCACACAGGACGGAGCAGCCGTGGGGGCCCCCACAGCTCCTCCTTCCCCAGGGGGTGGGGGTGGATGTCTCTGGAAGCTCAGTCCCACCTCAGACATTTCAAAGACCCAGCCTATGGAAGACATAAAAAAGCAGAAAAAGCCAGCCTCAAAAGGGCAAACGCGGTCTAAAGTACCTCAAGTCATCAAAATCCTAGAAACAGAGAGTAGCGGATGGTTACCAGGGACTGGGGAGGAGGACTCTTATTGACGGGGTCCAGTGCTTGAGGCTGCGGGATGGAAAATTCTGGAGCTTTTTGCACCATGTGACTGTACCTGCCACTGCTGAGCTGTGCACCTAAAAATGGCTAAGATGGCAAATTCAATGTTAAGTGTTGTAACCACTGGAAAATAAAATAAGGTCTTGGTGTTTAACTTCCTTCTGAAACAGAAAGCTTTTAAGGCTTATGGCTCCCCCAAAGAGTTTCGTTTTATGAACCCTTCGAAAGCATCAAAGTTCAAGTATTTCAAATGCGCACTTGCCCCGGGAAGGAAATCTTTAGCCTGGGAAGCAGTGCTGGTCCGAGGCCCCCCGGGGTGACTCCGGAGGGGGATTTCAGCGAGGGCCCCCCCCCCAAGGCGGTGAGGAGCTGTTCGCAGAAGCTCTACGGCTGCTTCTGCTTCGGGCAGTGGGGGCGAGGAGGTAAACAGAGCGCTCCTGTTTTCACTCCCAACTTGGGAAAGGACCGGGCTGAGAGGTGGAGGCGAGGACCCGCAGGAGAAGAAGCACCTGCTGCGGGCGCTCCCCCTCCCGCCGCTGGAGCCTTGAGAGGCCCCAGACTGTTCTCAGAACAAGAAGCAACCTGCAGGTCCTCTCGTGTGCTCGGCACAGGCACAGAGATCCTTCTCGAGGGACCCTCCCCAGGCTCGGCCAGGGCGCTGCCCGGTCCCCTGAGCCCCAGCGGAGCCTCTGCGCCACCTCTCACCAGCCTTCCTCCGCCGCCCGCCCGCGGGGTAGGTGGGGGCGGTCCCGCCCTGACCCCCGACCGCCCTCACCCTGCGATCTTGGCATCAGTTCTCAACTTCCCCTTCCTACTGCAGTGCAAATCTGGTTCTCTTCCTCCTCAGAAACACTCAGGAAGACCCTGACCCCGCGAGGCTGGTCCCGCCCTGCTCTCCTCTCCCCTGCCGTCTCCTCCAGCCTCTTTGCGGCGCCCGTGGGCCTGAGGGGCTCCAGCAGCTGCTGCCGCCCAGCCGAGCGATGGAGAGATGGACGCGGGCGGAACGAAGAGGTCCTGAAACTGGGACGGGCCCGGGGACAGGACCGAGGTACGTGTGTGCGCCGTGGCGGGTTCTGTGCCTACACGCGTGGGCAGGAGGCTGGGAAAGGCAGACACCCAGGGCGCGGAGACAGCCACCTGGAGGGCTTGATTTCTGGGGTGTCCCTCCTTCTCCAGCGCCGGTCTCCCCAGCGGGGGGCTGAGGGGCGGAGACAGAGGTCGCATCCCTGGGGAGTCGCACCTGCCTTTCTAGGAAGAAGCGAGTCTGGGAGGGGCTGCCCTCCCCCCAGGGTTGAGATGAAGGCCCGAAGAAAAAAGGAGGGGGCGGGTCCACTCCCCAGAGATCCCCGGACTCCTGGGCTGTGACACTGGGCGCTCCCCCCGCCCCCCGCCCCCAGCCCAGGGAAGTCAGCGCGCGGGGAGGGGGGGGCAGTTTCTTATGCTGTACAGTAGGCCCTTGTTGTCCATGCATTGCAGATGTAATAGTTCGCGTCCATCAATCTTTAATTCCCAGTCCTTCCCACTCCCCCCACCCTAACCCCAGCAACCAGAAGTCTGTTCTCCATGTCTGTGAATCTGTTTCTGTTTTGTAGATAGGTTCATTTGTGCCATATTTTAGATTCCACATATAAGTGATATCATATAGTATTTGTCCGTCTCTTTCTGACTTACTTCACTTAGTATGAAAATCTCTAGTTGCATCCACGTTGCTATGAATGGCATTGTTTCATTCTTTTTGACGGCTGAGGAGTATTCCATTGTGTATAGGTACCAGGTCATCTTAATCCATTCATCTGTCAGGGACATTTGTTTCCCTGTCTTGGCTGTTGTGAATAGCGCTGCAGTGAACATGGGGGTGCATGTCTCTCTTTTTTTTTTTTTTCTTTTTCGGCCACTCCTGAACCATATGGAAGTTCCTGTACCAGGAATCAAACCCACGCCAGAGCAGTGATCCAAACCACTGCAGTGACTACGCTGGATCTTTAACCCACTGAGCCACTAGGAAACTCCCACTTTGCTGTCCTAGCTTGATGATACATATTGACTTTTTTTCTTCTTACTTTTTACCTCATCGCCCTGTGATATCAGCTGCCGTTCCAGCAGTCACATTGAAATGTCATGCATGAAGAAGAGGGAAGGGTGATGTAAGGAGCTCTCAATTTAAGTCTGTCCCTACCATGGGGAAAACAATAGCATTCTCAGAAGGCCCAAGCAAGCATTCCCTAAATTATCATCAGGGAGAACTGGCTCACAAGGACACCCTTCTTTGGAAGGGAAGCTGGGAGAGCACGTAATTGGTTTTCTTTTGTTGTGGTTACAAATCGCCACAACCTTAGTTACTAAGAATTCACAGACTCATTTTTTTTTTTCTGCTTTTTAGGCCTGCACCTGCAGCATATGAAGGTTCCCCGGCTAGGGGTCAAATCAGAGCTGTAGCCACCAGCCTACGCCACAGCAACACCAGATCCGAACCTCATCTGTGACCTACACCACAGTTCATGGCAACGCCGGATCCTTAACCCACTGAGCGAGGCCAGGAATCGAACCTGCGTCCTCATGGATACTAGTCAGGTTCATTTACAGCTGAGCCACAATGGGCACTCCCCTCACAAGCTCGTTCTATTTCTGGAGGTCAAAAGTCCTAAAATCAAGGTGTTGGGCAGGGCTGTGATCCTACTGAGGGCCCCATGGAGAATCCATTTTCTGGCCTTTTCTGGCTTCTAGAGATGCCTGCATTCTCCTTGGCTTGCGGCCCCTCCCTCCATCTTTAAGGCCAGCAGCGTCGCACTGGCAAGCCTCTCTCTGTCCCTGACCTCTGCTTCTGTTCTCACATCTCCTTCTCACTCTGACTTTCCTACCTCCCTTTTCTAAGACCCTCTTATATTGGGTGCCCCTGGATGACCCAAGATTGCCCCTCCATCTCAAGAGCCTTGGTCACATGAACAAGGCCCTTTTACCATGTAAGGTAACGAACACGGTCACAGATCCCAGGACCCCTTGTGGGGAACACGGTTCTGTGTGTCACAGAGAGAGTCTAGCATTCCTCCAGCTCATAGAGTGAGTGACGTATATAGAGAAAGGGGTATGTGGAGCCAAGCAACAGTATTTGTCATTTTACCGACATGGGCTTATTTCAGAGACAGGAGCACAGAGAAGAGTCTGGGAAACAGGATTCCTTGTCTCAGTCTAGTCTGAGTGTAGGACTTGGGTTTTCTCAATATTTAGGGAAAAGCTAGAGTCAGAGAGAGAAGGTACGTCCTTGCACTTCCTCTGTCCGGTCTGTTTTTGTGAGTTCAACATTGACGTGTTGCCTTTTTTTGTCCCAACAGGACCAGTGGAAGCCTGTGTCAGGACAGAGAGGCAGAGCAGGGGGGCTCCGTGTTGGAACTGAGGCTGCTTCTCTTAGGGAAACGTGGCTCAGGGAAAAGTGCCACAGGAAACACTATTCTGGGCAAATACGTGTTTAACTCAAAATTCAGTGATCAGATGGTGACTAAAACGTGCCAGAGGGAGAGGGGGGCCACGCAGGGGAGGGAGGTTGTGGTCATCGACACCCCCGACCTTTTCTCCTCAATGGCTTGTGACAATGACAAGCAACGCAACACTGAGCGCTGCTTGGAGCTCTCCGCTCCCAGCCTCCACGCCCTGCTTCTGGTAATTCCCATCGGCCATTATAAGGTGGAGGACAGAAAGACAGTCCAGGGCATCCAGGAGGTGTTTGGACCCGAAGCCCGGAGGCACGTCATTATCGTCTTCACTCGGAAGGACGATTTGCAGGATGACTCGCTGAAAAATTACATTGAGAATGACAGGTCTCTTAGAGAGATGGTTCAACACTTTGGTGGCCGATACTGTGCCTTCAACAACAAGGCACGTGAGGGTGAGTGCGATGCCCAGGTGAAGGGGCTCCTCTACAAAGTCAAGTGTTTGGTGGATGAGAACCAAGGACCCTACTACGTGACCTTGAGAAACGAAGGCAGTGGATTCCAGGTGAGAGTTCTTGTGAAGGTGTCCAAGGGCCCTTTGCCAGGCATGACCTGGCCCCTCACCCTCTCCCCTGCTCTCTCCGCACTGGTCTCACCAGCCTTCCCTTTGGTCCTTGAGTTACGCTCATGGCCATGGACTAGAGCTTTGGACCTGCGACTTTCCCTGCCTTGACCCTTCCCCTCTCCCGTCCCACCTCGTACCAGGTCTGCCTTTATTTACCACCTGCCACAGCTTCCACACACGTCCTCAGAGAGTCGTCCTGATGGCGCCCTGGAAGGCGGTGCCCTTTCCTCACATAGCATCATCGTATCAATAGACGCCCACGAACGCATCTGCAATGCTTGCCTCCCCCAAAGCCATGAGGATAGAACTCACGTCTGTTTTGTGGACCACAGTACCTTAGTTCCCTCTTCTGCGAAACAGACATAATGATCTACATCTCAGGGATGGTTGTGAGGATTAAATGAAATGCTTACACTGCTGTTTGCCAGCACTTGAAAATGGGTAACTGTCCACTAATTTTTAGCTGTTGTTATCATTATTAGACATGTAGAAGGTTCAAAAAAATTAGGGAGCCATGAAGGACGCAAACAAGCCAGGGACTGAGCAAGATGCTCACTTTCAGGATCCTGTCACTCAGAAATAAAAAAAGCATATATAAAGATGTATATACAAGAATGTTTTGTTTTGCTTTTGTTTTGCTTTTTAGGGCCGCACTGCAGCATATGGAGGTTCCCAGGCTAGGGGGTTGAATCAGAGCTGCAGCCACCGGCCTACGCCACAGCCACAGCCATGCAGGATCTGAGCCCTATCTGCAACCTACAGCAAAGCTCACGGCAACACCGGATCCCTAACCCACTGAGGGAGGCCAGGGATCGAACCCATGTCCTCATGGATACCAGTCGGGTTCATTACCACTGAGCCACAGTGGGAACTCCATACAAGAGTATTTATCATTGCGTATTTTGAAATAGTAAAACCAGAAATAACCTGAAGGTCTGTCAATAGAGAAATGGTGGAATTGGTTGTATGTGCCCATCCTATGGAACTCATATGTGCTTAAAAAAAAAGTGAGCTTAGTCTATGTGTATTCACTTGCCCAAAGGTACAGGACATATTTTTAAGCAGATTGGAAAACAAAAAATCTCAGTAAGGCTCTCCATAAATTCATATGGGAGAATTCACATATATAAACATAGAAAAACGTAGAAGGACATATATTTATCTAGTGGCTTGGAGATGAAAAAGTGATTAATTTTTAGACCACACACATTTTCATCGTAACAATCTTTTGCATTAAAAAAACCCCAAAGTGTTTGAGCTGGCTATCTATGGGGAAAGAAGCCTGACAATTAGAGCTGAATGGAGAGGACCCAGGGAGAGAGTGATGGAAGATGCCAGGGGTTTGGGATAAGGCCAAGGAGAAGGTAGGGGAGAAACTTCCTTGGGTGGCTTGGAGGTTTCACAAAGATCAGGTTGAAATAAAGTAGAGGGGGCTTCTTAGAAGAGCAGGTTCATTAAGGTTGTATATCTTTGTTTCACATTCTTTTGATGGCATGCCAGTTTAAATTTGAAGAGTGAGCATAAGGCTTCACCAGGCAGGTGAAGGGCGTGTTAATTACACGTTTGGCTTCCCATCCTTGGTTGTTGACATCTGCCCACCTGCATGGGGAAGGTTCCAGATTTTATGGGGTCTCATGTTAGGAGAAGCATCATTTCTCAACTGAGGGTGCGGTGAGGGAAGAAGATGCTGGAGATACTTGGTTTCCAATCTCCTCTCTCCCCCTCGTCCCTCAGATGCAACAGCACAGGCATCACTTGACCAATTGCTTCTTCCAGGGAGTCCAGAAGCTATTCTCTTTTTTTGGTCTTTTTTGCTATTTCTTGGGCTGCTCCCGCGGCATATGGAGGTTCCCAGGCTAGGGGTCCAATCGGAGCTGTAGCCACCGGCCTACGCCAGAGCCACAGCAACGCGGGATCCGAGCCGCGTCTGCAACCTACACCACAGCTCACGGCAACACCGGATCCTTAACCCACTGAGCAAGGCCAGGGATCGAACCCACAACCTCATGGTTCCTAGTCGGATTCGTTAACCACTGCGCCACGACGGGAACTCCCAGAAGGTCTTCTTAAGCCTCTACATTGTCTCCAGGAATAGCAGAAACTCTGGGAGACTTTGGAAGGAATTACTGCTACTATTAGGGACTGTGGAGAAGGGGAGTTAGAAAGAACTTTGGGAACAATGGCCTTGGCTGGCTGGCATCTGTGAGGCTCCTCTGAGTGAGAACAAAACCCACCTTCTCACTTCTGGGAAATCAGTTGCAGCAGCAGCAGAAGCAGCAGCAGTGGGGTCTCAAGGTTGGCTTTCTTATGGACAGGACTCCACAAGCCAGTGGTGACCGTGACCATGACCGTGACCTTGATTTGACTACAACCTAATCATCATGTTACTCTGAACTCTATACTTGTGTCTCCATTCCTTTACTGTGTGAAATGATGGGCTTTTAGATCCGTGCGCCTCATTTTCCCCCTTTATTTTCCTTCTAGGATTGTGTGAATGACGCTACAGCTCAGAAGGAGGACCATCCACCTGGTAAGATAATTCTTCAGAAAATGTTAAGCTCATATGTGTATTCTTTTGAAGGCATCATGCATCAAAATGAAGTGGAAAAAATATCTAGATAAGTCAGAACAAAAGGCACCCCAGAGCCCTCGCTCAGATGGGTGCCTATTGTCTGTCCCCCAGGAAACTACTAACTCTTGTGAGTAGAGGCGGTGCCAGCAGAGGTTCTGAACGTAGTGTGGGTGTCCCTGGCCTTCTCTGAAATATTACAGAGCTGGGCCTGCCTCTTGCAGCTTCTTTCCTCACTCAGCTTCTCCTCCCCAGCCTTGGGTCCAGCACTACCCAATTTTAGACTCCTTCTGGGAAGCAGAAGCCACTGCTTCATGGATAACACTAAACGGAATAACACCTGCAGAATTCAGTGATGGAACTCAGTATCCGTGTGCTGATGGCCATTAGCAATGCATCCTGCACACTGCCTAAGTCAGTACATACAGATCTGCCTCCTTCTGTTTAGTAGAGGCAACGTGGTGCATGCCACAGGCATACACGACTAATTCAACCATCTCTTTCCTTTTTTTTTTTTCCTTTTTTTTAGGGCTGCACCTGTGGCATATGGGAGTTCCCAGGCTAGGAGATCAAATTGGAGTTGCAGCTGCTGGCCTGTATCATGGCCACAGCAACACAGGATCCGAGCTGCATTTTCAACCTACACCACAGCTTGTAGCAATGCCAGATCCTTAACCCACTGGGCAGGAACTGGGATCGAACCTGCGCCCTCATGGATACTTGTCGGGTTTGTTACTGCTGAGCCACAATGGGAACTCCCAACTGTCTCTTTATTGATGGATTTTCAGGTTATTTCCAGGCCAGCTCTGTGTAAGAATGGAATATTCATCAGTGAATAAGAGAGCTACCTTCTCTGTCCTTGTGGGACTCCCCAAAATAATAATTATAATTACAATTCAAAAAAGGGGAGGAGTTGCAGCTGACATTCTATGCTGTGAAATGTACATTATCCACCTAATATATATAAATTATTCAATTGTCACAGCATAGGATATACATATAATCCTCATAACAACCCCGCGATACATTCCTCACAATCCTATCAAGGCGTTACTTCCATTTTTCTCATTTTACAGAAGAGTAAACGTAGCCAGAAAGAGGTGAACTGGGACAGAAGTAGGGTGTTAAAATTCTGTTGATAGGAGTTCCCGTCGTGGCACAGTGGTTAACGAATCCGACTAGGAACCATGAGGTTGCGGGTTCGGTCCCTGCCCTCGCTCAGTGGGTTAAGGATCCGGTGTTGCCGTGAGCTGTGGTGTAGGTTGCAGACTCGGCTCGGATCCCGCGTTGCTGTGGCTCTGGCGTGGGCCGGTGGCTACAGCTCCGATTCAACCCCTAGCCTGGGAACCTCCATATGCCGCGGGAGCGGCCCAAGAAATAGCAATAGCAACAACAACAACAAAAGACAAAAAAAAAAAATTCTGTTGATGCCCTTCAGTCGACACACTCTGGGTACTGAACACAATTGTGTTGATTGACTTGTGGCGGTGAGGGCGTGTAGAGCAGCATGGGGGCCAGGGAGCACCTCAGAAAGTGGTTGTTAGGAAAGACTTCTTATAGGCTGTGGGCTCCTGTGGGGTGATATGGGGGGAAAGTCATAACTGTTCCAAGGCAGCATAACCAGGCGTGGTGTTCCGAGCATTTCAGCTGCTTTCCTGAAATGTCGTGTTCATCCCCCACCCCGCGGGGACTTGCGGTTCAGACACTGAGGGTCATTCGCCCTGATACACACTGGAAGATACAGACTCAGAGACTCTCTGTGATTTCTGACTCCTCATGTGCTCAGTGTGTGGGTCTGGTATTGACCTGCGATCATGGGAGAAGTGACTGGGACAGGGTACATGTGGAGAGACAGTTTCGTGGCACAGGTGACTTACTGAGGTGTCATTTACATAGAGTGAAGTGTACAAATCTTAAATATACAGCTCGGGGGCTTTTTACGTATCCACACACACGTGACTACCATCCAAAAGATACGGATGCTCTTAGAAGCTCTCACTGTCCGTCCCCAAAGGGGACCACTCTCCAGACTTTTCTATCAACATGGATTAATTTGGGGTGTTCTTGAACTCCAGATAATGACATCACGTCGCACGTGGTTCTGAGTCTGGCTTCTTTCACTTAGCCTGTTTCAGAGGTCCATCCAGGCTGCACATCAGTACTTCCCTTTGTGTTAAATTGCTGAGCTGTATCCTATTTTATGAATTTAAAGTGAGTTTAAACTGCATCCAGTTTAAACTCATTTTCCCCAGCTCTACCTTGACCCATGGGCTTCATGCCCCAGTAGGTTCCTCTGGTAGCCAAATGAGAGGAATTTTGAGGCTCACGATCAGTGAAGACCAAGTTTAACATTTTCATGTTCCTGGGAATCTCAAGCCCTTTACGCATCTTTCTTTTTTATGGCCGCACCTCCGGCACATGGAAGTTCCTGAGGGCCAGGGATTGAATCCAAGCCACAGCTGCTACCGGAGCCGCTGCCATCAGATCCTTGACCCGCTGCACCACAGCAGGAACTCCCCTTTACACATCTCTTAAGTTGTTCATGGCCCTTTCCAGAGCTTTCATTTGGATGGGTAGCTCTGCCTAGGACTAGAATTCTACTGTTTCAGAGCACTACTGCCATTCTCGATAAAAAC
Source organism: Phacochoerus africanus (assembly GCF_016906955.1). NCBI lineage: Eukaryota > Metazoa > Chordata > Mammalia > Artiodactyla > Suidae > Phacochoerus > Phacochoerus africanus. Next base: position 6,505,687 of record NC_062559.1, on the reverse strand, counting down.
TGGCAAGTGGTCCTTGAAATCTCCAAAGAGATTTATAAGAAATCGTAAAACCTGTCTACATGTCTGTATTCAACTGCAAGAAGAGACTCTGACTCTCTGTCCTTTTGTCCCAGGGCCGGGGGAGGAGCCGCAGAGGGCCGCAGGATGGGAGCAGAACCCTGGGCCGTGGGCCCTGAAGGTCCTGCTCGTGGGGAAGCGCGGTGTTGGAAAAAGCACAGCCGGAAACAGCCTTCTGGGGAGGTGGGTCTTTGAGACCCGCTATAGTGAAGAGTCAGTGACCCAGACGTTTAAGTCTGAGAGCAGAATCTGGCGAGGGAGGAAAGTCTGCGTTATTGATACCCCAGACTTCTCCTCTCCAAAGGCCGTTGCGCGAGACCTGTTGAGCAACACCTTTCCAGGTCCCCATGTCTTCCTGCTGGTGATCCCCCTGGGCTCTTTCAATGAGAAAGATGAGGCCGTGCTGAACACCCTCCGAAGAATGTTTGGAGACAAATTCGTAAACCACGTGATCATCCTCCTCACCAGGAAAGAAGATCTAGGGAATCAGGATTTAGAGACATACTTAAAAATCAGGGCTAAAACCCTCTACCAGTACATCCAGGAGTGTAAAAACCGATACAGCATCTTCAACTACAGAGCAGCAGGGGAAGAGCAGCAACGGCAGGTGGACGGGATCCTGCAAGACATTGTGAGCCTGGTGCAGCAGAATGGGGACCGGCCTTGCACCTTCACAGGGAAAGGTAAACGATGTATAGAAAGCCTCTTATGCCTGCTCAACAAATCAGTGAGGCAAGAACTTTACTTTCTGAAGGGCTTAGAGAAGATCAAAAGGACAGGCCCCTCCTAGGCACCAACTCTTCTCCCTTTCTCTGTTCTTCCTCACATTTTACTGAAGTCATGCGACTTTCCACGCACTGTCCTGAATCTTCTCCCGACCCTTCTCCCAGCTCTTGGGCTGGGTGGGGAGCGTCTCGAGGGAGGGAGGTGGCCCTCTCCAGCCCCTTGTCTTTCCCACAGTGTGTCTACCGCGCAGGGCTCAGCACTCCTCAGTGCTGGTGACGAGAGTCCGGGATCCTTGGTTTTGCTCCTCTCCTCCCTCAGCTCTCCCTCCCTCCGCTTCTTCCTTTCCTCCCCCTTCCTCCAGACCCCTCGGTCGCTAGGGTCTTCGCTCGTCCCTCTGTTGGGCGAGGGGCGTTTTGACTGGATGAGGACAGTGAGCCTGAATGCTCTTGATGGGGGTGCCCCATACGGCACTGAGTGGGCTTCACGAGCCCAGCCGCTCTACCCTGTCTGCTGCTTAAGCAGAAGTGCCCACCCCCGCAGGGCCGTGTGTCCTGCTGACCTGAGCTGAGATCCTCCCGGCCCAGCGCTGCCCATCCCATTCTCTTCTGCTCCAAACAGCCCCACCCGGGGAGGAACCTCAGACCAAAAGGCGCCTATCTGTGTGTGCACCTCTTCGCATTTGTAAGGGGGAGTTAGGTGCTGGGGAGCCTCCCAAAGAAGCCCAGGCGTGGGGAAGTCTGGAGGGGCTGTGTGGAGGGAGCCCCATGTGAACCGGGCTTCGGAGAGTGGGTGGAGTTTGGATGGCTGAGCAGAAAGCGCCTGAGAGCACATGAGCAGCTTGAAGCTCAGAGGTGGAACTGGCCATGCTACACGGAGGGCACAAAGGTGCGTCTTGATGGAGATAAAGGGTTCCCGTCTCTGGATGGGGGATGGGGGATTTAGACCAGACTATAGAGGTACCTGAGGACCATACTGAGGGCATGGAAGTGGGGACTAAAGTGCAAATATGAGGGTGTCAGAAGATTAACCTATTTATTTATCCTGTAAGTGTAACTGTGAGAGTGCGGGTTCAGGATGAGCAATTCAGTAATTTCTCCCGGATGGAAGGGCACGGGATGGGCTCTCCTCTCTCTCGCTCTGTTTTGGGGTGGATATCAGTAACTTGGTAAAGAATTCACTGTCAGATCTGTGAGACCTGACTGGGAGAGAGAGAGAGAGCTCAAAATACAAGCGCAAACTCATAAGGAATCCTCCGATAACGCATATTGGAAAAACTCTGTGCAGCTCTCTTTTCACTTAGAGGGACATTTTTTCTCCATTATTATTATTATTTTGTCTTCTTAGGGCCACACCTGCGACATATGGAGGTTCCTAGGCTAGGGGATCCAATCGGAGCTGTAGCTGCCCATCTACACCACAGCCACAGCAATGCCGGATCCAAGCTGCATCTGTGACCTACACCCTAGCTCAGAGCAATGCCAGATCCTTTCATCCCCTGAGCGAGGCCAGGGATTGCACCCAGGAACCCAACAGGCGCTCCCTATTCTCGTCACTGACCTCGCACAGAGCAGTGTTAGTGGACATCCGCTGTCATAACCAGGAAGTGCCTTTGACTCACTGACACGAGACACAATTAAGATTCATCTGGTTTTTAGATATTTATGTATATGTGGGTAACTGACTCACCTTGCTGTGTACCAGAGACATTGTAAATCAACTGTACTTTGATAGAAAAAAGATAACTGTGGTTTTAATGAGAAGCGAATTTTAGCCTGGTATAACTGAAGGAACCGCTTAATCCATTAATGACACATGTAGTTGCTTTGTCACGAAAAGTCCATTCTAAGGAGTCATTTTCCACGTACATCAAGGGGTTTTTGCTACACTTAGCAGTCACTGGCAGTGGGAAGACACTGTTACAGCAGGAACAGAAGACAGAGATGGGGTGTGTGGACTGCATGGGGCTAAGCAGGTGAAGAGTGATCAAGCCACTGGCACTCATGGGGTGTCAGGGAATCCAGAGAGGTGCCAGGAAAAGGGGGTAGAGCAAATGCAGAGACGGAAACAGGGCTGGCCTCAGTGGGTGAGCACCAGGCAGAGGCTGTGGTCTGCGCTGTGCCTCTGGGTTCACAGGCTGTGTGATCTGGACAAAGCTGTTCCTGTGCTTGGGGATGGAGCGGCCAGGTGAGAGGGCAGCTCTGATGCTCTCCGAGCACCCTCTGCTGTAATAAATGGCCACAGCCTTGAGATGAGAGGTGCATGCAGATCAGTCCATGGTCACGGGTCTTTCCTTGCTTGCCTTTCAACAGAGTGCCTGTGCATTATCCTCACGGGAAGGAGTGGGACGGGGAAGAGCGCCAGCGGGAACACCATCCTCGGGAGGCAGGAGTTCCGGTCTCAGCTGAGAGCGCAGCCCGTCACCAAGACGTGCCAGAAGAGCAAGACCACGTGGGAGGGGCAGGACGTTGAGGTCGTGGACACGCCCTCCTTCTGCCTGGCCTCGGGGACTGAGGGAGGGCCAGCCCAGCAAGCGGAGGAGGTCAAAAGATGTAAGGCCTACTATAAAGAAGGGAGTACGGTCCTGGTCCTGGTTTTGCAGCTGGGGCGGATCACTCAAGAGGACAGAAAGGCCGTGGCGGGGCTCGAGGCCATCTTTGGAGCAGAAGCTATGCAATGCCTGATGGTGCTCTTCACCCGGAGAGAAGACCTCGGGGCTGAGGAGCTCGAAGATTATGTCAAAAACACAGAGAACAAGTATCTCCGGAACATAATGGAAAAATGCAAGGGGGAATATTGCGCTTTTAATAACAAGGAAACTGGCCAGGCCAGGGAAGAACAGGCGAGAGTCCTGTTGACAAAGGCCAGTAAACTCATCAAGTGCCATGGAGGGTACAAATATCCTCCTGTGTGGGAGACTGTAGGCAATGCATTTAAAATGCTTCGTGGGAAGTATTTCAGCCCCGCAAACTACTGAATAATTTAAAAGATGAGTTACGATAGGAAGTGGAAATACCTGGGGTCTCTTGAAGTTAAAGATACGCTCAGGCTGCAGGCGTGGGGGGCATGGGAGGACTGGAGGACTGCTGGACTAGGAAGACGGCCCATGACTTTGGGGACTTGAGAGGTCCACGCATTTCACCTTATGATGTTTCAGCGCTTGGGAGGTAAAGAAATGATCAGGCTGGGGCCGGTAGCAGGAGCTGATAAAGGAGAAAGAAAAAATAAGGTGGGCTGTACAGTGGGAAAATTAAAAATAATAATAAGGTGGGGAAATCTGGAAAAAAAGCTTCTGAGATGAGGCTGGTATTAAGTTTCAGAGCCAAGTCACAAGAGTCACCTCACCTGTGTAGGTAGAGTGAAATCGGGAGAGACACTGGGACCAAGGACAAGGCCAACCTAGTGTCAGAATACAGATAATCACACAAGAACCAGGGGACTCAAATGCATGAGAGTAGGACAGTGTGCAGCCAACTCCTGAGCATGGTAGAGACGAGACACTGGACTCATGTGGGCTCTCTGTTGCCCAGCCCTGCTTGCCCGATGCCCTGAGCGCCCCCACCCCAACCCCATCGCCACTGGGACAGGACTCAGGACTTTCCTTTCCTCACATGGAAGCCAGTCCTTCCTTCCTCGTACCAAGCTTGAGTGGAAAGGGGGGCCCAGTCTGCCCTCCTTTGCTGTCCCTGCAGGGAGTTGGGGAAGTTTCAAAAGACTTTATTGCTAATCATTCACAGTGAAATAGACTAGAACCATAATGAGAAGCATGGTAAAATTGCCAAGATTGGACAGTCTTGAAAAGTTTAAAATTCTAAGTAAAATTCTAGATTTCCTCTAGAAAAGGTTATTGAAAACTTCTCTCTCTCTGTCTTGTCCATGAGGCTTAGGAATAGGTTAAGGCTGAAAGCACTTGAATAATAATGGCTTAAACACATTAGGGGTTTACTGTGTCTCACATTAAGAAGTCCAGGAGTAGGCCGTCTGGGACCAGTGTAGCACTGACCTTCCCGCTTCTTTCTGCCTCTCTGCCCCCACTCATCAGTGTGCAGCCTCTGCACTTAAAGATGCTCCTTGATTCCGAGATGGTGATGTCCTAGTCACGGCTGAGCAGGTTACATGGAGAGCTGCCTCCTGCCGGTGATACACAAGATGAGAACTCCAGAATTTTCTCCCAGCTGGATGTCAGATTTTTTTTTTTGTCTTTTTTGTCTTTTCTAGGGCCACACCCATGGCACATGGAGGTTCCCAGGGTAGGGGGTCTAATCAGAGCTGTAGCTGCTGGCCTACGCCAGAGCCACAGCAACGTGGGATCCGAGCTGCATCTGCAACCTATACCATAGCTCACAGAAACACCCGATCCAGGGATCAAACCTGCAACCTCATGGTTCCTAGTAGGATTCGTTAACCACTGAGCCACAACAGGATGCCCCTCCCCTTTTTTTAAGATGTTTTCAATATCAACCATTTTATACATGCTTTGAGGACATGAACTGTGTCATCTGCTTTTTAAAAATTTCCAAGTGTCAGGTTACCTTGACATTAACCCATTTATAAGAGCAGGGACTCTCACCATTCCTTTGTAGTCTACGTAGCCTTCATATGACAAATCCTGGAAAATGTGTGTAAATATAGTCAGTCGAATGAAATAATAAAGATGCATTATATTGTAAGTTCATGTTCTCCTTTTTGCTTCCCATTTTTCTGACTTGGGGGAAGAGCATGCTTCCATGGAGAGGAAATGGAGATGTTTAGATCCCTCGACTCTGGTGAAGGTTTTGCATCTCTGGTGTCTGAACACCTTTGAACTAGGTGACGGTCACTTCACCAGGCCTCTGCCAGCTCAGGAATCTTCCACTCTGGGCATTACACTACAGCAAGGACAAATATATGTAGCCAGTATTAAAGCCAGGAACATGGACGGAATCAAATCCAAAAGGCAATCTGTGCCTCTTCCCAGAGCTTCCCTTCAGCTTGAAGGCGGGAACAAATCCCAGAGTGCCACCCATGATGGAGCAGGTGACAATGGCGCTGCATGGGGTGGGGACTGTGTAGGCTAAGCAATGTTCATATACATTGCCAGAGGACGGAAGAAAGAAGCAAGAAGAATAACTGAAGAAATAATCATGGCAAACTTCCAAAATTTGATGAAAAACATTAATCAACACATCTAAGAAACTCAAAGAGACCTACACCCACTACAATCAAACTGCCAAAAGACAAAGACAGAAGTTCCCTAGGGGGTTAAGGGTCTAGTGCTGTCACCTCGGCAGCTCAGGTTGCTGCTGTGGCACAGGTTCAATCCCTGGCCTGGAAATTTTCAGGTGTTGCAGACATAACCAACCAACCAACCAACCAACAAACAAAAGACAAAGAGGAAGAGAATCTTGAAAAAAAGCAAGAAGAGAAGTGACCTATCATGTATAAAGATCCTCAACAAGATTAACAGTTGAGGAGTTCCCGTTGTGGCTCAGTGGTTAATGAATTTGACTAGTATCCATGAGGATGCAGGTTTGATCCCTGGCCTTGCTCAGTGGATTAAGGATCTGGCGTTGCTGTGAGCTGTGGTGTAGGTCATAGATGTGGCTCAGATCCTGCATGGCCTGGATCTGACCCCTAGCCTGGGAACCTCCATATGCTACAGGTGTAGCCCTAAAAAGAAAAAAAAAAAATTAACAGCTGATTTCTCATCAAAAACCATAGACTCCAGTGGCCCATAGGATAATACATTCAAAGTGCTGAAAGACTGTCAATCCCACATTCTTTATCCAGAAAAACTGTTCTTCAAAAATGAAGAAGAAATATAAAACATCCCCAGATAAAGATAAGGGGAAAGAATTCATTGCTTGCAGAGCTACCCTATAAGATAATACTATAGGAATCTGAGAAAAAAGAACAAAGCTGGAGGTATCACCTTCGCTGACCCCACACACTACTACAAAGTTTCAGTAAACAGAACAGTACGGTGGTAGCACAAAACCAGACACTTAGATGCAAGGAAGAGAATAGAGAGCCAAAAAAATTAACCCATGCAGATACGGTCAATTAATCTACAACAACAGAGGCAAGAATATCCAGTCGGGAAAAGACAGTCTCTTCAATGAGTGGTGTTGGGAAAACTGGACAGTTACATGTAAAAGAATGAAATTAGAACATCTGCTCACACCATATTAAAAACTAAACTCAAAATGGACCAAAGATCTGAATGTAGCACCAGAAACCATAAAACTTCTAGAAGAAAACATAGGCAGAGCACACTCTGATATAAGTCTTAATTTTTTTTTTTTTTTTTTTTTTTTTTGCTTTTTAGGGCTGCATCTGCGTCACATGGAGGTTCCCAGGCTAGCGGTCAAATCGGAGCTACAGCTACCAGCCTACACCTCAGCCACAGCCACGCCAGATCTGAGCCGCGTCTGCGACCTACACCACAACTCACAGCAACACCAGATCCTTAACCCACTGAGCGAAGCCAGGGATCGAACCCACAACCTCATGGTTCCTACTCGGATTTGTTTCTGCTGCTCCATGATGGGGACTCCAAGTCTTAATATTTTTTCGATCTCTATCTTCTCAGGCAAGGGAAATAAAAGCAAAAATAAATGAATGGGACCTAATTAAACTTTAAAGCTTTTGCACAGCAAAGGAAACCATCAACAAAATGAAAAGACAAACTACTGAAGGGGAGAAGATATTTGTAAATGATGTGGCTAATAAAACATACAAAGAACCCTTACAACTCAATATATTTAAAAACCCAACCAAACCATCTGATTAAAAAATGGGTGGATTTTTTTCTTTTTTCCTTCTTCTTCTTTTTAGGGCTGCACCTACATCATATAGAAGTTCCCAGGCTAGGGACTGAATTGGAGCTGCAGCTGCTGGCCTACACCACAGCCACAGCAATGCCAGATCCAAGCCGCATCTGTGACCTATGCTGCAGCTTGTGGCCATACCAGATCTTTAACCCACTGAACGAGGACAGGGATCAAACCCGTGTCTTCACAGACACTATGTTGGGTTCTTAACCCGCTGAGCCACAACAGGAACTCCCTGGGTTGAATTTTTGTTGACACAAAAATGTGGAAATTAAACAACACATTCCCAAATAACCAATGGGCCAAAGAAGAAATCCCAAGAGAATTTAGAAAATATTTCAAGATGAATGAAAATTAAAACATACCAAAACTTATGAGATGCAGCTAGTGCAATGATGCCTAGAGGGAAATTTAATGCTGTAAATGCCTTTATTAAAAAATAAATAATAAAATCTTGCATCTTAAGAAATCAGAAAAGAGAAGAACTACTAAACATAAAGCAAATGGAAGAAAGGAAATAATAAAGATCAGAATAGAAATAAATGAAATAGACAATAGAAAAGCAGGAAAGAAAATGAATGAGAAGTTCCTGTCATGGATCAGTAGTAACAAAACTCACCACAGTCCATGAGGATGCAGGTTCCATCCCTGGCCTCGCTCGGTGGGTTAAGGATCTGGCGTTGCCATGAGCTGTGGTGGAGGTTGCCATGAGCTGTGGTATAGGTTGCAGACGCGCTTGGATCCTGAGTTGCTGTGGCTGTGGTGTAGGCGGGCGGCTACAGCTCAGATTAACCCCTAGCCTGGGAACCTCCATATGCCACAAATGCAGCCCTTAAAAAAAAAAAAAAAAAAAAAAAGAGAAGAGAAGAAAAAGAAAAAAGAAGAAAAACCAATGATACTCTAAATCGGCCCTTTGGGGGAAAAAGTATCAACAAACTCAACAAATCTTTAGCTAGTCTTACAAAGAGATAAAAGGCTAAAATTACTAAAATCAGTCCTACTAACCTTACATAATGAAAGATATTAGAGAGCTACTAACCTTACATAAATACAAAGGATATAAGGAAAATCTAGGGTCAATTGTATGCCAACAGATTATAGAACTTGTATGAAATGGACAAATTCCTAGAAAGACACAACCTTCTGGAAGTGACTCAAGATGGAATAAAAATCTGACTATAGGACTTCCTGTTTTGGCTCAGTGGTAATGAACCTGACTAGTAACCATGAGGATGCAGGCTCCGTCCCTGGCCTCGCTCAGTGGGTAAAGGATCCTATGTTGCTGTGGCTGTGGTGTAAGCCGGCAGCCGCAGCTCCAATTCGACCCCTAGCCTGGGAACTTTCATATGCCGCGAGTGAGGCCCTAAAAAAAAAAAAAAAAAGAAAATCTGAATATATCTATAACCTGTAAGAGATTAAACTGGTAATTAAAATAACTGCCCTCTAAGAAAGATTAGACGTCTTTGCTGGTGAGTTCTACTAGCCATTTATTTATTTTTCTTTTTGGCTGTACCCACAGCATGTGGAAGTTCCTGGGCCAGGGATGGAACCCATGCTGCAGCAGCAACCCAAGCAATGGCAGTGACACCTCTGGATCCTTAACCTGCTGAGCTACAAGGGAACTCCCTCAACATTTAAAGAAGAATTAATACCAATACTTCTCAAACACTTTAAAAAATAATTAAGAGAGGAGGAAGTATTTCACAATTTATTCTATGAGGTCAGTATTATCCAGACAAAGAAATTGCAAGAAAAGGAAACTACAGACCAATAGCCTCTCTGTATTTAGACATAAAAATCTTCAATAAAATGCTGGCAAAAAGTATACAGCACCTTACAGAAAGAAGCAGATTCCTGAATTTATCCCAGAGACGCCAGATTGGTTCAATATATAAATATCAATCAATGTGTGGCATCATATTAATAGAATGATAGACAAAAAACACATAATCATCTCAATGGAGGCAGAAATATTTTTGACAAAATGCAAAAATATCCATCTATGATAAAAACACTCACTAAACGAGGAAGAACTATTGTCATGGTATTCTGCCTATTATCCTTTTATGCTTCTCATCTGTCCACAGATTTCAGTCTCCTGGGTATTTTAAGCAAAGCTCTTCAGGTTGTGCATCCATTTAAACCTCCAGTATTCTTACTCCTGTAGTCACACCCTTTTGTATTTAGGGTCCTGCCCCTCTGCCTGCATTGCTTCTTATAGCAGCTCTCCCATTTCTGCCAGTTCCCCCGCCTCTTCATCATACATACACACACACACACACACACACACACACACACACACACTGTGGATGACAAGCCCAATTCATCATGTAGCTTTAAGGATCTGTCTTAAATCTCATATTCTTTTTTTTTTTTTTGGCCCTGCCCGAGGTGTGCAAAGTTCCCGGGCCAGGGATCGAACTTGCCCCACAGCAGTGATAACAATAGACCCTTAACCCGCTGAACCACTAGGTGTTTTGCCAAAAGCCTTACTTCATAGGTTTGTAGGATTCACTGACAAAACAGTGAACTACACTCAGTTAAGCAAGCAAAATTATCACTACACTCAGTTAAGCAAGAATTAGAGAGTTTACTGAATTAACAAAACACCACCCTCTACTCATTAAGAAAGAATAGGAAAAAATAGCGATTTATATACATCACTGAATTGGGGAAACACCTACATCCAGATCCAGGCAGCGCTGGGAAACCCTGTGAACAGCAATCTGGAGTCCCAAATGTTTTAACAATCATTAAAACATTCCCCACATATTCATAATATTAAATAAATTATAGATGAGCATCAAGTGTGAGCCAAAGAAGGTTCAGTGTCCTCCATCGGGTTTAAGAAGATACGAGGCGGAGAAAGACGGCGGAGGCCTAAGACGTCGGGCTCTCTCCCACAAACACATCAAAAACACACATCAACCTGTAAAAGGACGCGCACAGAACATCCACTGAACTCTGGCAGAAGAACCTAAACCTCCAAAAACGGCAAGAAAGTCTTGACATAACTGGGTAGGACAAAAGAAAAAAAGAGCAAGAAAAGCAATTGGGCCAGGACTAGCACTCCGGAGAGGGAGCCAGCCGTGAAGGAGAAAAGGAACTCACCTCCTGGGAAGCCTCCTACCTGAGCAAAGATGGGCTGAGTCGGTGGGACCTCCAAGTCCGCGAGAAAGCGCAGCCGCTGGACTGAGGACAGCAAAGCCGAGTGAGAGCCGCACAGACCAGCTGAACCGCAGGCCGGGGCACCGCAGCCTCAGACGCGCGGGCGGGGCGGGGCGCTGAGACGCAGGCTCCGAGGTCGGTCCAGGGAGAGGACGGGGGTGGCACGAGGGGCTGAGCAGCAGTGCACCAGGGGCTAAGGAGGGGACCACCACAGGCTAAGGAGGGGAACACCAGGGCAGAGGGAACCCGGGAGAACATCCAGACCGGCAGGAGAGGCACGGCGCCATTATCGGGGGACGGGAGAGGAGGAGGCGCAGGCGCCGTAAGAAACTTCCTGTGTGGGGCTGCGCATGCGCAGGCGCCCCTCCCACGCTTGTTGAGGGGAGATTGCGCACTTGTGCTGGCTGCAGGTGGCCAGGCACCTATTGTGTGGACTAAGGGCATCAGGGGGCTAAGTGCTTCGTGGTGCCTCTTGCACGATCCACAGGTGGCAGGGACGGACTGTGGGGGGGGGGGTGTGGCTTGCCACCACTGGGGGCCTGTGATGGAGGCTCCACCAGTGACCCCAGTCCCCCCAGGGGTTGCCAAAAAAGAAAAAAAGGGCATTGCAACCAAGCACCATATGCTGTTGCTCTCACTCCCCTGGGAACACATCCACCCTGCAGCTGCCACTGCTAAACTCTCTGGGGGACCCCGAACCCTTGGTCACTGTCCCTTCCCAAGACCCTACAACTAGGAGCAACTGGTGCAGCACCTCCTGCATGGGCTAAGTGGGACAGTGTGCTTCTTGCGTGGTCTGCAGGCAGGGGCAAACCACCACAGTTATCACTGACTCTAGAGATAGTCATGGCCTCCTCCCAATAGGGGTCCCTGCACAGGCGCCACCTGCGGTTCCAATCACCTCAGAGGAGGGCATTGCAATCAAACACAAGCCGTTGTTGCTCTCACTCACCTGGGAATCACCCTGCTGTTGCTCCTGCCAAATGCTCTGATCCCCTTGAAGATCTGCCTTAAGGTTATTACCGCTTTCCAGGGCCCTGCAACTACGAGTAGCCTGTGCCACCTTCCTGCAGGTCTTTGCTGCTATTGAGAGCCCAACCACCAGGAACTGACTGCTGGCCCCAGCCATTGCCTCCTTCTCCCTGAAAACACACTGAGCATCCTGGGAACAAAAGCCTGCTCACACCGAAGAAAGAGACAGCAAATATTCAAACTCCCACACCAAAAATAAATAGTAACCCCCCCAAAAAATACAAAGGGGTATTCTTTCATAGAAGTAGCCTTACAAGACTACAGTTTGGCTTCCCCGAACTCACAGAAAAACACAAGCAAGATGAAGAAGCACAAAAACCATTCCCAGTTAAAGGAACAGGAGAATTCCCCTAAAGCAGTCAACAAGGAAACAGACCTCTGCAGTCTGACAGACATTGAGTTCAAAAGGGAGGTATTGAAAATACTGAAGGAATTAAGAGAGGATATGAACAGGAATGCAGATTCTGCATTAAAGGAACCAGAAAATACAAGGAGGAACAAAGAAAAACTAGAAAATTCATTTGCAGAGCTACAAACTGAGCTTGAGGCAATAAAGAGCAGAATGAATAATGCAGAGGAACGAATTAGTGACGTGGAAGATAAAATCATAGAAATCACCCAGTCAGGACAGCAGACAGAAAACCAAATGCCAAAACATGAAAGCAATGTAAGAGCTCCATGGGATAATATAAAGCAGGCCAATCTACGCATAATAGGAATTCCAGAAGGAAAAGAAGAAGAAAAGGGGATTGAAAATATATGTGAAGAAATTGTGGCTGAAAACCTTCCAAATCTAAAGCATACGGATATCAAGACACAGGAAGCACAGAGGACCCCAAACAAGCTGAACCCAAACAGGTCCACACCAAGACATAGTATAATGAAAATGGCAAAAGTTAAAGATAAAGAAAGGATTCTCAAGGCAGCAAGAGAAAACCAAAGTGTTATTTATAAGGGAACCCCCATAAGGCTATCAGCTGATTTCTCTACAGAAACACTACAGGCCAGAAGGGAATGGCAAGATATATTGAAAGTGCTGAAAGGAAAAGATTTGCAACCTAGAATACTCTATCCAGCAAGAATGTCATTTAAATTAGAAGGGGAAATAAAGAATTTCTCCAACAAACAAATGCTAAAAGAGTACAGCAATACTAAGCCCATTCTAAAAGAAATACTGAAAGGGCTTCTCTAAATTAAAAGAGAGAGAGAAAGAAGTGAAAAAAAAGAATTAGGATGGAGGAAACCACAATTGGAAAGCAATTATAAGCCAGCATACAGATCTAAACATGAAGATATTAAAAAATAAAAAGACATCAAAATCATACAATGTGGGCAAGGGACGTGAGAAAAAATATATTCTTTTTTTTATTTTTAATGATGGGTTTGAGCCTATATGATTATCAGGATAAAGTAAGCAGATATAGGAAGGGGTTAACATACTTAAAAAACAGGGCAACTACAAACCAAAACCAAACATTACATTCACAAAAAAATGAAACGTACTCAAGCATGAAATAAATGGAAACCATCCAAGCAACAGGAAAACAAGGTTTAAAATGGCAGTAAATAAATAGCTATCAATAATCACCTTGGAGTTCCTGTCATGGCACAGTGGTTAACGAATCTGACTAGGAACCATGAGGTTGCAGGTTCGATCCCTGCCCTTGCTCAGTGGGTTAAGGATCCAGCGTTGCCGTGAGCTGTGGTGTAGGTCTCAGACATGGCTTGAATCCCGCATTGCTATGGCTCTAGCATAGGCTGGCGGCTGCAGCTCCGATTAGATCCCTAGCTTGGGAACCTCCATATGCCACAGGAGCGGCCCTAGAAAAGGCAAAAAGACAAAAAATAATAATAATAATAATCACCTTAAACGTCAATGGACCAAATGCTCCAATCAAAAGACACAGAGTGGGGGATTGGATAAAAAAGCAAAAACCTTCAATCTGCTGCCTACAAGAAACTCATCTTAGGGCAAAGGACACATATAGATTGAAAGTGAGGGGGTGGGAAAAGATATTTCATACCAATGGACCAGACAGGAAAGCAGGAGTAGCAATACACACATCAGACAAAATAGACTTTAAAATGAAGGCCATTAAGAAAGACAAAGAAGGACACTATTTAATGGTTAAAGGATCCATTCAAGAAGAAGATATTACAATCATCAATATCTATGCCCCTAATATAGGAGCACCCAGATACCTACAGCTAATACTAACAGACATAAAAGGAGAAATCAATGGGAATACAATCACATTAGGAGACTTTAACACCCCACTCACAGCAATGGACAGAGCCTCTAGACAGAAAAGCAATAAGGCAACAGAGATCCTAAAGGACACAATAGAAAAGTTAGACTTAATTGACATTTTCAGGACATGACATCCAAAAAAAAAAAAATCAGAATATACATTCTTCTCAAGTGCACATGGGACATTCTCAAGAACTGATCACATCCTGGGGCACAAAGCTAACCTCAACAAACTTAAGAGTGTGGAAATTATTTCAAGTATCTTCTCTTACCACATGGCATGAAACTAGAAATCAACCATAGGAAAAGAAATGAGAAAAAACTTACTACGTGGAGACTAAGCAACATGCTACTGAAAAACCAATGGGTCAATGAGGAAATCAAGAAAGAAATTAGAAAATGCCTCGAGACAAATGATAATGAAGACACATCCACTCAAAATCTATGGGATGCTGAAAAGCAGTGCTCAGAGGGAAATTCATGGCAATACAGGCCTTCCTCAAAAAAGAAGAAAAATCTCAAATTGACAACTTAACCCACCACCTAAATGAATTAGAAAAAGAAGAACAAGAAAAACCTAAAGTCAGCAGAAGGAAGGAAATCATAAACATCAAAGAGGAAATCAATAAAATAGAGACAAAAAAAATAGACAAAATCAATAAAACCAAGAGCTGGTTCTTTGAAAAGGTAAACAAAATTGACAAACCTCTGGCTAGACTCACTAAGAAGAGAAGAGAAAAAACCCAGATAAGCAAAATAAGATAGGAAAAAGGAGAAGTCACAATGGATACTACAGAAGTACAAAAAACCATGAGAGAATACTATGCGAAATTATACGCCAACAAGTTTGACAACCTAGAAGAAATGGACAACTTTTTAGAGACTTACAGCCTGCCAAAACTGAATCAAGAAGAAATAGATCAGCTGAACAGACGGATCACTAGAAATGAAATTGAATATATTATAAAAACACTCCCTACAAATAAACGTCCAGAACCAGATGGCTTCACAGGTGAATTCTACCAAACATACGAAAAGGAACTTACACCCAACCTCCTTAAACTTTTCAAAAGGTTGAAGAAGAAGGAACACTCCCAAAGACACTCTATGATGCCACCACCATCCTAATTCCAAAACCAGACGAAGATATCACCAAAAAAGAAAACTATAGCCCAATATCTCTGATGGATATAAACGCAAAAATTCTCAACAAAATTTTAGCCATCCAAATCCAACAACATATAAAAAAGATCATACACCACGACCAGGTGGGATTCATTCCAGGTGCACAAGGATGGTTCAACATACGCAAATCAATCAATGTCATACACCACATTAACAAAAAGTCGAAAACCACATGATCATCTCAATAGTTGCAGAAAAAGCATTTGACAAAGTCCAACATCCATTCATGATAAAAACTCTTACCAAAGTGGGTATAGAGGGAACATACCTTAACATAATCAAAACCATTTATGATGAACCCACAGCAACTATAATACTCAATGGAGAAAAGCTGAAAGCCTTCCCATTAAAATCTGGAACAAGACAAGGATGTCCACTCTCACCACTGTTATTCAACATAGTGCTGGAAGCCCTAGCCACGGCAATCAGACAAACAAAAGAAATAAAAGGCATCCAAATAGGAAGAGAAGACGTAAAACTGTCACTGTATGCAGATGACATGATACTATATATAGAAAACCCTAAGGACTCAACCCAAAAACTTCTTCAACTGATCAACAAATTCAGCAAAGTAGCAGGATATAATATTAACATTCAGAAATCAGTCACATTTTTGTATGCGAAATGTTAGAAAAGGAATACAAAAATACGATACCTTTTAAAATTGGACCTCACAAAATCAAATACCTGGGAATACACCTGACAAGGAGGTAAAGGACTTATATGCTGAGACCTATGAAATGTTAATCAAGGAAATTAAAGAAGATGTAAAGATATGGGAAGATATTCCATGCTCCTGGGTGGGAAAAATTAATATTGTAAAAATGGCCATACTACCCAAAGCAACCTACAGATTCAATGCAATCCCTATCAAATTACCCATGACATTTTCCACAGAACTACAACAAACAATACAAAAATTTGTATGGAACCCCAAAGACTCAGAATTGCCAAAGCAATTATGAGGAACAAAAACCAAGCAGGAGGCATAACTCTCCCAGACTTCAGGCACTATTACAAAGCCACAGTCATCAAGACAGTGTGGTACTGGTACAAAATCAGACATACAGACCAATGGAACAGAATAGAGAACCCAGAAATAAAACCAGACACCTATGGTCAATTAACCTTTGACAAAGGAGACAAGAACATAAAATGGGAAAAGGACAGTCTTTTCAGCAAGTATTGCTGGGAAACCTGGACAGCTACATGAAAATCAATGAAACTAGAACACACCCTCACACCATGCAGAATAATAAACTCAAAATGGCTTAAAAACTTAAACATAAGGAGTTCCCGTCCTGGCACAGTGGTTAACGAATCTGACTAGGAACCATGAAGTTTCGGGTTCAATCCCTGGCCTTGCTCAGTGGGTTAAGGATCTGGCGTTGCTGTGAGCTGCGGTGTAGGTCGCAGACGCGGCTCCAATCCCATGTTGCTATGGCTCTGGCATAGGCCAGTGGCTACAGCTCCGATTCAACCCCTAGCCTGGGAACCTCCATATGCCACGGGAGCAGCTCAAGAAAAGGCAAAAAATACAAAAAAAAAAAAAAACTTAAACCTAAGACAAGACACCATCAAACTCCTAGAAGAAAACATAGGCAAAACATTCTCTGACATCAACCTTATGAATATTTTCTCAGGTCAGTCTCCCAAAGCAACAGAAATAAAAGCAAAAATAAACCAATGGGGCCTAATCAAACGGACGAAATTTTGCACAGCAAAGGAAACCAAAAAGAAAACAAAAAGACAACTTACAGAATGGGAAAAAATAGTTTCAAATGATGCAACCGACAAGGGCTTAATCTCTACAATATACAAGCAACTTATACAACTCAATAGCAAAAAAAGCCAACAACCCAATTGAAAAATGGGCAAAAGACCTGAAGAGACATTTTTCCAAGGAAGATGTACAGATGGCAACAAGCACATGAAAAAATGCTCAACATCTCTGATTATAAGAGATATGCAAATCAAAACTACCACAAGATACCACCTCACACCCGTCAGAATGGCCATCATTAATAAGTCCACAAATAACAAATGCTGGAGGGGCTGTGGAGAAAAGGGAACCCTCCTGCACTGTTGGTGGGAATGTCAACTGGTACAGCCACTATGAAGGACAGTTTGGAGATACCTTAGAAATCTATACATAGAACTTCCATATGACCCCGCAGTCCCACTCTTGGGCATCTATCCGGACAAAACTCTACTTAAAAGAGACACATGCACCCGCATGTTCATTGCAGCTCTATTCACAATAGCCAAGACATGGAAACAACCTAAACGTCCATTGACAGATGATTGGATTAGGAAGATGTAGTATATGTACACAATGGAATACTACTCAGCCATAAAAAAGAATGACATCATGCCATTTGCAGCAACATGGATAGAACTAGAGACTCTCATACTGAATGAAGTAAGTCAGAAAGACAAAGACAAATACCATATGATATCACTTATATCTGGAATGTAATATACAGCACAAATGAACCTTCCCACAGAGAAGAAAATCATGGATTTGGAAAACAGACTTTTGGTTGCTGAGGGGGAGTGGGAGGGAGATGGGTGGTTGGGGAGCTTGGGGTTAATAGATGCAAACTACTACCTTTGGAATGGATTAGCAATGAGATCCTGCTGTGTAGCACTCAGAACTCTTGTCTAGTCACTTATGATGGAGCATGACAATGTGCGAAAATAGAATGTGCACATGTATGTGTAACTGGGTCACCATGCTGTACAGTAGAAAAAAATTGTATTGGGGAAATAACTATTAAAAAATAATAATAATTTTTAAAAAAGAACTCCCCCCCCAAAAAAAAAAAACAAAGAAGAAGAAGAAGGTATATTTGGACTCATTTCTGGTACCCAACCTGCTTTCTATGAATATTTTAAAAACTCAATTCTTCTACTCCCTGGAGAACTTTTGTCTCTTTTTGAATTTTTTCCTTTTTTTTTTTTCCTTGCTGTTTGCTGTTATTTCAAGTTGTTTGCTTTCAGTTTCTTTTCTAGGTTCTTGATTTTTTACACCCCATCTCAGGATCCCATGATGTTGCCTGAGAGATATCATGTGATGTGCTTCCTGTTTTTCAGCTTTTGGCCTCATGCTTCCTTAATTTCTAAAGAAAATTTTTTTTTTTTTTTTGTCTTTTTAGGGCTGCACCAGTGCCCTACGGAGGTTCCCAGCCTAGGGGTTGAATCGCAGCTGCAGCTGCCAGCTTACTACACCACAGTCACAGCAATGTGGGATTCGAGCTACATGTGTGACCTACACCACAGCTCACGGCAATACCATATCCTTAACCCACTGAGCGAGGCCAGGGATTGAATCTGAGTCTTCATAGATACTTGTTGGGTTTGTTTCCACTGAGCCACCATGTAAACTCCCTTCCTTTGTTTTTAGCGACTCTTTATGATAATGGCTTGGTTTTTTGGTCTTGTGGTTTCATATTCTGGGGTGGTTCCTTACACAGCTTGAGAGCAGTGACTTGTTTGTCCCTTTTTTTTTTTTTTTTTTTTGGCCATGCCTGTGGCATGTAGAAGTTCCTGGGCTAGGGACCACACCCAAGCCACTTCAGTGATAATGCTGGATTCTTAACTGCTTGGCCACCAGGGAACTCCATGACTTGTTTGTTTCCTATAGCTGGATTTATTTTATTTTATTTTATTTATTGTATTGTATTAATTTCGGGGGGCTGCACCTGCAGCATATGGACATTCCCAGGCTTCAAATCAGAGCTGCAGCTGCCTGCCTACACCACAGCCACAGCAAGGTGGGATCTAAGCCACATCTACAACTTATACCGTAGCTTGTGGCAACACCAAATCCTTAACCCACTGAGCAAGGCCAGGGATGGAACCCACATCCTCATGGATACTAGTTGGGTTCTTAACCCACTACATCACAGTGGGAACTCCCCTGAAGCTGGATTTCTAAAAGTCATTCCAATCTTGGTTCCTCACTGGGCACTTCACTTGGAACTGCTTTTTAAGTTCCTGATTTCACGGGCGTAGGCCAGTGGCTACAGCTCCGATTCGACCCCTAGCCTAGGAACCTCCATGTGCTGCAGGAGCGACCCAAGAAATGGCAAAAAGACAAAAAAAAAAAAAAAGATCTTCTGGGATACATGAAGTGATATAATAGTCTCTGAAGGTAGGATGTGATACGTTAACAGTGCATATTGTAAATTGTGGGGTAGCCGCTAAACAAATAAAATGAAGCATAGCTGACAAAGCAATAGTGGAAATAAAATGAAAATTTAAAATTTCACCAGAAGGAGTTCCCTGGTGGCTTAGTTTGTTAAAGATTCAGTGCTGCCACTGCTGTGGCTTAGGTTCTATCCCTAATCTGGAAAAAAAAAAAAAAATCACCAGGAAAAAAAAAAAAAAAAGAGCGAGAACAAGGGGAAAAAAAGAACAAGGGACTATTAGAAACAAATAGCAAAATAACAAATTTAAACACAACCATATCAATAATCATATTTCACATAAATTGTCTAAATTCTGCAAGTGTAAGACGGATTGGGTAAAAAAGCAAAACTTACCTGCATGCTGTCTAGAGGAAATCCTACTCTAAAGACATAGATAGCTTAAAGTAGAAGAGTTAAAAAAGATATACTGAGTATAGATGAAGCCTTTGAAACCTGCATTGGCTATAATATCAGTCAAAGTGGCCTCAGAACCACGCCATCTCTACACCAGGAATAAAGGAGGACCCTTCTTCATGGTGAAGGGGTAATTCATCAACACGACACAGCGATGCCGTGAGACGCTCCTCCTAAGCAACTGAACCTCAAAAAAAACCCCAGAGAACTTCAAAATGCAAGAAGTGAAAACTGACAGAAATAAATGGAGAAAAAGAAAAAATCCACAGTTATAGTTGGAGATTTCAACATTCCTTACTCAATAATGTTTTTTAATTTCCTTTCTGCCCCTATGATTGTGCTCAGACAGGGGAAGAGAAGTTGCTTCATAATTCAGATTTCTTCCCATTAAACTCTGACTTGTGGTTTCATTTCCCCACTTCCTATAATCTTAGGGTTGAGTGGGGGGGGGTGGCTGAAGAATGCATGAAGGGACAGAGGGAAGATGAATTCTAAGACTTAGATTATGCTTCCAGATCCTGCACAGGGGGTGTTTTGGTATATGCCGTCTAAGATTTTTGGGGCTCCGTTTTCTCTTTTGTAAAAAAAAAAAAAAAGAAATTGTAGTCTGTCTCCTGTCTGAAAGCAAAGCCAGAGCCCCAAAATCACTCTGAGCAGGGAGAGGAGGGCGGATGCTGTTCACGCTTCCTCAGGGATCCGACCCACGGAGTTTCCCAGCATCCTGTGGGGCTGATTCTTGGCATAGCCTGAAAGGTCTACCCCGACCAGGCAGCTGCTCTCAGAATTTTCACCAATGTCGGTCGCAGCTGATCATGCCCACGGGGTGAGCTCTGTCACACGTGGTGGGTAGAGGCTGGCCAAGGGTGAGAGACCAATTTTGCTCATTCTTGGGCAAAGTCATCACACTCAAGGTGGAAAAGGAGTGTGTGGATGGTGGGACCAGGACACAGATGTGGGGCAGGGAAAACCCTTTCTTCGCTTCAACAACAAAGGAAATTGGCTTCGGAAATGGGTAGGAGAAAAAGGGAAATGGCCATTTTCTCCTTACTTTTCCATCGTTCATTTGCAGTGTCATGAGTGTTGACCAAGCCCAGAAATGTCCCTTTTTATTTTATTTTTTGGCCATGTCTGCAGAATGTGGAAGTTCCTGGGTCAGGGGTGGAACCCACACCACAGCTGTAACCAGAGCCATGGCAGTGACAATGCTGGATCCCCAACCCACTGAGCCATGAGGGAACTCCTATACCCCCTTCCTTTTTATGGCTAAATAATATTCCTTTGTGTGAATATATCATGTTTTGTTTATATGCATTCATCAATTGATGTACATTTGGGTTGTTTTGTTTCCATTCTTTTTATCTGTTCGCTTTTTTTTTTTTAAGGGCCACACCTGTGGCATATGGAAATTCCCAGGCTAGGAGTCGGATGAGAGCTGCCGCTGCTGGCCACAGCTACAGCCACAGCAACAGGAATCCAAGCTGAGTCTGTGACCTACACCACAGCTCACAGCAATGCCAGATCCTTAACCCACTGAGAGAGGCCAGGGATCAAACCCACAGCCTCATGGATACTAGTTGGGTTTGTTACTGCTGAGCTGTGACGGGAACTCCATATCTTATCTGGTTTTGACTTTCATTTCCCTAATGATGCATATCAATGACTAATGTTTTTCATCTTTCCATGTGTTTATTGGCCATTTGTGTATTTTATTTGTAGAAATTCCTATTTAAATGTTTTGCTCATTTAAAAATTGGATTATTTATCTTTTTGTTGTGAAGTTGTAAGAGTCCATCATATTTTCTGGATATTAGATCTTTATCCAATACATAGTTTGCAAATATCTTCTCCCATTCTGTAAGCTGTCTTTTACTTTTTTGGATATTGTTCTTTGATGAGCAGAAGTTTTACATTTTGATGAAATGTAATTTGCTTTTCTTTGGTGCTTTTGGTGTCGTATATTAGAAGCTATTGCCTAATCTGTGATCATGAATATTTACACTTGTGTTTTCTTTTAAGAGCTTTGTAGTCTTTGACTCATATTTAGGTCTTTGATCTGTTGTACATTTTTAGATCATTCAAGATAAGGATCCAAACTCATTATCTTGCTTGTGGATGTCAAGAGTATGTTGAAAAATGAACAAGACCAAAATCAAGAACCTCCATCAGAGCCTCTGCTGGATCTGCACACAACCCCTTAAACCAAAGCAACCTCTGTGGCTGAAGAAATGTCAAGTCTCAGCATTTGGCATCGGTGGTCCTGTTAGTGTTTGCAATGGTTTCTGGGCAGGGTTTGTGGACCACTCTTTCCAATATGTGTTCAGCTGCTGCAGATTCTTTTCCCTTTTTACATGTCTCTTTAGTGATCTGAGGTCTTCAAGAACCCGAGCGTCTCTGGCTGTGAAGGTGGTGGACAGAGGATACTGTAGGGGAGAGACCTGGGATGACACAGCTGTATGAGAGACGAGCTTGTGTTTGTGGGGGTGCCGGAGACCAAGCAAATGTGGGTGGAGAGATAGGGAGGCAGATTTAGGACTGAACACAGGCTGACCTGACTCACCTCACCTGGCCCAGAGAGCTGATTCTCCCAGATGTGCACGGGACAGGAGAAGATGTTGTGGAAACCCACCAGCCAATCACCAGTTTTCATCCCGTAAAGACCTGTTCACCCTTTATTTTGAGATCGCAATAAAAGAAAATAATTTTCTAAATATCTTAAATTTTTAAGTGTGTCCCTGAATTGAAAAGCATACCCTTGCTTTGTCCTGAGTGTGTGTTAAGCCAGTGAGAAAATGCCTCCTTGGGAGG
Source organism: Phacochoerus africanus (assembly GCF_016906955.1). Classification (NCBI taxonomy): domain Eukaryota; kingdom Metazoa; phylum Chordata; class Mammalia; order Artiodactyla; family Suidae; genus Phacochoerus; species Phacochoerus africanus. The sequence continues at coordinate 6,483,047 of NC_062559.1, read as the reverse complement.
AGCTGTACTGCAGGACCTCTGTGGCCCTTACGGACACACAACTGAGTGTGGGGTGCAGGGGCATATGGGTTTTGTAGCTGGGGTTAGGAATGATAGAGTATCATCTTTGTTCACTGGGCATATAAGGCAGGTGAACAACGACTGGCAAATACTGACGTCTTTTAAGATGACCTGATTTCCTGTACATTCATTTATTCAATCCAGTTCAACTCAAACAAGCCAGTATGGACTCAGGGCTCTGCTCTGGGACGGTTCTGCCCTCCATCCTGCCTGAAGTGGTGGGGGGCGGGGGAGCAAATGCTCCTCTCCTGCTCTCAGGCGCCAAGACGATGTAATGACAGGAGAGAGTCAAGGCAGTCCGAGGTCAGGGGAAAGCAGGCAAAGGCACAGAGGTTGTTTGGCTTCAGGAAGGGGAGTGCCTGGGGACCTCCAGGTCACATGGGAATGTTTCAGGAGGGACATGGGACCTGGCAGGATTCTGAAGTTGGTAGAAGAGGCAGGTGAGGGAAGAGAGGAGAGCATGTGGGCGCTGAAACTGCAGAGCACCAGGGATGAATCTGGTGTCACTTGATTAAGTCCAAGTCTTATTTACAGCCTGTCGGTCAGGACCGACCTCCCCAAAGCCAGTGTGAACCGTACAGCAGGATCACCCCGCTCAGCAGCCCCGCCAGGCTCAGGCTCCACCACGTCCCCAGTGCCTGGGGCCACTTCCACCGACTGGCCAGCAGCCAGCCCCACCGCTGCTTCAGCTGGCGGCCTGCCACTCGCTCGGCCACCTTGCGGAGCCTCTCCTCCGGGCTCACGCCGCCCAGGGCCTGCGCCAGGCGGTACACGTCGTTGGTGTAGGGGGCGCCGCCGCGGTCCCTCACCAGATCCTCCACCAGCCTCATCAGCTCCGTCACCTGCGCCTCCTGCTCGGGACCCGTGGCGCGGTTGTTCAAGGCGCAGACCCGGCCCCCGCACTCGGCCACCAGCTGCCTGAGCGCCGGGTTCTCGCTGTCGCGCACGTAATCCTGCAGGGAGCCCTCCGCCAGGTCCTCCTTGCGGGTGAAGACCACGATCGTGTGCGCCGAGACCCCGGCCCCGAACAGCGCCTTCACCGCCCTCCAGGCCTGCTGGTCCTGGGCCGTGAAGCGGCCCAGCTGCGTCACCAGGAGCAGGGCGTGGGGCCCGGGGGCTGCGAGCAGGTAGCAGCGGCCTCTCTCCTTGCAGTCGGGGTCTGTCCGGGCGACTTCGGAGCTGAAAAGGTCCGGGGTGTCAAGGACGTCCACGTCCCACTCCGCCCACCTGCCGCTCGCCACGGCACAGCTTCGGGTCACCGACGTGGCCCTGAGCCTGGAGTCAAAGTGCTTCCGGCCCAGGATGCTGTTTCCCGTGGAGCTCTTCCCCGCCCCCGTCCTCCCGGCCAGGAGGAGCCGCAGCCTGGGCTCCTGCAGGGCCGCCTGGAGGTCCTCAGAACCTGCGAGACCAACGATCTGTCAGTCCGGGCCTTAAAGCAGCGCGCGCCGCCCGGCACGTGGGTCGCCTGGACTCCTTTGGAACAAAGGGGAACAGGGGCCCCCCCGCCTTTGGCTTTTCGGACCGAACCTTTAGGAGCCCTCAACTCGGGAGCGGGACAGCGTTCCTCGCACATTGCTCCCCTGTCTGGCGCCACACCTGCCCCTGCAGGGGCGCCCCCAGCCGGTGAGGCTTCCTCGGGAGGACGCCCCTCTGTCACACAGGCGCCCCGCCCTCTGACCTCATCGGTCATCCGCCACACTGCGCAGAGCTGGTCCCCAGGCGACAGCCTCAGTGGCCTCGGCCATGCCTTCCCAGACACCCTCCCACCGCAGCAAGGCAGGAGGGGCAGTGGGCCTGGCAGCCAGGGCTCTCTGGAGTCCCACGCCCCGGGTCTGGATCACAGCCCCACCCCCTGCCAGCCGTGTCCCCCTGGGAAGCGGCTTCGCCTCAGTGTGAAAGCTCCTCTGCACAAACGAGACCAATAGAGAACATTGCGCTGTCCTCACAGGGCTGCAGAGGGTGAGAGGAGAGCATCTCTCCTGCCCTCCCTCCTCCCCCTCCTCCCCATCCCCCTTCCCTCCTCCTCCGCCCTCCTCCTCCTCTGTCTCCTCTCTCTTAAACCTGCTGCCGAAGGAGATACATGCTCAACCCTCCATCCTTGTTCCCTGACACCTTCGACCTGGGGAGCCCCCTGTCCTCTAGCACATGCTTCGATGCCATCCACGTCCCCTTCTGTGGAGATCACAGCAGGTGTACTTTCTTCGTCTTACGTTAGGAACGGAGGTGCAGGTGACACAAATAACTTAATATCTCACAGCAGGGCAGGGACAGAGATCTCGGTCTAATGCCAACCCCAAGGCCCTTGCTGATTTATCCCAGCATCGAGAAACCTCTGGGGCTTCTCTCTGTTCTTGAGTCTTGACTTAGCCCCCTTCCTTGTTACCCAGAGCTCACAGCTGGGGGCAGATACGCATTATGAGGTATGTTCTTACCATGGGGATTTTCTTCATTTCGTGCTGTCTTCTGTCTTCTCATGATTAACTGAAAGAGTCCCAAACACAATTTGTTCATTCACTCGTTCATCAAATAGGTATAACTACCTACAATGCTTCAATCTAATTCCAAAGAGCTGGGGACACCACAGTGACAAGGTCATAGTTCCTGCCCTCCCCCGAGCATCAGAGTTTGGGGAAGACATTGGAGGAGCCAGGTCAGGGTTGGAATATGACCCTGTGAGAATATTCGCTGAGCCTGGTTTTGTCTTCAGGACCTCCGAGTGCAAAGAGCAGACGGGAGGATATAACACTTGCTCTGTGTCAATGAGAAAGCTCTAGAGAGAAGTTTTTTTCTGGGGAAAAAACTATGCCAGTGACATTGGCTGAGCCATTGCATTTTCCCAGAAGAGTCAGCAGCTGGGGGAGACTTTGCAAAACCCTGAGAACAAGAACACTTCCTTGCTCAGCGTGTCAGGGACCCAGCTTAAGCTTGTTGGCCTGGGAACTAACAAAAAGAAAATGGGCGTTTTGGTTTTGGACATTGGAAAACAGACATATTTCCCAAACGGCTTCTCAGAGAAGCCCAGCGTTTGGCTGGTCCTAATATGTCTAAAGAGGGGGAGACTGGGAAGCTCCCCTCCAACCCCTGATGATCGAAGGCTTTTCAAACGGAATGGATTGCAACCAATCAAACATTACCGAATACAGGCCCCCACTCTGTGGGCAAGGTGGCCTGACCACAGGAGCACCCGAACACAAGCGCCTCCTCTCTCTCCTCCGACTGCTTCTCCAGCCTCATTCCCAACTAATCCTCTCCCCCCTCGGCTGCTCCACAAACAGCAGGTTTCAGGGTCCTTCCCACCCCCCACTGTGGTGTCACTCCCGCGACCATTCACCCCCCCCCATTTCTCCAGAGTCCTGTCTGTGTGTCCCCAGCCACTTCCAATCCCACCTCTTCTCATCATCCCCTGTTGGCAGCACACACAAAGGAAATCAGAGGCAGAGCTTGGCCAGAGGTCTAGTGACAGGTGTGCCTAGAACTCAATCCGAAGGTCTTTGTGTTTCTGCAGTAACCCCCCTTCATCCCACCAAGTCTTCAGCGAAGTTCACCCCACGGGCAAATCACATCGTGTGAGGCGTTATTTTGTAAATGGAAACCAACAACCTCCCTTAACTGACCCCGAGCAGAAATGAGGAAACAACCAACGAGACTCAAAGCAAATAAAAAAGAATGAAATAATTCCATTTGCAGCAGCATGGCTGGAACTAGAGATTCTCATCCTAAGTGAAATAAATCAGAAGGGGAAAGACAAACACCATGTGATATAACTTATATGTGGCATCTCAAATAGGACACAAATGAATCTATCTATGAAACAGAAACTGACTCTTAGACACCAAGAACAGACTTGAATTGCCAAGGGAGAAAGGGGAGGGGGAGGGGGAGGGAAAGACTGGGAGTTTGAGGTGAGTAGATGCCCTTTTACAAACGGAAGAATAAACGAAGTCCTATTGTATAGCATAGGGAACTATATTCAATATCCTAACATAAACCATAATGGAAAAGATTATATACATTATACATTATATTATAATATATATTATGTATTCTTATGTATATCTGAATCACTTTGCTATACAGCGGAAATTATTACAACATTGTAAATCCACTGTATTTCAATAACAAAAGGCAACCTCTGCCCCCCACCCCCACTCTGAAGAGAAAAGATGCAAAGCAAAGAGGAACAATTTAGCTAAAGCAAGATGTTCTGGCCAAAGGTGGAACTGAAGACAAGCTACAGGGGATCCCTTGCGTAAGCCCTTCGGAACTCCCCCCAAAGTTTGGAATGAAACTTGAAGAGTTCTTCTGATGTTCTTAACGGCTGAAATCTGGGCTTACAAAGACGTGTATTATTGGAAAATATAAAACTTGTAGAATCCTTTCTCTTACAATGCCAAGGGATCAAAGTTTATTTCGCTAGTCCTGCATTTCCTGAATCTGGCATATTTTGGAATTCTTTAGGGACTTATTAAAAATGTCTATTTCCTAGGGATTTTTATTCACATATCTGTATTTAGTAAAAGGAAGTATCTGCCATGCCGAATGATTCTAAGTCATTTGGTCCATGGCCTGAGGGTTTGAATCAGTAACCCTAATCCCATCCCTTCATTACGTAAATGAGATGTAGAAATTAAGATGGCACAGCAGCCCATAGAGCCCTGGACTTGGGGGGCAGATGTTCAAGGGCGTGCGGTGGGGTGGGAAACTGTGTTGATAAACTCAGTTGTCTCCGGGACGCGACTGTGGCCCGTGCTAAGGAGGGTGAGTGTTTTAGGAGGGTTCAGCTCAGATAGAGACAGAATTTCTACTTCAGAACTTGTTCTGAGGTTAGATTTGTTTCCCCAGGAATCTATTTGGCCTTTGCTCCATATGCATGTGGGGAGGGTTTGCTGCTTTCTAAAGTGTGTTTTGTTCCCTGCAGTAGTTCTAGAAAACAAACACCTTTCTTATTTATTCAGGGAGTAGGGAATACACGTCTACTGAACTTCCTCTGTTTGCAACTCAACATCCTTACAAACCTGGACCTGTGAAGTGACTGTGTCTGGATCCCGCGTCCCTTTCTCACGCTCATTAGAATGCAGTGACTCACGGGGGCGAGCATCGACAGGCACAGCTCTTCCCCTTCCTCACAGGTCACGCGCACGCGCGCACCCTCACGCACGCACGCGCACCCTGGCCCCCAGGACGGCTCCCTTTCCCGTGGGCTCACCTTTCCTGCAGAATTGGTGACAGGCTCTCAGGTTGGCTTTGAGCAGCTCCTGACCTACTTCCTGCCTTGCGACTGTAGGTGAAGCTGACTCTTCCTCCCAAACCGGGAGGAAGTCTCTGAGCCTCTCAGACCTCTGAGCTCGGGGAGGGAGGGCCCTGTGCTGATCACTTAAAGAGACAGAGGCATTGGCCTCCGAGCTAAGGGCCCCACTGGATGCTGTCACTGCGCATCCCGCCCCCGCCCCCCCCCCCCCCCGGGCTTTGGGCTTGGGTGATGTTTTCCAGTTTCCTGTGGCACCGGCATCTCATCCCCAACTGGCGCTATAACCTCCGAGGGGAAGAAGCCTGATATTCTTTCTGGCCTCTTTTTACCTTTTTTTTTTTTTTTTTTCTCAAATTGGAGCTGCCGCTGGCTGCTGGCCTCTGACTTATTTCACTTAGTAAAGGCCTTCGGGGTCCATAGATAGACCCTTAGGTTGCTTCCATACCTGGGCTATTGTGAATAACGCTGCTGTAAACACAGGAGTGCAGATATCGTTTGGAGATCCTGTTTTCACTTCCCTGGGGTAGGTACCTCCAAGTGGAAGTGCTGGATCACATCGTAGCTCTCGGTTTAATTTTTGGAGGAAACGCCATGCGGTGTTCCATAGTGACTGCACCAGTTTACATTCCACTAACAGCACCCAAATGGTCCCTTTTCTCCACGTCCTTGCCAACACTCGTTACCTCTTGTCTTTTTGATGATGACCGTTCTAACAGGTATAAGGCAATTTTTCATGGTGGTTTTGATTTATATTTTCTTGATGATTCATGTTGAGAAGTTTTTCACTTACCTGTTGGCCATTTGTATGTCTATTCAGGTCATCTGCCCATTTAAATTGGATTTTTTTGGTTTGTTTTTGTGTGTGTGTGTGGTTTTTTGGCTACAAAGTTGTATGGATTCCCTGTATACGTTGAAATGTTACCCCTTGTTAGATATATGATTTACAAATATTTTCTCTCATTCTATGAATTGCCTTTTCATTTTGCTGAATGTTCTTTTTGCTGTGCAGAAACTTTTTAGTTTTATGTAGTCTCATTTCTTCTTCTTTTTTTTTTTTTTTTTTTTTTTTAAGTAATTTTAGAGACACACCCTCGGCATATAGCGGTTCCCAGGCTAGGGGTTGAATTGGAGCTGTAGCCACCAGCCTACACCACAGCCACAGCCACTCCAGATCTCAGCCACATCTGCAGCTTACACCACAGCTCACAGCAATGCTGGATCTTTAACCCACTGAGCAAGGCCAGGGATTGAACCTGTGTCCTCATGGATGCTAGTCAGATTTGTTTCTGCTGAGCCACGATGCGAAGTCCTCTCACTTATTGACTTTTGCTTTTGTTTCTTGTGCTTTTGGTGTCAAAAAAAGGAAAAAGAAAAATTGTTGCCAAAACTGATGTCGAGGAGCCTACCCCCTGTGTTTTCTTCTACGAGTTTAATGGTTTTAAGTCATAAATTCCCGTCTTAGTCTGTTTTGAGTTGATTTTTGTGTATGGTGTGTGACAAGAGTCCAGTTTGATCGTTTTGCACGTGGCTATCCAATTTTCCCAACACCATTTATTGAAGAGACTCTTCTTTCCTCATTATGTATTCTTGACTTATTTATAGTAAATTAACTGACCACATATACATGGACTTATTTCTGGGGTCTGTGTTCTATTCTTTAAATATATTTACAATTGTTATTTGGAAGCCTTGTCTTCAAATCCAGCATCCGGGCACTCTGACAGGCAGTATATGTTACCTGTCGGGTTGGGGCGGGGCGGGGTCGTAGATTCCTGTTTCTTTGTATGTTTTGTAGCACTAAAAACTGGGCAATTTAGGTTATATAGTGTAGCCACTCTGGATTATGCTTTTCTGGGGCCTGATCTCCTATTGTTGCATATTTGTTTTGCAAATAGTCTAGCTCTCCTGCCGTGTGGCATGTCTGATGTTGCGCCTCAGAGTCTGCAACCTTGGGCAGGCACACCGTCACCTGCATGACGTCACCTGCATGACAATAGTTCTAGAAGTGTCCTCTTTGAATGTCTCTTTCTCTAATCTCTCCTTTAATCTGTGTGTCCCGGGGGTATTACACCCAGTTGTCAGGCTTACTAAGTGCCAGTTGATGGCCTTCTAGTTTTGACAAGGGGGGGGGGGGGAATGAGGTTTCCCAGTTGTTTATTAGCCCCTTTGAGAACGGCCATTGTTAGGGTTTTGAAAGATTGCAACCTCCATACTCCCCGATTCCCTGTTTAGAGTTTATTTTGTTCCATTCATGTTGAAGTCAGACGTGCTGACTATTGCGCCTAATCCGAAGAAGGCCCTGATGTGTTTGGAGACTCACGGGACAGCCTCCGATCCTCAGGCAAGGCCAGCTTGGGGAGGGATCTGAGCAGGATCCTAAGGACAGCTCGGGGCCACTTCCATTGGGAGTGAAAAATGCTGCCCGTATCTGTAAACAAAGGTGTTGCCGCCCTCATGCCCTCACATTACATCCTCCCTGAAGGTGAGCCCTGAGGACACTCAGAAAGAGAAAGCATAGATCCTGGGCCCAGAGAGCTGAGGTGTGAATCACAGGAAGGATCGCAGTGTGCCCAGACTCTTGCCTCTCCCCCTACATAGAAAAGCACTACATTCCTTAACATGAGATGTCTGGTTTTCTGATCATATAAGAAAGGGAATGCCTACATGGGTGTGACTGGGTCCCTTTACTGTACAGCAGAAATTGGCACAGCATTATCCATCCACTGCACTTTAATTAAAAAGAAAAAGTACAAGAGATATCCGGTTGTCTTTAATTAACAGTCATCAGTGGATGTTCCAACTACACAGAGTCTTTGTTGCAAAAACCCCTGTGTCCTGGCCCCGCTCCTCGCCTCTTTGGAGCCTCCTCTCAAAGTTAACCGAGACGCTGTGTCCCGCCCGGGCTTCCATCTTCAGGTTTGTCCGCTAAATAAACCAGAACTCTCAACTTTAAGGTTGTGCTTTTTTTTTTTTTTAGACGGCACCACAGTGAGCTTTCTTCTTGGCCCAGCCTTTCTCTTCTCCTTCTTTCGGAACACTTCAGCAAGTACAAGCACGGGAACACGGGCCCTGAGGTCTGGCCTTTCTAGCCTGTGCTGTGACCACAACGTCGAGCAATGAGTAAGAGAGGGCAGGGAGGAGGGGAGGCAGGAAGTGGCCCCAGCTGAGGCGGGATGCATGTTTTTCTCTACACAAGTGAACTGACAGTAAATCATCCCGTTGCCCATTTCTTGAGAATACAGGGGTTTATGGGAAACAAAACCAAGTTTGTACTATGCTATGCTGAGACGGACATTACAGATGTTCCGTTATCCACTGGTAAAGTTTTATTGATAGGATTCATCCTTACTCAGGAAGCACGGAAATCCTCTCTACGGGAAGACTCAAGTGTCAACTGAAAAATACGCACAACCTAAACACTGAGCGTTATATTTTACTTGGTGGAAAAAAAAACTGAGGACTTGAGCCTGTGCTTAGAAAGGCCCTGCTCTTGGTGTAATGCTCTGTTGACGTCAACTAGAAATTCTTAGTGCGTTCTGAACGAAGTGCCTGGCATTTTCATTTTGTGCCAGCCTTCACAAATGACACAGCTGGCCCCGATCTGTGCCTTTTTTGGAAGTCAGGAAATATTACCTAGGGCCCTTCCAGGTGACCCAAGTCATTGATACCCAACAATCTGACCAATGATAGGGGCCAATCGCATGGCCACTCACATCAAATCTCCACATCTAGCTGCTTACTTCCCTGGGTAGCCGCCCAATGGTCCACCACTTCCTACCACATCTGGTCCTCTTGGTACCTTCCCTTGTGCTTAAGCATGGACAAATCCAATTTCTCAGGGTAGTGAACCAAAATATACAATCAAAACCAAAATATTTTTACGAAGATGCAACAGACAGCTGGACCAGCTGGTCAACCTGCGGGCTTTGACAACCTGTTCCTCACCTCAAAAAAAAACTTTCAGGAGTTCCCGTCGTGGCGCAGTGGTTAACGAATCCGACTAGGAACCATGAGGTTGCGGGTTCGGTCCCTGCCCTTGCTCAGTGGGTTGACGATCCGGTTGCCGTGAGCCGTGGTGTAGGTTGCAGACGTGGCTCGGATCCCACGTTGCTGTGGCTCTGGCGTAGGCCGGTGGCTGCAGCTCCGATTCGACCCCTAGCCTGGGAACCTCCATATGCTGCGGGAGCGGCCCAAAGAAATAGCAAAAAGACAAAAAAAAAAAAAACCTTTCAGAGCAGGTTGGCATCATCCACTGGGTAAATCTAGGATAATCTAGCTCTACCTAGGCTGAAGATAGGAAGAGGTGGGAGAGTTGGGAGGGAAAGCTGAGTCCCTTTCCTGAGTGGATCTTTATTAATATGCATAATTTCCAGTTTGAAAGAAAAGGAAAAAAACTGCGTAAGCAGTGTGGTCCCTGAAAGATATTTTTCCAGGCCTCATCCCCCTCATTTTCTCTTGGTTCCCAGGGGTGTAGAGCCTCTTGGCTTTGTATGTGAGTGCTGTTATTTGAAAGAGTAAAGAAAGCCCCAGAGGACTCTAATAAAGACCCCTGTTATCCAATCAGTGGGCAGTCTCTCCAGGACACACCAATGTCTGACTTCCTCATTTCCTGAAGCAGTCTGCAGCCTCCCACTGCACCCAGGGGAGGTGGTCACACGCTGTGTCTGGCTCTCTGGGCAAGATTTAGGTCATTTAATCAGGGCTTTTTAGATCCATCGCTGTAATCCCAAACAACCAGCACAACTTTGGAAATTTTGGGGACGATGGCAGGCATGTGGAGAAAAAGGGTTCAACCTGACACAACGGAAGCACCCACCCAATGATGGGGCAGTATTTCCGTCTCTTAAAAGGCAACGCATTCCTGCACTGGCTCCACCCAATCAGCTTCCTGGTTCTGACTTTTCAGAGGGTGCACACAATTTCCTCTCACAGTTCGAGCAAAAGCACTGGCTCAAGCAGCTTCTTCGGCGAAAGCCTGACAACTCATCAACTCATTCAAAATAAGGTGAGCTTGGCTGAGGAGAGACCCCTAGGAGAGGGATAGAGCTGTGAGGGGTAGTAGGATACAGGGAGTCTGTGCAGGGGGTGGATTCTGGCCTGAGAAGGGACCAGGTGCTGCGTAAACAACACGGCAAGGAGGAGTGGCAGTGGAGGAGGGTAGGGCTCTGTGAGCATAATGTCCACACATCTCTTATTTAACATCGACAAACTTGTGCTGAGCAGGCATCTTCCATCCAGCGGCTGTTGTGATAGACAGTGAGTGCTGATTGATAACCCAGCCTTTTCCCTTCATAGGAAATGCGTGTCCCCAAGGCAGATCTTTAGAGCTTGAAGGCAATTCAGAGACCCTCAGACTTAATCCCTCTTCTTACTGAAAACGAATCAGAATCCCTGAGTGTGGTGACCTCCACAGGGGACCCAGGTCAATCCCTCATGGTGGAAGAAATCGAGAATTCAGTTTGAATTCTTTCTTTTCTTTTTTCTCTTTCTTTCTTTTTCTTTTTGCTTTTTAGAGTCGCACCCACATCACATGGACGTTCCAAGGCGAGGGGTCAAATCAAAGCTGCAGCCGCCAGCCTACACCACAGCCACAGCAATGCCAGATCCGAGCCGCACCTGTGACCTACACCACAGCTCACGGCAACACCGGATCCTTAACCTACTGAGTGAGGCCAGGGATCAAACCCTCATCCTCATGGATCCTCGTAGGATTCATTAACTGCTGAGCCACAAAGGGAATTCCCCAGTTTGAATTCTTTCTAACATCTAACACAGAGGATCTGTGTCCCTAATAGTCTATCATATGAGCCGAGGAGCAGGTGCTAAGGGGAGAGGATTAGCTATTCTAAAGAAACAATATGTGCGAAACCCTCCTCCTGCTGTCTCTAATTACAGGCTTGCTACAGTTCCTTTGGGAAAGAGTGGACTATCTCCCCAGATCTACCTCTAAGCTAATGTAAAGTGAAACTAGAGAATGATGGGCCTGAGAAGGAAGAAGAGGCTGTAGTGTGCAGTGGTTAAGAGTGAGTGTGTAGGAGTTCCTGTCGTGGCTCAGTGGTTAACGAATCCGACTAGGAACCATGAGGTTGCGGGTTCGATCCCTGGCCTTGCTCAGTGGGTTAAGGATCTGGCGTTGCTGTGAGCTGTGGTGTAGACTGCAGACGCGGCTTGGATCCCGTGTTGCTGTGGCTCTGGCATAGGCCAGTGGGTACGGGTCCGATGAGACCCCTAGCCTGGGAACCTCCATATGCCGCGGGAGCGGCCCTAGAAAAGACAAAAAGACCAAAAAAAAAAAATCAAGGAGTGAACGTGTAATCGGACTGACTGAACTGATCCCCCTCTGCTCGAGCCCTCTGAGCGCAGTGACCTTGGGCAGGTGCCTCAGAATTCTTGAGCCACATCGGTTTCCTCATTTAAAAAATTCAGATAATACAGTCAGCTTCCTTGCAGGTTAGTTCTGGGAGTAGGTGAGACACAACTAACCCTCGAACAGCATCAGCTTGAACTGCTCAGGTCGGTGTTAACACAGGGATTTTTTTCAACAGATGCATGTTCGGCCCTCCACACCCTGATTTCACACTGGCAGATTCAACTAACCAGGATTCGTCCAAGGTGGGTTGAATCTGCCCATGCGAACCCCCTGATCTGGAGAGCCAACTGTAGGAGCCAATTTATATAAGGGACTTGAGCATCTCTGGACTTTGGAATATTCAGGGGAATCAATCAGTCCTTCCACAGATACCGAGGGGTGACTGTGACATAGGAAACATTTTTTAGGGTGCTTGGGGTACAGTGTACATTCAGTAGTGTTTACACTACACCCAGGTTAAATTTTTTTATTGGGGAAATTCTTTTAATTTATTCAGAGATAAAGGGAACACTATGAGGAAATTCCATGTACCTGTACCAAACTTCAACTGAATTATCAATGTATGGGTCTTGTTTCTTTTATATTGCTACCACTTGGCAGCCACCCCAGATTACTTTGAAGCTTGTGTCAGACCTTGTGTCACTTTATGAGTAAATACATATTCAAGGATTTATGAATATGTGTGTCTGAAAGATAAAAACCATCTGAAAGATATTACTGTTATCAGACTTCCAAAAGCAACTAGAGGAGTTCCCTGGTGGCTTAGCAGGTTAAGGATCTGGTTCACTGCCTGGCCCAGGAACTTCCACACGCTGGTAGTGGAGCCTAAAAAAGAAGAAACAAAGCAGCTAGAATTTTTTTAAAATACTAGTTACGTTCATATTTCCCTGATTGTCTCATGATTTTGAAGACAATGTTTGAAGCTGGATCCAAATAAGTATTAAAAATTGCCACTTCAACCTTCCTTGTTTCTTGCTGAGAAATTTCTTTAAGAAAGAGGAAGTCTTTTGTCCAAAAGAAGTGGACAGTGTCCATTTTGTTGATTACATCTCCAAAATGTCATTTAACGTGTTTTGTGTGAATTTATATTTAGGGAGAATCTTGGTCAGATTAAAGTTTGGCTGGTTTTTCGGTGGGAGCGCTTCACAGGTTCACTTGTAAACATCTGTCAGAAGACACATGTTGTTTAGTTGTCTCAGATATTAATGATCACCTAGAGTCAAATGATTTCATCAAGGGTCACAAATTATGATATTCCAATTCTATCATTCTTTCTTCATTTATTAGATGCAATAATCTTATAGAAAGAAATGTCCCCTCAACCATTTTTCATTTCCATGAGGCATAGGGATATAAGAAAAGCAAGACAAATGCTGGCTTCTTTCCCTTTATCTGTCACTGTTCAGAACGACGTAGTCCCAGCATACACCAAAGGGAACAACTGACTTCTTTTAAAAAGACAGTGTTGTCATGAACACATAGATTTTAACATATTTGATATGTTTCAATCCGTTAGCAGTATTCTTCTTAGTGATGCTCAGATTGTCTCATCTTTGTCCAGCTTGGGCCTCTTCAAGTTGGCTCTTAAATCCTTGGGATAAGATCCTAGCAATTTTTTTTTCTTTTTTTTTTTTTTGTCTTTTAGGGCCGCACCTGTGTCATATGGCAGTTCCCAGGCTAGGGGTCTAATCGGAGCTGTGGCTGCCAGCCTATGTCAGAGCCACAGCAACGCGGGATCTGAGTTGCATCTATGACCTACACCACAGCTCAGGGCAACACCAGATCCTTAACCCACTGAGTGAGGCCAGGGATCGAACCCGCGACCTCATGGATGCTAGTTGGATTTGTTAACCGCTGAACCAGGATGGGAACTCCTCTGATGCTAGTAATTTTTGTATAGCATCCTTGTTGTCTAGTATGACAAGATGGTTCAGGTTCAACTCGTACATTGCCTGACACAGACCTGGAATCCGTACTTTCTCCTAAAAGCCCTAATTTTTTGCTGGGAAATGGCATTTAACGACTACCATCTTGCACTAAGAATGCTCATTTCTATGGGGCTAGTCTTTGTTTTTATGTCTTTTCAAGGGACTTCAAAACTATACAAACACACGCACAACTAAGACTATGATTCCCAGCGCTCTTTCGTGGGGATAGGCTTTAACGACTTTGCTATTGCTTCCAAGCAATTGAACTGTTTAATTTTCCTGTCTCTACTGGGCTCAATAAGGATGACAGACGCTTCGAAGTTTTCAGAGAGGAGAAGAAAGAAAAGAAGAGATTTGGGAATGGTTCCTCCTTACCTGAATTAAGACCCCTTTCCCCTCTCCTTCCTTTTCTTAAGGTTTTGTGGGTACCTGAGCCCCCCTGAGAGAAGCATGGCTGACTCCAAGGACAGCGCGCTGCGGATCGTGCTGGTGGGGAAGACGGGGAGTGGGAAAAGCGCGACAGCCAACACCATCTTAGGGGAAAAACGATTCGAATCTAAGATTTCTCCCCATGCCGTCACCAAGACCTGTCAGCAAGCCTCCCGGAAGTGGAAGGGGAGAGAGCTTCTTGTCGTCGACACCCCTGGGCTCTTTGACACGGAGGAGAAGCTGGACAGCACCTGCAGGGAGATCAGCAGGTGCATCTTTTACTCCTGCCCCGGGCCTCATGCCATCGTCTTGGTCCTGCAGCTGAACCGCCACACGGATGAAGAGCAGAAAACCGTGAAGCTGATCAAGGCTGTGTTTGGGGAAACAGCCCTGAAGCACATGATGCTCTTGTTCACACGCAAAGACGACCTGGAGGACAGCAGCCTGAGCGACTTCGTCGGGGATGCGGATGCAAACCTTCAAAGCATCATCAGGGAGTGTGGAAACCGCTACTGCGCCTTCAGTAACTGCAGCAGAACAGACCAGGCTGAGAAGGAAGCCCAGGTGCAGGAGCTGGTGGAGCTGATCGAGCAGATGGTGCAGGACAACAACGGGGCTTACTACACCGACAGCATCTATAAGGACGTAGAGGAAAGGCTGAGAAAACACAAGGAAGCCTTGAAAATTCTCAATGAAGAGTTACAAATGGAATGTGAAAATATAGAAAAGAAATATGCCCATGAACCGCTGCCAGAAAAAGAGCAGGAAAAAGAAGTGGTGCGGAGGAGGCACAATGAACGCGTAAGAACTGTAACGGAAGAAGCTGAGAAGAGTATCCTTGAGGCTGTTTTCAGTAAGATTAAGAATCTGCTTTCAATGTGTGGAAAACATTTTGGGAATGATGTACATTGCACTGTTTCTTAATTCACTAGAACTTGTCCATATGGTAGTTTGAGTTTCCCAAAGATGGCGAAAACTCTATCTTCTTTCTGACTTAGTCTTACAACTGTTACTCCTGTCATTGAGTCATGGGTCTGCGTCCCTCACCTTGAAATTGGGTGGACTTTGTGTCCTCTTTGAGAAAGAGGGGCTGGTTGAAGGGATACCATTTGACGTCTAAGGTTAGGTAGGGAAAATGCCTCCTTGCTCTCTACGGATGCTGGCCCTGGACATTTGGCCACCATACGGTGAGGACGTCCAAACTGCCCATCAGGAGGCCCACCGGAAGAAGACTGGAAGTCACCGGCCCACAACTCTGGCTACTGTTGCATCTGCCAGCCAGAACCAACTTACCAGCCATGCCAGTCAGGCAGCATGGAAGTGAATGCTCCAGCTGCCAGGTGACAGAGTGGCCAAGAGCAAAGATGAGGCATCCTTACCAAGTCCTGCCCAAAGTGCAGATTACATGAGAAAAATAAATGATTGTTGCTGTTTTAAACCATTTGGATTTTTGTTATGCTGTGCTGGCTAAGCAGAAGTAACTATCTTCCCAGCTCATTTCCCACAACCCTCTGCTCCCTCCTGTCCTTCCACACAATGCCACGGAATTTGAGAGTTTATGAAATTGACATAAGAGGGCAATGATCTCTTATATAGCATTCAAAGACTCAATTTAGAAAAATAAATAAAATAAAATTCAAATAAATCCTGCATACATTAACGGTTAGCACCATGGGTGATGTGTGTTATTTCAACCCACATCTATGAGTACTTTGTTGGCAAAGCACCAGGCTCTTCTGGCACCATTAATTATTCTGTGGTTCATGGAGGTATGGAAGCTGACAAAGTCGCTTCTCGTGTGTGTGCTTTTTTTCCCCCTTCTCTCTGTCTCTTTTTAAGGTATGAGTCTACCTTAAACTGTCCCTGACTCTAACTTAGAAATCTCTTCTGTGCCAAATGTTTTTCATTTGCCTCTGCAGATGACACGGCCCACTTCTTCCCTCCTGCGTCCTGTCCAGGAGGCTGGTCTCCGTGGACTGCACTGTGGGGTCCTTGCTCTCTGACTTCTGTTTAGTTTCTGCCAGTGGGAAATCCCGGGAGATCTCTCGAGGTGTAGAAGCGTAAGATCAGGCTATTTGTTCTCTCCTGCTTCTTTCGCTGCAGGGTCATCTCTGACTTGCTGCAACCCTAAGCTAGAGGTCATAGCTTCTGCCCTGGTGGCCTCTCTACCCAACTCTCCTGCTTGGCTCCAGCTTTGGTTCACCGCTTGGGGCAAGGATGTAATTCCCTCACTGTCCCCAGTGCTCTCCCTTGTCTTTTCCAAACCCTGTGCCCATAGCTTGTAGGAAGCCCCTTCTCTTGATGCCCCTCCAAGTACCTAATTATAGCAGAGGCCATTTCTTTGCTGCTAGAATCCTGACTGATACTGATTTCCCCCAGGTATATCTTATCTTTCAGAGTAGAATATAAGATAGACCTTATGCTATCTACTTTTTTCTCTCTTAGAGCACTCCCTAAGTTTTATTGTCTCCCCCCCCCCCACCCCGATTCCCTCTAGTGTTTTCTGCCAGCAGAAAATCTCTCCCGACAGCTGAAATCTCTGGGACAAGTTTCGCCACACATACTGACCTTGGCGGTGAGCAGATGAAAGGTTCTGTCTTGCTAAAATACTTGTGAAACTTTGGCGTCAGAGGGATGACTTCATATCATGTATAACTCAAATCGTTGGAAGTTTTACACTTGCCCTTGGTTTTATCTATAAACATGACTGAGAGTCTTTCGTGCCTTGGTGAATTTGGGGGAGACAGGGATTAGAGATTAAGTCTGGAGAAAATAAGATCCCACACACTCGCTCGTTCTAAAATTCATCACAAATATTAGGAATAGAGTAAAGACAACATGGAAGAAATGCCAGGAAAATATTCATTATATACGTGAGATAACAGGGTTAACCCAAACTGCTCTTCGCCGTGAGGCAGTTCTTACATTTAGAGGTAGTTCCTTATGCGTGACTGCAATATTATCTCTAGAGAGCAAATTATTCATGCATCTTCCTGACATCTTTCATCGAAGGACCATTTAAAAGACGGAGACTTGCAGAAGCATCATGCTTTCAATTACCTTGTGTATGTCTCGGCACTTGTTAGGGCCTCCTGAAGATGCCACTGAAGTGAATTGATTTCTTTTCTCTTGAGATCATATTCTACTTTGAAAGGTCAGACATCCCCAGGGGGGAATCAGTAAATCAAATGGACATTATCTTCTCCCTTTGCAACTGACGGTACTAATGGCCTGAACCCAGATGGGAACTTGAACCTGCATTTTAAATGAGCACTCACCTGAGGTCTGGACTCACTGAGGTTCAGGTTCTTTATGCCTCTGCGCAGAAGGAATTCAGCGAGAGACACAGTGACAGGCAAGAAATAGATTTATTAGGATAGGACGCTTGTGAGAGATGCAAGCAGGCAGCCACGGACACTCTGCCCCAAGGATCCGGTGGGCTATGGTTTTATCATCTGGGGGGGAGTGGGGGTGGGAGAAGCCCACCTCTTCCTTTCTGGGAGTAGCAGCTCCTCCTTGGTATCCAGTAAGTTGTGCAAATCAGCAGAAGGGTGGCCCTCAAACTCCTGCCCTTGGTCTGAATCTGAACACAGCCCTCACCCCATTCCCCACCCAAGGACCTGAGGCAATTCTCGCACTTCCACTAGTCAAGCAAGCCTGCCTTGTGCTGATGGCTTTCTTTCTTTTTTTTTTTTTTTTTGTCTTTTTGCTGCTTCTTTGGGCTGTTCCCGCGGCATATGGAGGTTCCCAGGCTAGGGGTCGAATCCGAGCTGTAGCCCCTGGCCTACGCCAGAGCCACAGCAACGCAGGATCCGAGCCGCGTCTGGAACCTACACCACAGCTCACGGCAACGCCGGATCGTCAACCCACTGAGCAAGGGCAGGGACCGAACCCGCAACCTCATGGTTCCTAGTCGGATTCGTTAACCACTGCGCCACGACGGGAACTCCCTGATGGCTTTCTTGAGCAGTTGTTAACTTACAGGGATCTCCCAATGTCCCCTACGTTTCCCTCTTTAAGGTCCTTTATCGGACTTCTACAACTCTCTGTGCCCGCTCCATCCCTATCACCTTGACAAACAAATGCTTGCCCACTGAGTTATCTTCACATTCCTTAGATCCCAGTGTTCTCTGAAGGTGCGCCTGAGTCCTGAGATCTCTGGCAATTCCAGCATTTACTGTGTGCATGATTCCCAGTGTTGAAATACCTGAGAGCCGTGACCCATAATTGGGCAATCGAAGTAGCATTTATAGGAGAAGACTTGTGTAAGAACTCGGGGCTTGAGGTCCACTGTGAAGGGTAGGTCAGGTTTGACCTTGCCAGTGATTGGAATGATAATCCCACTTCTTCTCAGAAACAGGAACATTAGGGCCTGCAGCTGAAACTGTCAGGGTGAACTCGCTTCGGCTGGTGTCCAGTTGAGCATCAGACGTCACAGGAGGATGGGCTGTAAAGGTCCCGCATTAACCTGAAATTTTGGACGGAAGATTATGGGAGCTGCCTGGGGTGAACGTGGCATGACAGTAGCAAAAACACTGATTTCAACAGAGTCTTCAGTGTTGCCAACACCCAAAGCTCTGTCCTAGAAGATCTGTGCAGCACTTGCAAAGGAAGGAGCTGGAAAGCAGTTATGGGAGGTTTCCTTCTTCGGCTAATTCAACAGCTATTTGAAGAGGTCGCGAGAGTAACTGAGCTAGTGCCCTGTGGGGCTCCTGGGCACACACACTTTCTGTGTCCTCCATTTCTTGTTTTTAGGGAATAAGCCTCAGCTTCCAGGACCTTCCCTGAGTTCCAAAGGGCACTTGCTAATCAGGGAAGGGCGGGGATGCAGAGAGCAGGGAGGAGCCGTCCAGAGACCACACTGCAGCCTTGGGGCAGGTCCTGGTTCCTTCTGATGAGACTGTTACTGTGTCGTCCGTATTAAGTCGCCAGAGGACACAACTGACCACCCTGCATGATCCGAACCCCTGCCTACGAGATTTAGTAAATCAGTGGTTCAGATCGTGGGGCTCTTGGTAGAAAAGGTTGCTGTTGACTTGAGCAATCATCGTCTTAACCTGTGTTTTCTCTTGCATGTGACAGTATTGCTGCTGTGGCATCTGCCTCCAGTGCAGCCACATGCCGCCAAAAGAGCCACCTCCATGCCGGCGAAAGCCCTCACTGACCACTAGGGGGCACTGCGGCAGCGGGGAGCGCCGGAGAGCGGGCGAGTGAGTGATGGGGGGGGGAGAGTTGGGCCCCAGAGCTGGACCCACGCCACTGAGGGCTCCCCACCCCCTCCCCTGCCCTTGGGATGTGCGTTCTGCCTGGGCCCCCCACTCCCAGAAGCCACCCCAAGGATACAGCCTTGAACAGGAAAGTGATGTTGAGACTATCTGAATGGTACATGCGATGGAACCCACTTAAAGCCTCGAGATGCACTTAAATGTTTTGAAGTCCAGTTGATTTGCAGTGTTGTGCCAGTTTCTGCTGTTCAGCGTGGCGACCCAGTCACGTGTGTATATACACCACGTCCTCGTGTGTTCTTCCATCATGTTCGCTCACAAGCGACTGGATAGAGTTCCCTGTGCTGTTCAGCAGGCCCTCGTTGCTTCTCCATTCTTCTTCTTCTGCTTCTTTCATCTTTATTTATGTATTTATTTATTACTTATTTACTTAGTTACTTTGTCTTTTTAGGGCCACAGCCATGGCATGTGGAAGTTCCCAGGCTAGGGGTCCAATAGGAGCTGCAGCTGCCAGCCTACCCCACAGCCACCAGCCTACGCCGCAGCCACAGCAAGGCCAGATCCGAGCCACATCTGCGACCTACACCACAGCTCCTGGCAATGCTGGATCCTTAACCCACCGAGTGAGGCCAGGGATCGGACCCACATCTTCATGGATCCTAGTTGGATTTGTTACCGCTGGCCACGACAGAACTCCCTTCCCTTACTTTTGAGAGCTATGTTCCCTGAGTGTAGAATTTTAGGTTGGCTGTTATCTCCTTTCAGCATTTTGCAAATCCGTTTCAACTGTTTTTTGGCTTCCTTTGTTATTACTAAGGAATCAGCATAGTTCCAACCATCTCTGGGTCAAAGGTCATCTGTCTGTTCTTTCTGATTACTTTTTAAGACATTCTCTTTGTTTTGATGCCCACAGTTTTACTATTATGGGTTAGGCTGTGAATTCTTTCTTTTTCCGTTCTTTTGGCGGAGGGGGGGCGGGGAGAACATGCCTGCAGCATATGGAAGCTCCCAGGCTAGGGGTCG
Source organism: Phacochoerus africanus (assembly GCF_016906955.1). Lineage (NCBI taxonomy): Eukaryota > Metazoa > Chordata > Mammalia > Artiodactyla > Suidae > Phacochoerus > Phacochoerus africanus. The sequence continues at coordinate 6,462,764 of NC_062559.1, read as the reverse complement.
AATCACACAGAGCTACAGCTGCTGGCCTACACCACAGCCACAGCAACACAGGATCCAAGCCACATCTGCAACCCATACCACAAAAAAAAAGATTGAGTGTTCTCTGGTGGTGCTGTGGGTTAAGGATCAGGCATTGTCACTGCTGTAGCATAGGTTTGATTCCTGGCCTCAGGACTTCCACATGCCACAGGCATGGCCAAAAATAAAAATAATTTTTAAAAATAATCGACTCGTCAAGTTTCTACAAGCAGTTTTGGACTTTATTTATTTATTTACTTATTTATTTATTTTGGTTTTTTTAGGGCCGCTCCCACAGCATATGGAGGTTCCCAGGCTAGGGGTCTAATCGCAGCTGTAGCCGCTGGCCTACACCACAGCCACAGCAACCCAGGATCTGAGCCGAGTCTGCGACCTACACCACAGCTCATGGCAACGTGGGATCCTTAACCCACTGAGCGAGGCCAGGGATCGAACCCGCAACCTCACGGTTCCTAGTCAGATTTTTTAACCACTGCGCCACGATGGGAACTGCAGTTTGGGATCTTAAACCTCCATTGTCAGGATTCTAAAAGGCATAGAAACAGGATTCTAAAAGGCAGAACAACATCCATCCACTGATGACCCTAGTTGTTTTACTCTGTTCAAGACAGAGCAGTGGCGACTGTCCGTAATGAGGCTTCCTCTCCAGGGTTGAGTCCATTTTGAGCATCACCCCATGGAAACGGGGGATGTTGACCTTGCGTCTTAACACTTCTAGCCTGTGAAGGGACCACAGCTGCGCGGGACAGGTGAGAGCAAAGGGGAAAGAGTTTGAAGCAGGAACTGGGTATGGCTGAGACAGGGAGGAAGCGCTGTGCACAGGTAAATTCAACAGCCATTCTTGTTATTGCTGCAAGATTCTGAGAAATGGGCTAACCTCCATTGTAGACCACAGACTTCCTGGGGACTGTGTGCTGTGATGTGTGTAAAAATAATCCTCTGGTCTCTTTACCATGTTACTTCTAGAAAAGTGGTACAGGTATATTTTTACATGCATAAGTAAGTAGCACCTGGGTTAAAAAAGGATGTCAAATTATGAAGCGGAACCAGAAAATACGTAAAAGAGCCAATATTGTTGAAAAAAAATAACCTGCAAAGCCTTTGAGGCTTTGAGCTTCAGGAGGTGCGAAAATGGGGTCCAGCTGTGCATAGGAAGAGACAATAAACTCACGTTGTAGAAGGGCCTGGAAACAAGGTAGTGTGATAACTTGTGGCCACTTTTTTTTTTCCTTTGTCATATATATTTTTTAATATTTTCACCCAGTCTCTGCTTTGCCTTTTTTTTAATTTTAATTTTTATTTCTGTATATATATATTTTTTCTACTGCACAGCATGGTGACTCAGTTATACATACATGTATACATTCTTTTTTCTCACATCATCATGCTCCATCATAAGTGACTAGACAGAGTTCCCAGGGCTACACAGCAGGATCCCATTGCTCATCCATCCCGAAGGCAACATTCTGCATCTATTGACCCCCAGCTCCCAGTCCCTCCCACTCCCTCCCCTTCCCCCTTGGCCACCACAAGTCTCTTCTCCAAGTCCATGATTTTCTTTTCTTTGGAAAGGTTCCTTTGTGCCATATATTAGATTCTGGATATAAGCAATATCATATAGTATTTGTCTTTCTCTTTCTGACTCACTTCACTCAGTATGAGTCTCTAGTTCTTTTCATGTTGCTGCAACTGGCATTATTTTGTTCTTTTTTATGACCAAGTAGTATTCCATTGTGTATGTATACCACATCTTCCTAGTCCAATCATCTATCAGTGGACATTTGGGTTGATTCCATGTCTTGGCTATTGTGAATAGTGCTACAGTGAACATGCGGGTACATGTGTCTTCTTGAAGTAGAGTTTTGTCCAGATACATGTATGGCCACGTTTACAGTCAGTCCACCACAAGTGAGTGGCCTGGTTATGTTCAACTATACCAGAATGGCTGCAATTTTTCAGCTTTATTGAATTTTAATTGGCATAAAATAAAATTCATTCACCTTTTTTAGTAGATTCAATAATCAATTTAAAAATATTTCCAAGTCTTGGTATTTTCCATTAGCTGATATATGTGCATGCATGTTGCAATGTATCTCCCTTTTATTTTATTCTGCTATTTTTACATTTGTTCCCTTTCACCCATTTCTCCCACTCCCACCCTCAGTGCCTGTCTCTGGCAACCACCAATCTCTTCTCTGTATCCATGACCTTGGCGTTTGTTTTGTTTTGTTTAGATTCCATATTTAAGTGAGTTTATAGAGTATTTGCCTTTCTCCGTCCAATTGATTTTATTTAGTGTGCTGCCCTCCAGTCTATCCATGTTATCACAAATGGCAAGTTTAATGGGTGAATAGTATTCCGGGGTGTGTGTGTGTGTGTGTGTGTGTGTGTGAGAGAGAGAGAGAGAGAGAGAGAGAGAATGTCCTTAGCCATCCATCAGTGGACTTTTAGACTGTCTCTGTATCTCGACTATTGCAAATAATACTGCAAGGAGGAGTTCCCGTCGTGGCGCAGTGGTTAACGAATCCGACTAGGAACCATGAGGTTGCGGGTTCGGTCCCTGCCCTTGCTCAGTGGGTTAACGATCCGGCGTTGCTATGAGCTGTGGTGTAGGTTGCAGACGCGGCTCGGATCCCCCGTTGCTGTGGCTCTGGCGTAGGCCGGTGGCTATAGCTCCGATTCGACCCCTGGCCTGGGAACCTCCATATGCCGCGGGAGCAGCCCAAGAAATAGCAACAACAACAACAAAAATAATAATAATAATAATACTGCAAGGAACATGGCGGTGCAGATATCTTTACTAGTTAGTGTTCTCATGGTCTTTGGATAAATACCCAGAAGTGACATTGCTAAACCCTATGGAGTTCTAGTTTTAATATTTTGAGGGGAGTTCCCGTTGTGGCACAGTGGTTAACAAATCCAACCAGGAACTATGAGGTTGCAGGTTCGATCCCTGGCCTTGCTCAGTGGGTTGAGGATCCGACGTTGCCATGAGCTGTGGTGTAGGTCACAGACGCGGCTCGGATCCCGAGTTGCTGTGGCTGTGGTGTAGGCCGGTGGCTACAGCTCCGATTGGACCCCTAGCCTGGGAACCTCCATGTACCACGGGAAAAGGCAAAAAGACAAAAAAAAAAATTTCTTTTTGAGGAAACTTCATACTATTTTCTGCAGTGGCTGCACCAGGTTTCACTCCTACCAACAATCCATGAGATTGAGGTTCCCTTTTCTTCACAGCCTCACCAACACTCTTTATTTCTTGACTTTTTGATGATAGTTATCCCAACAGGTGTGAGGTGATATCGTCATTTCTCTCTCTTCTTTTTTTCCTTTTAGGGCCACACGCATGATGTACAGAAGTGCCCAGGCTCGGGGTCCAATTGGAGCTGTAGCCATCACAGCCACGGCCACACAGGATCCAAGTCGAGTCTGAGACCTACCACAGCTCACGGCAACGCCAGACCCTTAACCCACTGAACAAGGCCAGAGATTGAACCGGCGACCTCCCGGATACTAGTTGGGTTCATTACCACTGAGCCATGATAAGAACTCCTTCATTTCTCTTTTCGATAGTTTGTTAGTGGATAGAAACGCAGCTGGTTTTTGTATATTAGTTTTACATCCTGCAATTTTACTGAATTCTTTGATGAGCGCTCGTGGTTTTCTAACGGCATTTTTAGGATTTTCTATATAGGGTATCACGTCATCTGCAAATAGCGACAGTTCTAGTTCTCTCTTTCCAATTTGGACTCTTTTTAGTTCTCTTTAAAATGACTGTGGCAAGGACTTCCAAAACGATGCTGAATAGAAGGGGTGAGAGAGAGCCTCCTTGTCTTGATCTTGGAGGGCATGCTTTCAGCATTTCACCGTTGAGTATGTTGGCACCTGTGTTTTCCACTGTACCATCTAATCTACAGATGATTCCTCCTGCTGTATGTTTTATTCCAGGTATTGTATTCTTCAGCTCTGTTTGGTTTTTCTCTACATTTTCAACCTCTTGTTAAATCTTTACTGTGTTTATCCATCAGTGTCCTCATAGAATGAGCTTCCCAGAGTGGCTGCTGCCCAGGTCTCTGTCCACAGGGGAGTCCCGGTTGCCTCCTGCCTCTCTGGGAGGCTCTCCAGGATCAGCAGGTGGGTCTGCCCCAGGCTCCTTTCCCGTTACTGCTCTGGGTCTCAGAGCCTGTGAGATTTTGTTTGTGCCCTTTAAGAGTGGCATCTTTGGAGTTCCTGTCATAGCTCAGTGGTTAACGAACCCGAATAGGAACCATGAGGTTGCGGGTTCGGTCCCTGCCCTTGCTCAGTGGGTTAAGGATCCGGCGTTGCCCTGAGCTGCGGTGTAGGTTGCAGACGCGACTCAGATCCTGCATTACTGTGGCTGTGGCATAGGCCGGTGGCTGCAGCTCCGATTCGACCCCTAGCCTGGGAACCTCCATATGCTATGGGACCAGCCCCAGAAAAGGCAAAAAGACAAAAAAAAAAAGTGGGATCTCTGTCTCTGGCCTTGAGTGTCAGATGTTTGGGGAGGCTCATCTTTCTGGTACAGGATTCCTGCTCCCCTCCCCAGGCCCCTTGCTCCTTGGGGAGCACCTCTGCAGTTATGATTTTCTTCCCATTTGTGGGTTGCCTATCTCAGCGTGTGGGTTTTGAGTGTGTCCCCTCTTATCTGCCTTATTGTGGTTCCTTCTTTATATTTTTAGTAGAGGAAAATCTTTTCTGCTAGTTTTCCGGTCACAGTTGCTTTCTAAACAGTTGGCATTTTGGTGTTCCCATAGAAGGCAGTGAGCTCAGGGACTTCCTCCTCTGCCATCGTGGCCACGCTCTGAAGGGCACCTCTCTGGGGTTTGACCCAGGAGTTTGTGCTCGAATTTCAGCGCCTGACCCATATGTCTTCCCTCCCTATAGAGTCTTTGCATGGTTTTCTCATAGGATAGCAACTAGTCTGATGTGGCTATTGAACTGTCAATTAAGCAAAAAGAAATAAAATTAGCCATTCAATTCTTCAATCACACTCTTCACATTCAAGGACTCAAGAACTTGTGTGGCTAGCGCCTACCACGGTCAACTAGACAAAACAGTCCCATCCTTGCAGAAAGGTCCAGCACCACTAGGTAATCATGTGGGCAGGTCTCTTGCAACCAAGTTTGGATAGCTCCTCCCCCACTTCCTCTCTCCACCTCTTTCCCAATAGTTTAGTAGCACCTCTGGTTAGCAAGGCCTTCAAAGCTAGCCAAAGGAGCAGGACCCACATTTTTTAGGTAAGGAATAGGGGAGTTGGTGGGAAGGCAGGGAGGGAAATGTGTGCTTTAGGGGAGAGGGCACTTCTGCCCTGGATCTATATGTTAAACCGCCCTGTGAACCTGCTCACAGAATGTCGTTCTCATTTGTTTCTGTTTCCTGCTTTTGCTGCTTTTAGGCTGTAATCTGTTTCATAGGCAGCGCCCTCCAGATTGATGCCTCTTTCAGGGGTCACTGCCTGGAGGATCCTTGTACCAGTAAATGATTGCTTTTACCATCAAGAGCATTTATAAGTAAACGTGAAGCTGTTAGGAATAGGGTTAGCTGAGCAGACAGGATTAGCTCTGTGGGGAGCTAGTGGCATAGAGAGCACTGGGAGATGGAAGAAGCACAGCTCAGCCTGCCTCCGTCTCGAAGCCAGCACACAGTTCAGGATGAGAGATGCTGTTACCTCGTTAACTATCTGCTCAGAGTTGCCCCTTTGGACCCTGTCTCCTCAGGAACAGTCCCTTAGTGGCCTTTGCCCAGAGTTAGGGAAGGAGGTAGGAGATCGGAGGCGAGAGGGATGCCTTGTTACTGTCCGCAGCTCCGGAGAAGCTGGGGGCCAATGGGTGCTTGTTCCTTAGGCAGTAGGAGGAGAACTCAGCCCTCCGACGTCAGTAGGGAGAAAAGTTCCGTCCTCTGGTTTTACATCTGAATCAGGAGAAACAGAGCAGCTTTAAAGAAGGTTGAAGCGACAAACCACATGGTGGATGGAGGCTTTAAGAAACACCCGACATCTATTTTGTCTTCCTATCTATGGTGTCTCACTCCTTCTACTCACACCAATCCCCCACATCAACTTTGTGACCAAAGCTGAGTTTTCAATAGTCTCTGACTTCTCCCCAGTTTCCAAGAAGCGGTTTTCTACTCCTTATCCCTCGGCCACCTTCAAAAGAAGTGCCCTTCTTTCTGACAGTGTTTCAAATTTACATTTAATGACTTCCTGTCAGATGAGCCTGTCTTTGACAACTAGCATTTCCAGCCTATTCTAGTTAAAATCTGCTCTAATAAGGGGTCTTCAAATGGCTTTCTTCATTGTCAAACATTAGTAGGCAGCAATGAAAGAAAATATCTAAAACCTAATACTATGTTTCAATAATATGAAGAGTTTCTTTAACAAGGAAAGGATAGTCTTTTTCACAAATCAGATGTGGGCTGGACATAAAGATCAATCAGAGAGGAGGCAAGAATCAGGGGGATTTTTTAAAAATTAATTTTTTTTCAGCCACACCCATGGCATATGGGAGTTCCCAGGCCAGGGGTCCAATCAGAGCTGCAGTTGCCAGCCTACACCACGGACGACACCAGATCTGAGCTGCACCTGTGACCTATGCTGCAGCTTGCAGCAATACCAGATCCTCAACCCACTAAGCAAGGCCAGGGATCGAACCCTCATCCTCACAGAGACGACACTGGGTCCTTAACCCACTGAGCCACAACTGAAACTCCAGGGGGATGTTTTAAAATCAATGCGCTTACTTAAAAAATATGTATTGAGAGTCACTCTTTGTCCAATATCACCCTTGCCCCCAGGGAGTAAAGGGCCATATAAGACACAGACGATTCACCATCACAGACGTTACAGTCTATGAAGAGACAGTTAAAATGAGGACAAATAATTTTCTCTTGTAATGTGGATTCTGTGGACATGCTTGGAGCGCACCAACTCCATTGCAAAGCTATCTCGTTGGTTGGTGATGGTGGTAGAGACGCCAGTTCTAGAGAAGTGACAGGATGCTGAGGCCTGAGAACTGAACAGGAATGAGCTGAGCATGAGGCTGGTCGGGGGAATGGTCCAGGGAGAGCTTAGAGGATTGAGCGAGCATGGATGAGACCAGTATGGCTAAAGCCTGTTGAGAGAAAGAGACAGCAATTGACAGTGCAAGGCCTTCTGGACTTTTCCAAGGGCCTTCAACTATTTGAAAAATAAAAAGCAAAAGGACGTCATTAGGGAATTTAAACAAGAGCCCCCCCCCCAAATCAAATTTCCGTTTCAGAAAGGCATCTGATTATTAGGTAGAGAAGGTATGGAAGACAAATACCACTTGGGAGGCTGCTGTGGTCCCACCAAGTGGCGGTGGTTTGGATCAACATGACGATGGGGAGCCATGGATACTTTTGTGTTTAGGGGAAGTAAAATCAATAGGACTTGGTGATGGACTGATGCTCAAGTTAGGAAAGAGGCGTTGTAGATGAACCCCAAGATTTTTCATGAGCCTCAGGGAGGCCATTTACTGAAATGGGGGCCAGCTGGGGATGGAGGTCCAGGGGTCTGTTTTGTCCGCGTTCTGTTTCACATGCCCATAAAATTGCCAGGTGGAGAAGTTGAATGGGATCTAAAAGTCTGGAACCCTGAGGAGGGTCCAGGCTGCAGACTGCCTGTAACCAGCATTCCAAACAGTCACTCGCTGACCGGAGTGGGGAGTGGTACCTAGAACCAGTGCCGAGGAAGCCCTGGAAGCACTTCCATCTGTGTAAAGCAAAGTGCACAGTCTGCAGGGAGACTCATAAAGAGAATTGAGATGTATTGGGAAACAGAGGAGAGGAAATCGAGGAGGAAGTTCATGGAAGAAGAGAAACTATTGGTAATGAAGTCGACACATTTCCAGTTACTCTCTGTCTCCCTAAAATGACCTGTCGTGTTTATTTCCAGGTGTTCAAACTACGATGGCAGCCCAGGACCCCAGTAAACCCAAGACCAGCCATGGTGAGAGACTGGGAAGGCCAGGCTGGAGGGAGGAGGGCTGGCGGGGGGTGGGGTGGGGGGGCTCTCTCCTGTCCAGCCAGCCAGTCACTGTCTGCGCGAGAGCAAACCATTTTCAATCCCATTTCTTATTTTCCCTTCTTTCACTCTGCTCTTTCCTTTCTCTCCACCGTCTCTCTTTTCTCCTCAGGATGTAGCTTTTTTTGAAGTTCCTGGGCTAGGGGTCTAATCCAAGCTGCAGCTGCCAGCCCACTCCACAGCCACAGCAGCATGGGATCCAGATGCGTCTGTAATCTCCACCACAGCTCACAGCAGCGCTGGATCCTTTAACCCACTGAGCGAGGCCAGGGATCAAACCCCTATCCTCATGGATACCAGTCAGGTTCTTAACCCACTGAGCCACAACAGGAACTCCCTCACAATAGAGTTTAACCACTTAGAGGAAGAGAATTAAAAACACCCTGACTCAACAACAACAACAACAATAATGACAAAAAAAGACAAAAGACAAAAAACAAACAAACAAAAAAAACAAAACACCCTGACTGATCCCAGGCTTGATCATTTTTCTGCTTTGAAAAATCTTGCTGCTTCCTGCAGTGGGGACACACCAGAACAGTGGCTTATAGCTTTTCTGGTTGCTTTCCTGCTCCTCTCTTTAGCCTGAGAGAGGACTGGGAAGGGGGATCGTGGGCATAATTAATTGCTCATTTAGGTCCCAAATTTCCCTGCTCCTCGTGGCTTCACTATGTCCGATAAATTCAATAGACTTATCTCTCAGCTTTCGCTTTACTTCCTTATCCATAGAAATAGATTATATCATTTGAATTTCTGCTGTTTGGCAAACCACCCCGCAATTTAGGAGCTTACAACAACAATGATTTCATGGGCTCTCCATTTTGCGGGTCTGTTGGGCAGTCTTTGGGGCTAGGCCAACTTGGCTTAATCTCAGCCAGGCTGACTCGTGCACGTGCAGAGGCTGGTGGTTCGGGATGCACAGGGATACCTTGGGAAGCCTCACAGGCATGTCTGGTCATCAGCAGGCTCTTGGGCAGGCCGGGGGGCGGGGGGGGGGGGGACAGAAGTCACAGGGCCTTGAGTCCCTCATCAAGTAGACTAGTCCAGACCTCTTCATAGGGCAGATGTTATGGTTCCCAAAAGCAGAAAGAAAAGTCAAACCGCAGTCTGTCAGCATTTTTGGAGTCTCTGCTGGATCGTGTTTTCACGATCCGATTGTCCAGAGTCAGTCACATGGCCCAGTCAGAGTCAAGGATGCCGAAACAGACTCAGACTCTTGATGAGAGGAGCTGCAAATCCACATCCCCTGGAAGGACGGAGATGGACTGATCCAGGGCGCAGTGGGTGACGAATCGGACCACAGTGGCTCGGGTCGCAGCTGTAGCTGGGATGCGATCCCGGGCGCCAGAACTTCCATATCCTGTGGGTGCAGCTGTAAGAAGAAGGGGGAAACATCCTGAAGACGTTACCTGTATACATGTATTAACGAGCCATGTCTCTCTACCACATACAAATACAGAAGGAGCTGTTAGAGGATTGGGTGTTTAACTGAACACACGGTTATTTTAAAAACATAGTTTCAGTTGCTGTGTGCTGCTGCCCCGATATTAACTTTTAACTCCCCTAGGAAGTCAAATATGCTCCAACAGGAAAAATTAAGAAGGCATAATTATACAGATGTTAAGCTGTATCCCCCACCCCCATTTATCAGGTATCAGGGATTTGTATAATCACTCCAGAGAACTGTCAATATGGTTTGTCTCTAACTCTTCAACCTATTAATTTAAAAATATCAAAACTTCAGAGTTCCCGTCGTGGCACAGTGGTTCACGAATCCGACTAGGAACTATGAGGTTGCGGGTTCGATCCCCGGCCTTGCTCAGTGGGTTAAGGATCTGGCGTTGCCGTGAGCTGGTCGCAGGCGAGGCTTGGATCCCACGTTGCTGTGGCTATGGTGTAGGCTGGCAGCTACAGCTCGGATTCGACCCCTAGCCTGGGAACCTCCACATGGCACGGGAGCAGCCCTAGAAAAGGAAAAAAAAAAAAATATATATATATATATATCAAAACTTCACTAGATTTCTAGGCTAAGGTGATTAACTTTAAACCTAAAGTTTTGTCCTTCCCAGGATCACCATCCCTAACTGGACTATTGTATGTGTGAAGGATGGAAGGTTACTTCGGCTTCCTACAGGGGTAGCCCTTTTCTCCCCTGCAAGACTGTGATGGATGGTGTAACCCAACTACTTGGCTTCTTAATGGGAAAAATAAAAGTTTCATCTTGAATATAAGTGGCGCGCGGTGGGGGGGGGAGAGATATTTCCCAGCCTCTTACCTACGCAAGGTCAGAGTAAGAAGCTCAAGGGGGGACCCTGAAACGTACCTAGGCAGTCCCCAAATACTGCAAGAAAGAACAGCAGGTCCAGAGGGCTTTCTATAGATGTCCCATGAGTGCAGAGGGCACTCGTGGGTGAGGAGCCTAACAGGGCATAGAGAAAGGCACCAGTGGGCAGAATCCTTGCAGGGAAGACCGTTGGAAGGTCATCCTAACACCGTTTGCCTTTTGTTTCCTGATGTTCCAGGGCTTAGAAAACAAAACCTCAGAGATTCACAGCTGAGACTTGTCTTAGTGGGTAAGACCGGGGCAGGAAAAAGTGCCACAGGGAACAGCATCCTGGGAAAGAAAGTGTTTCCTTCCGGCATTTCGGCAAGATCCATCACCAAGCACTGTGAGAAGGGAAAAAGCACCTGGAAGGAGAGAGAGGTGGTCGTCGTGGATACGCCTGGCATTTTTGACCCCGAGGTACAGGAGGAAGACACTATGAAGGAGATTTGTCGCTGCATGATCCTCACCTCTCCGGGGCCGCATGCCCTGCTCCTGGTCATCCCCCTGGGCCGTTACACGCCAGAAGAGCACAAGGCCAGCAGCAAGATCCTGACCATGTTTGGAGAGAGAGCCTTGCAGCACATGATTCTCTTGTTCACCCGGAAAGATGACTTGGAAGGCACTGATTTCCATGAGTACTTAAAGGAAGCTTCGGAAAGCGTTCAAGAGCTGATGGGCAAGTTCAGAAATCGCTACTGTGTGGTTAACAACAGGGCCACGGGAGAGGAGCGGAAGCGCCAGAGGGATCAGCTGCTGTCCCTGGTCGTGCGTGTGGTCAAGGAGCGCGGAGGAAGATACTACACCAATGACTTGTATGAAAAGACCGAGGAGGTGATCCAGAAACACATCCAAGCAATAGAAGAAAATCACAGGGCAGAGCTAGAGAGAGAGAAGGCGAAGATAAGACAGGAGTGTGAAGAGAAACTCAAAAGCCAGCAAGATGAACTGGAGCGCAAAAACCAAAGGACGCAGGTGGAGAGGCAGGTGGAGGAAAGGCAGGCTTTCTGGGATCAATGGCAGGAAGACGCCAGAGATAAAATTGATCTGAACAAGATTCTTGAAACCATCTTAAATGTATTGAGGGTAGCTTCCACCCTTTTCTCACTGTTCAAGCGTTAAACACTCAGATGCACCTTCATGAAACTCTGGCTCTCTTTCCTGCATATTTCCAGGCCGTCCTGCCCTGTGTAGGTCAGGCCAATCTCGTTTTCCTGTTTCTCAGGCTCTCCAGACTAAGAAGCAGAGTGAAGGTCACTGCTGGCAGTGGGTAGGTGCTTGATTGATTGAACAGGGGAGGGACAAATTCTCAATCTGTGAAACTCCAAAGCAGAAAGTATTGACACGCCCTACCCGTGGAGCCATTCTCAGAAGCACAGAGGCCAGATATGCAGGAGGCCAATGATGACCCCCTCTACTTCCCCCTAGTAAAATTTCTCCTCTGGATTTTCTCTAGATTGGTAGGTAATCTCCCCCACTGTGGCTTCTTCTCACTTAATTTTGCCCTTAAGACCCCAGCAATCATGTCACCCGGAGAAGTTATTAGTAAGTTCTGTTCTTCGCATTCGTTTTTTTAAATGATTTTTATTTTTTCCATTATAATTGGTTTGCAGTGTTCTGTCAATTTCAACTGTACAGCCAAGTGGCCCAGTCACACATACGTGTATATTCTTTTTCTCACATTATCCTCCATCACGTTCCGTCGCAAGTGACTAGATATAGTTCCCTGTGCCACACGGCAGGATCTTATTGCTTATCCACTCCAGATGCAATAGTTTGCATCTAGGAACCCAGACTCCCAGTCCATTCCACTCCCTCCCCCTCCCCCTTGCAACCACAAGTCTGTTCTCCAAGTCCATGCGTTTCTTTTCTGCGGCAAGGCTTGTTTGTGCCATATATTAGATTCCAGATATATTTGTTCTTTGCATTAGTTAAGCTTATAGATGGAGGCAGTTATAGAATGTTTCTAGATGAAGAGAAATTTGTTTACTTAGAATCTGACGGAAAGACTCGTTCCTTCTCCTATGGCCATTGAAGAACAAAGAGTTGTCTGGAAAATAGATCCTTTGGAACTGAACTAAGTGAAATGTCAGAAAAAATAAAAGACAGAGATTCCACAGATAGGAGGAAAAGATGTGATATATTCAGATGTACGTGTGGAAACTCTTTGACCAACATCAACCAGTTTGCAGAATAACCAGTTCTCTCCTTTTCCTGTGAAACCAACAGCTGCCACCTCACCTCCATCACCCCACCCCTTGGCAGCATACTGCTTCCTCCTCGCCCTGCTCCCCCACCCAACTACTTACTGTTATGATAATAAAACTTTTCTGTTCTCTATTTGTGCAAATGGGCATTTGTTCCTCCCACACACCCCCCCCTTGGAAAACACCACTACCACATCTTTCTTTCTTTTTTTTTTTTTTTGTCTTTTGTTGTTGTTGTTGTTGTTGTTGTTGTTGCTATTTCTTGGGCCGCTCCCGCGGCATATGGAGGTTCCCAGGCTAGGGGTTGAATCGGAGCTGTAGCCACCGGCCTACGCCAGAGCCACAGCAACGCGGGATCCAAGTCGCGTCTGCAACCTACACCACAGCTCACGGCAATGCCGGATCGTTAACCCACTGAGCAAGGGCAGGGACCGAACCCGCAACCTCATGGTTCCTAGTGGGATTCGTTAACCACTGCGCCACGACGGGAACTCCCACATCTTTCTTAACACAGAGCTGGGAGTTCCATTGTGGCTTAGCTGGTTAAGAATGCAACACAGTGTCCGAGAAGACGTGGGTTCAATCCCTGGCCCTGGTCAGTGGGTTAAGGATCCGGCATTGCCGCAAGCTTCGGCATAGGTCACAGATGCAGCTCGGATTTGGCATGGCTGTGGCTGTGGTGTAGACCTGCAGCTGCCACTCCAATTCAACCTCTAGCCCAGGAACAGCCGTATGCACTGCCATGTGCCGTAGGTGTGGCCATAAAAAGAACAAAGAAGAAGAAGACGGTGATGCTTTTGTTTGGTTTACTTTGTGATTTTTTTTTCTAGTTTTTCTGAAGTGAGAATTAATTTTCAATTTAAAAGGCTTTGGTGCAATGCATTTTCCTATGGTCACTTCTTTACATCCTATAGCTTCTGATATTTAGTATTTTCATGTGTATGAACTTTAAGAAATTCTAAAGTCTCAGTTTGTATTTTTCTTTTCAACAAGAGTTGATTAAGAGACGGTTTTAAAATTTCCAGATGGGAGGATTTTTTTGTTAAGTAATTTCTGGTTTTATCACATTGTGATGGGAAAGTGTTGTCTGTAAAACTTCTACATGATGGAACTCACTGAGGTTTGCTAATGTTATTTATATACAATCGATTTTTGTAAATGTTCTATATGCATCCACAAAAAGCATATTTTCCCTTATCATGCAGGGAGGGTATTCTCTACATATCCATGAGAGTTCCTGCTTCATTACATTTATTTATTTATTTATTTATTTATTTATTCATTTATTCATTTATTTATTTTAGGGCTGCACCCATGGCATATGGAGGTTCCCAGGCTAGGGGTCGAATCTGAGCTACAGCTGCCAGCCTATGCCACAGCCACAGCAACGCAGGATCCAAGCCATGTCTGTGACCTACGCCACAGCTCAGGGCAACAATGGATCCCTAACCCACTGGGTGAGGCCAGGGATCGAACCCACATCCTCATGGATACTAATCAGATTCGTTTCTGCTGCACCATGATGGGAACTCCTTAACCCTATTTTTAATTCCTCTGGAAGTAATAGTTGCCTCTGAAGAAAAAAATGCTTTGAAGAAGCTTGTAGAAATGAGTCCCCTGGGAGTATATGTCAGTTGCTTCTTGCGGAACAATTCAGAATTCGCTGGAGACAACTTACACGCTAAAATTAAACCTACACTACCTTTTAGGACATAAAAAGAAAACGTAGGAGTTCCTATTGTGGCTCAGAGAGTTAAGAAGCTGACTAGTATCCATGAGGATGCAGGCTCGATTCCTGGTCTCAATCACTGGGTTAAGGATCCAGGTTGCTGCAAGCTGCCGCATAAGTTGCAGTTGTGGCTCTGATCTGGTGTTGCTGTAGCTGTAGTGTAGGCCGGCAGCTGCAGCTCCAATTCGACCCCTAGCCCAGGAACTTCCATATGCCGCAGGTGCAGCCTCAAAAAGAGAAAAAAAGAGAGAGAGACAAAATGTAGATGTGTAATTTGTTTATAATTTTATAATCTTTCCTAATCCCACTTGTACTTCTAGGGGAATTATATAGCGAAATGTTGACTCTTGTTTAAAAATTAGTCTGTTAAGGAGTCCCTTTAGGGAGTTCCCATTGTGGCTCAGCGGGTTATAACTTCAACTAGCATCCATGAGGATGAGGGTTCAATCCCTGGCCTAGCTCAGTGGGTTAAAGATCCAGTGTTGCTGTGAGCTGTGGGTTAAACCGGCAGCTGTACCTCCAATTCAATCCCTAGCCTGGTAACTTCTATATGCCACAAGTGCAGCCCTAAAAAGCAAAAAAAAAACCCAAAAAAACAAAAAAGCCCCTTTAGATGGTGTTCAGTCACTCCATTCTGTTGACCTGGGGACTCTCCAAAACCATCGTGCTTCAGGGAGGAGACAGACACTTTATGTGACATTGTGGTTTGTGAGAAAGATGGGGTCTCCAGGCCTCAGCCTCTGACTCCTCTACTTGTGGGGTGCTGTTCCATAGGTACCAGGCCTCTGAAGTTCCTGCCGGCCTCAACAGGAACGTCCACAAGCTGGTATAATCCCATGAAGTGAGTTAATTTCTCACTCCAGGCAGTGCCCGTTGACGGCCTCCTTGGCCGACTTCACCACAGCTCCCCCCGGTCTAAATTCTCCATGGCTGGCCCAGCAGCGACTGTCATTCAGTCCTGGAATAGCAGCTAGAGGGTAGGTCTGGCTGCATGTAGGAGAAACATCACCAAGGCAGCTTCACAAAGGGTTCACGTTTGGTACAAGTGTACAGCTGCAAAGTCCCAGAGCAATGTAACTATCCCAAGACCTTGGGTTTCTTTTCCTCTCCGGACTTGCTCCACCATTCTTTACAATAACTTTTGTCCTCAAAGGGGCATGATGGCTGCTTCACCTTCAGCCACACGTCCGAATTGCAGGTGGAAAGAAGATAGACACAGGAAAGAAGGCAGAACGGCGCCTCCGCTAGGAAAGCAAAGCCAACCCTTAAGGTCCGCGGGGCTTCTCGGTCAAATGGTTCCCCTCGATGCAAGAGACACTGTGCAGTTCAGTGGTTCACACCTGTGCCCCGCTGCTAGAAGCAAAATTGTAGTTTTATCGCTAAGGAAAGGGGTCAAATGCTAGCAGCAGGTGCGGGACGCCTGCGAAATTGCTGTACCCTCACTCTCGAGCCACTTCACACTCACCCCCGTGGCGAGTTCCTTTGATAATCTATCGACCAAACGTTCCTATAATTCTACACTCTTGTTCATAGTCTACATGGGAACCAGTAAAAGGACGAGAAAAAGACGACCTCGGAGTTTGAGTCTGGCTCCAAAAATAACAAAGGCGTGTTAACATATGAAATACCCTCCAGATAAACACTGAATGAACTATGAAGAATCTGGAAATACTGGAAAGTACTGAGGAGCCATCCAAACCAGACAGAAATGGGAGGTGTTTCAATCCTTGAAATAAGGATGACATAGGGTGACATCCATGTTTTAAAGGCTTTTCCCAGAGGGCGCGCCCCAGCTCACAGCATAAGCAACCCGAATTTAATTATCTACTATAGCTCCTCTTTCCTGAACCTGGAGAGACAAATTTTGGGACACACATCTGTTTCCTTTCCCCTGTAGGAGGAGGGAGTGTTCCCATCTCTTAAGAGCTGGACTTCTGCTGTATAAAACATTATTATTACCTAGCGACTAAACCTGGGTCTTTTTAAGCACATGAGAGAAGGGGTAGAATAGAGACCACCCATCCTACAGAAAACACCCAGATCGACAGGGCTGTCCTCTATTGACAAAATTCTATTAATATTTTTTTAAATGCGAGAATTTGATTATTCAGGTTTTGTCTATATGCATGACTGAATCAGGTTTTTCTTTCGGAATCTTTTCCCACATAGATGATCACAGAATATTGGGTAGAGTTTCCTGTGCCATACAGCAGGTTCCCACTGACCCAATCATTCCATACAGCTCAGGATGCATGTGCCAATCCCAAACCCTCAGTCCATCCCCCAACCTGTTCCCTTGGTAACCATACGTTTTTCAAGGTCCAGTTTGTTTCTGTTCTGCAAATGATAACATGTTTCCCCTTTTTGCAAAGTAAAAATAGTAGCAGGAAGTGGTCTAGGGGCTGTCATATGCTCCTAAGAGTCAACATCCCGAAACTGATCAATCCCTCTGGCTTTCATGAGAGGGAGATAATTTAAGAAGTGTCTCCCTCAAGCTTCTCCCTCTGGGGTTGTGGGATGACAAACTCTTCTTTCCAAGCCAGAGGGGGGCAGTCAACTTGTTGCAGTGCTGCCTGCGGGACCCCTCTCTGTGACTTTCAGAATCTCTAATAAAGATGCTAAAGCCTACGAGATGCATAGTGTATGTTGCTAATGTGGAAACCAGCTTGAGAACTGAATTTCGAGTCTTCATGAAACAGGTCAAGTAGAGAAGAGTAGTAGCACATGATTGAGAAAGTAGAAGGAAACACAAGGAGCTCAGGAAATTCTCCAAAAGAACAAGATGTGGAGCGCTCCATGCTGTGGAAATGGAGCTTGAGCAAGTTTGGCCAACTCGCCAGGGGGTAGGGTGCAAAAATATTAGTGAGTGCGTCATGTATGCCAGGAACTTGGTACACAACAGGAACAAGGAAGAATTCGCTGGCACCCACTCCTGTGGCAGTAAACGTTAGCAATACTGAGGCAACAAGCAATGAAAATTCAAAATAATGAATCCCGTGTGATGTCTTGGATGGGACAGGAAAGGTTTCCATAAGAAGATCAGGTATAAGGTGGATGGTTCCATCTGAATTATTCAGGGGCACTGAATCCTCTGCTGACAACGTGACACCACCGGCCCCTCCTCCTGCATCACAGATGAGGAGCCTGGACCAACATTCTCTCCCATCCCTTTCCCAGCAGGTCCAGGTTACAATGGGCCAATGAGAAGCACTCCCGCGAGATGTGAACGAGGTCGAGGAGGAGTCCCATGGCAATTATTGTAAACAGACTAAGAGGAACTTAGCCGTCTGTTTCACCGGCTGACTGATGGCTCCTGGAAGTCCTCCAGGTCAGCAGACCCCCTAGCATTCCAGGCCTGGGCAAGCCTCTCATTCCCTGGATGCAAAGTACACCTTACTTTTAATACCTGGATTTGGCTTCACTTTTCCTAATCGAATACTCTGTATAAGTGGAGAGAGAGAAAATGTTTCTGGAAACGATTAAGGCAAAATAAAGGCAGGATCCAGAAGTGGAGAAGAACAGGATCCAGTTATTCTGGGGCAGAGAGTCTGAGCTTGAAGCTGGAGGTTCCTGCATGTGTTTCCATCAGCAGGGATTTGTGCCAAATATCTAGTAAAATTCTAGACAGGCTTAACAGATTTAACTTGGGCAGCTAAACAACTTGGATTATTGCCAAATATCTGACAGGCTTAACAGATTTAAAAATATCTAGACCACAAATTTGATCTTTCTGCCCTGGGTTTCTAATATCTTTTCATAGATTTGGGAACTCTTTGAGTTTATATGGATCATCTTAAACCACACTTCTCTTATAGCTCTAAAGAAAACTGCAATGTTTCAAACTTTAAATCAATTAACTTTTGATATGATTTCAAAAGTCTTCTCTGGGCAATTTTTTGGTGCCTTGATAGCAGGTCTTTCCTGGTTTGTACACTTTAGAATTCGTAGTCTTTTCTTTAAAATTTGCAACAAAACTTTCCATGACCAAAGTGATCATTTGTCTTCACCATTTCTCCCACTAAACGTGGTTTTTCTTTTTCATGCAATAATCCAAGTTGTTTAGCTGCCCAAGTTACAAGCTCAGAGCCTGTTAAAATTTTTCTAGAAGTTTTTTTTTTAATTGGACATTTAATTCCGGCTTCGGGTACTAGTTTTGTCAATTCTGTGTTTGATGGTTGAGGGGAAGTATTTTATCCAACTCCCTGGGTATTTGCTGAAGATGTCTCTAATCGATTTTTTGTTTTGTTTTCCTGCACTGCTGCACATTGCAGTTGCCATTCATTCTAAGAGTGGACTGAAGCGAGTGTGATAACCACTCAACTGTGGAAATATCTCTTTGTGAGAGTTGTACATATATTTTTCTTTTTTTTTGTCTTTTTGCCTTTTCTAGGGCCGCTCCCTCGGCATATGGAGATCCCCAGGCTGGGGGTCTGATTGGAGCCGTAGCCACTGGCCTACGCCAGAGCCACAGCCACGCGGGATCCGAGCCATGTCTGCAACCTACACCACAGCTCACGGCAATGCCAGATCCTTAACCCACTGAGCAAGGCCAGGGCTCGAACCCGCAACCTCATGGTTCCTAGTCGGGGTCATTAACCACTGAGCCATGACGGGAACTCCTAACATACCTTTTTCAAATCTCTCCTTCTCCCTTGTTCCAGTTTTGGTACCTGCTTTGTCATCTCCATTCATGCTACATCAATATTATGATTTAGTTTTAAAGTTTCCATTTTGTCCATACGTAAACTGAAAATTAATTTAATTATATTATAAATAAAATAATACCAGTATTTCAATTTCATGACCAACTGCAATGTAGACAGGTGTCACTGCAACTCATGCTGTTTACACAATGTGTTCAAATAAAAGTATTACACCCACTGCATTAGGAAGATTATTCAAATGGAGTCAATCTACTGACACGGACTAGGTCAATTGTATGCTTAGGTTCTGCTAGAAAGATAAATGTGGCCAAAATTTACATTGAATTACAGCGATACTATGTGATACAACAGAGTGAAGTGTATTTCCATCCAAACAACAAAGCTGTGCTTCATGGTAAACTCTTTTATGGTGCTTCACTTTTTAAATTTAAACTAATTCTCATTAAATAAAAATTTTATTTATCTTTTTATTTTTTCAGGGCCGCTCCCATGGCATATGGAATTTCCCAGGCTGAGGGTCGAATCAGAGTTACAGCTCTAGGCTTACACCATAGCCACAGCGACTCTGGATCCGAGCCACATCTGTTACGTCCACCATGGCTCACAGCAACGCTGGATCCTTAACCCACTGGGCGAGGCCAGGGATTGAACCAGCATCCTCATGGATACTAGTTGGGCTTGTTACTGTCGCTGAGCCATGACAGGAACTCCTCATTAAATAAAATTGAAAATTCAGTTTCTCAGGTGCACCAGCTACATTTCAAGTGCTCAAGAACCACATGTGACAAGGGGCCACCATATTGGACTGGGTATTGCGATTTCTGAAAAATACTCAACTATCTGGAAATGAAACACATACTTCTAAATAATCCATGAGTTTAAAAAGACGTCACAAAGAATATGGAAAAATACTGTAAACTGAATGATTGTGAGAACAGAATATACAAAAATGTATGAGCTGCTCCCCACTAGCAGGGGTGTGTCCACACACCTCGCTGAATGTGTTGTTTTGCTTCTAAACTGTTTTGCTGTGTGCTCTCCCACATGTGCTGTGCTTATAATAATAAACTCCTGTGTCTGTTTTCTTTTTTTTTTTTTTTAAGTGAGATGTAGAGGGAAATTTATAGAGTTCTATCCTTACATTAGAAAAGAAGAACTTTGTAATAGTTTATAGGATATTGTAGATAATATGTTGTGGCGATACTGGATATGATTATGCTTTTCTGAAGCTGAGTTTGTTCTAACAGGCACTTAAATTACTGGCAGACACCTTTGAACTTAGGAAGGCTTGGTTTTAGATGTCATTAGCAAGGGGCTATTCCAATTTTGCAAGTCCCTTAGTTCTGATGTGGTTTTTGCTGTTTGGGGTTTTGTTTTGTTTTGTTTTGTTTTGTTTTTTCCTGAACCCACAGCCTGCAGAAGTTCCCGGACCAGGGATCAAACCCATGCCATAGTAGTAACCAGAGCCACAGAAGTGACAACACCAGATCCTTAACCTGCTGAGCCACAAGGGAACTCCCCAATGTGATTTTTTTTTTTTTTTTTTACTCTGGTTCGTAGTTCAGTGGAATACTTGGTGGGCTGGAATCTCAAAATCTGTCTCTGCTGCTTTGAGCAATTGCTAACATCTCTAATCTAATGCTAATCAGCTCTTTCAGCCTTCTAGAAAAGGTGTCCCCTGTACTCTTTGGAGATTTAGCTGGTGGGTTGGCCAAAGATTTGAAAGGAGTTTGTAGGGAGAATTTCTAGTGCCCCCACTCCCTCTGTGCCTCTTTTTGGGAGTTCCCCAGCAATTCTTTCCCTCTCTGGCTGGCCCCAAACTCTCACCCTCAAGTCACTTGGGTTTCTGCTCACGTACGGTCCCCCAGGTCAGCAGGATGGGGAGGTGCCCTTCTGGCGGGGAGAAGCCACATAAATAGTGCAGCATTGTGGTCCCCTCATGTTAAGGATCAAGTTTCCTATAGTGTCTGCCTGTATTTGGTCACTTCTCAGTGTCTTCCAGGCATTGTTCAAAAATTCTCCTTATTTCATATTTTCCACTTAGTATATGGATGTCATTACAGGAAGATTGGGAGCTGGAAACCTTCCCTGAGATTTTTTTTAGCAGCTGCTTTGACCTTCTAAGGAAGAAGCAGCTGTGTATCCACTGGGCACTTCTGATGGTCCAAATTCCTGCTTTTCGTGTTTTGCTCCAGTGTAGAGATCTTCGAATGATAAGTTCCAGAGTTCACTGTTTTCACGGCTTTGGCCAAGACAACCCAGTCTCCCCCTGCCCCCACCCTCACCCACACCACTTCTTTCTTACTAGACACAGACCATGGAAGTTCCAGAACCAATCTACACATGTCTTCCTTCCCGGTTCTGATGCTGAGGGAGCGACGGCATGAAGCAACAGCCGTCCCTCCTCCTGAAATGTCATGGGAGGCATCTGCCCTAACCCTAACCCCAACCCCTAACCCGTACCCTAACCCTAACCCCTAACCCCTAACCCGTACCCTAACCCTAACCCGAACCCGAACCCTAACCCTCTAACCCTAACCCTAACCCTAACCCTGTCCAGCTCTGCTCGGCATCCCCAGCAGGAGGTTCCCACGGGGCTGCTGCAATTTGGGGTGGCCTCTTTCTAGAATGAATGAAAAGGCTGCTCCTTCCACCCTCCCCTGTTTCTACTTGCTTTCTTTCTTTTTCTTTTTTTAAAGTTTTATTGAGGTAGGGAGTTCCCATTGTGGTGCAGCAAATATGAATGCAACTAGTATCCATGAGGATGCAGTTTGATCCCTGGCCTCACTCAGTGGCATTGCCATGAGCTGTGGTGTAGGCTGCAGATGCAGCTCAGATCCCGAATTGCTGTGGCTGTGGTGTAGGCCGGCAGCTACAGCTCCAATTCTACTCCTAGGCTGGGAACTTCCATATGCCGTGGGTATAGCCCTCAAGAAAAGCAGTTTCTTTTGCAGCCATAGAAAGAAAGAAAAGAAAAGAAAGAAAGAAAGAAAGAAAGAGAGAAAGAAAGAAGGAAGGAAGGAAGGAAGGAAGGAAGGAAGGAAGGAAGGAAGGAAGGAAGGAAGGAAAGGGAAAGGAAGGAAGGAAAGAAAAAAGCAAAATAAATAAATAAAAACGTTTTATTGAAGTATAGTTCATCTGTAATGTTGTGATAATTTCTGCTGTACAATGAAGTGATTCAGTTATCCATGCACACAAATCCATTCTTTTTCAGATTCTTTCCCCACATAGATGATCACAGAATTTTGGGTAGAGTTCCCTGTGCTTTACAGCAGGTTCCCATTGGCCAATGAGTCCATCTACCGCAGTGTACACATGCCAAGCCCAAACTCCCAGTCTATCCTTCCCCCCTCCACCTGTCCGCTCTGGTAACCATAAGTTTGTTTCAAACTGTCCTTCCCCACATGTCACAGAACCACTGCTGCGTTCAGACCCACCACACCCAGCACGTACCTGAAAAGTCACCATGCCTGCTTCCTTTATGGGCGAGGACACAGCCCAGGAGATGCAGAGCTGCCTGGTCGACATCCCAAACTGATTTGCTACCCCGGCTTTTCACCAGTGAGCCCAATGGCCCGGATGCTGCGGGGGTTACATGGGAGAATGAGGCACAGGCCTGCCCTCAGGAAGCTTTTGCTCTACGTGTGTTCTACTAGAGGACTGGAAAGCCTGAGGATGGCGAGGCACAGAGGGAGGGAGGGTGTTCTGGAAGAGGGGATGATGGGCATGGGTAGTGGCCCATGGGATGGCCAGAGCAGGTGAGGGCTTGGAAGTGGAACTCAGTTGGAGGGAGGCTGGTGGGAAGCACTGAAAGCCAGCGCATCTCAAATGGGTGCCTCTTAGGAGCTGTGTGTGAGCTCCCTCAAGTCTCCTGGATCTGCAGAGTGTCTACAGCCAGGACTCCTGGCTGAGCCCTGCCTCACCCCTGGTGGAGCTGCCCCTCGCCCACTTGCTGGAGCAGCACGTTCCACGGGGAGTAATGGCGAGCCTGGTTGCTGTAATAATGGCCCTCGTTTTCCCACAGGATGCTTTCAATTTGCTGCATGAGCTCCTCCAGCTGGGCTTCCTGCTCCGCCCCCTCCACCTTGTTGTTGAAGCCGCAGTGGCGCCGCTCGCAGATCACGTCCAGCTGGGCCAGCTCCCGGTTGTCCGTCTCTCGCAGGTACTCTTCCAGGGAGCCGCCCCCCAGGTCTTCCTTCCGTGTGAACACCAGGATGGTGTGGGCCAGGACGCCCACCCCAAACACCTCCTGGAGGCGCCTGACCACCTCTTGATCCTCCTTCGTGAAGCGGCCCAGCTGTGTCACCAGGAGGACGGCATGGGGCCCGGGGAAGGAGAAGGCAATGGCTCGGCTGAAGCCCTGGGCGGCCACGCCCGGCGCCACCCGAGGGGACAGGATGTCGGGGGTGTCTATGACCTCGAGCTCCCTCCCAGCCCACACCCGACACCCCCGCTGGAAGTCCTGGGTCACCGGTCTGGAACTGAGCTTGCACTTGAACAGCTTCCGGCCGAGGATGCTGTTTCCGGTTGCGCTTTTCCCACTTCCGGGTTTTCCCACCAGCAGGAGCCTCAGCTTCCGTGGGGTCCGTTCATCCGCCCTCAGACCTGGAAGCATCAAGAGAAGCGGGGGGCGGAGTCAGAGCCCGTCCACCGGCTTCAGCCTCACCAGGAAGAGAGGGTCCTGGTGGGGCAAGAGAGACGAAGACCACATCTGCACCTGAGACCTGCCCTGGGTTCCCATTCTTTCTTTTTTCCTGCTGAATCGTTTTTCTCATCATGGCAGAACCTACTTAACATAACATGGACAATTTTAACCATGCAATCCACGTGGTTGTGCCATCACCACGATGCATCTCAAGAATTTTTCATCTTCCCAAGTTGAAACCCTGCCCCTGTGAAACACTACCTCCCCATTCCTCCCTCCCCCGAACAGCTCACAACCCCTCTTCTACTGTCTGCGTCTTTGGGTTTGACCATTCCTGGGACCTCATATAGGTGGCGTCAGGTCATATTTGTCCCTTTGCGGCTGGCTTCCTTCACTTAGCATAATATTTTCAATATTTTCATGTTGGATCTTGAAGCAGGTCGGGTGTCAGAATTTCCTTTCTTTTTAAAGCTGAATGGTATTGCATTGTAGGTATGGCCCACACTGTGCTTTTTCACACAGACCTGGACATTTGGGTTGCTATTGTGAATAACGCTCCTGTGACCCTTGGTGTCCATGTGTTCAATCTCTGTCTCAATTCCCGGAAGTGGGATTGCTGGGTCGTACAGTCGAACACACCAACTTATGTTTAGGTTTTGAAACTTCGTCTCAGGGTCACCTGTTCTTACCAGTATGGGAATCAGCCCATCATGAGATGAACCCTGAGCTTCCCTAGGGACCCTGATTGGAGGCCCTTCCCAGGAAGAGTGGTGAGAGTGAAGGGACGCAGCCTCTCCCTAATGTGAACCTGACCTTCAGTTTTCCCAACAGGGAGTGTCATGAGGGGAGAGCCTTTTCAGCCAGACACCCAGCTCCACAGCACAAAAGCACACTGGGGTCACATCTTTTTTTTTTTTTATGGCCACACCCCATGACATATGGAAGTTCCTGGGCCAGGGATCAAATCTGTGTCCTAGTGGCGACTTCTGCCACAGCTGATGCAACACTGGGTCCTTAACCCACAGCGCTGGGCTGGGGATCAAACTCACACCTCCACCGCAACCCCAGCCGCTGCCATCAGACTCTTAATCCACTGCACCACAGTTGGAACTCCGGGGGGGGGGGGTCACATTCTTAAGCTACACCCTTGAGGTTTGGGATGGACAACCTCACCCAGCAAAAGATCAGAACCATCAGCTGAGAGAAAATCTGGCCAAGCCGCTCGTCCTCAGCAACCCAAGGTCCAGATTTTTAGCCAGGACCAGGGCTGGAGGGCAGGAAGGGAATTCCCTTCTCCTGGCTGCCTTGCAGGCCCCAGGACCCAGAGCGCCTAGAGATGTGTCAGATCCTGGCTGGTTTCTGAGTCTGTGGCACCTTGAAGACTCTGATGTGCCCCAGTGACAGAGCCCTTGGCCTCCTGGAGGCAGGGCCAGCACATGACTCCTTCCCAACCTCCCCAGCAATGACCTTGCCCTTCTCCCTCGCTGGCTGAGCCACCAGCCACTTCTCACTGCAGGGTAATGGCTCCCTCCAGCCTCCCCCTGGGGCTTGAATGGAATTTTTGTGAGTGGGTGGGAGTTTCACAGAAGCAGGAAAGGTGGTGTCTTCACCACCACCCTCCAGGGCAAAGCAGGACGAAGACAGTGGTCCCAGGCTGGGCAAACCTGGTTCTTGCCCCCCCCCCGCCCCCGCCGCCCCTGCTTACGCTACTGGCCTTTAAAAGCAAATACATCGCCTGAGCTCTGAAAAGGATTTTTAAAGTAAACTTAACCTCCATGGCTGAAAAAAAAGGAGCGGGTAGATCAGGCGTCTACACCTGTGATTTTCCTAGGCTGCTTATGAATATGGCTTTTGTCCAATGGCTCAAGCCATTAAAGTTCATGGAGTTACAAATCATTTGTGTGGAAAAACATAATGAATTGCAAATGAATTCTTCTGGCCAGGAGGGTGGCTGGATTTCCACTGTTTCTGAATTCCTAAATTCTGTCTCTCCAGGCTAGATGGCGAAGTTGAGCTCTTGAATGTTAAATTCATGACTCTTGTTGGGGTGGGGAGATCCCCTTGGGAAGATGGGGGTGGGGAGATCCCCTTGGGGAGATGGGGTGGGGACAGTCCCTTGGGGAGATGGGGGTGGGGGGCCCTTGGAGAGATGAGGGTGGGGGAGCCCCTTGGGAATTCAGGGAGGGGGGAGCCCCTTGGGGAGATGGAGCCAGGTGCTGTGGGTACCTGAGCACATCCTGCTGGCTCTGCAGTGTCTTGCAGTCCTCTTCAGCCTGAGCCAGCCTGACTCCCACAAAGGGGCCTGCTTGTCTTCCAGCCTAGGGCTGGGGTGAGCCACTTGTCACAGCCACTCAGCACATCTCTCTGAGGCTCGGTGAAGGGCCCCTTTCGCCCTTGCACCTGTCAGCACTCTTTCCCCTCTCATCTGGCCCACCCTGAACACCCTCTGACGGCCGCCTAGGTGGGCACCCCCCGCGCCCCCCAACACGGCTTGACCACCCCCTGCGCCTCACACATCCCCCGACCATGCCCCTCTCATATTCACATCTGCTAGAAAGTTCTTTTACCTCCTGATCTGTCTTGGGTGGGCTCCTGAGACAGCCCTTCTTTGAAATTCTCCTGGACAATCAGTTCGCATTCTTCTTCCTCTGTCTAGAAAAAAATTAAAATAGGATTTACCAGGTTTTAAGAGGCAGCTAACTTTTGCCTTTTTCTTGTCAAAAGAACGTTGTTTGCATTGGTTCAGGGAGGGGAGGTGTCTGGGGGACGGGGGACTGAGCCACCCTCTGCCTCCTTGAGGGACCCTCTTCCCACTGCCCCCCGCCCCCCGACTCTGGTTTCCGTGGGGGGGAGGCGACTCTGTGAGGGGGAGAAAGGAGCATTGTGACAGATACTGGCCACTGGTGAGAGGCTCTTGGGGACACAATGACCTGTGGACAGAGCCTGGCAGTGGGGGCTGTGGAGGCCGAGAGCCAGGAGGACCACAGCCAGGCACAGGCCGCCTCTGGGTCCCGGCCCTGCTGGGAGCCCTGAGGTCTCAGTGTCATCCCCTTGGCTGCCGATGATGGGGGGTGGGGGGGTCACACTGCCTGGGCCTCCGTGCCCGCAGAGCTGCAAATGCTGGACCCAGACTGGATGCTCCTGAGATCTTTTCCCTCTAGACGATTCCAGCACATTTTATGACACTCTCTAGAGCAAGTCCTAGTCCTCTTGCAAAGGAGCCATGTCAACCCCCCGCTCCCGGACTCCCATCATCCTGAGGCGAGAGCAGCGTATCCTGGCCTCACGCCGAACCGCCTGGTGGACTCACACAGTTCCCTGTTTCAGGAGCCCCTTGTGTTACAGTTGCTCGGGTCTCTGCGGGATGGGGAGGGCACCGCACGGCCCCATGGCTGTTTTTCTGGAATGTGAGGGTGCACAGAGACAGTCCCAGGCAGGTGACCATCTCCAGATGGAGGCTCTGATTGAAGGGAAACCTAAATACTGGGGGTGGGGGTGGAGGGACGCTGCATACAGAGTTTGCTCGTCACCACAGCATCCTTGGGGTGAGGGGCGGGGACAGCTGTCGCTCTCTGTTATGCTGGCAAACTGCAGAGGGCAGGCAGTGCGTTCCAGGCAGGGCACAAAGGGCACAAGTTTCTCTCTCTCACACACACACACACACAGCGCACATACGCACACCCATACACTCACAAACACAGAACATACACATGCATACACAGCACACACATAAGACAAACATAAGACTCACACCGTCCACACACATACACTCAAACACACACAGAAACACAGCTCACACACACAACACACACCACGCATACACATCCACTCACAAACACCCAAATACACCTATAAACACACAGACAGCACACATCAAAGGCAACAACACAGAAAATACATGCTCCCACGCACACACCCCTACACAACATACACAAACCACAATACACCCAGACATCACACACACACACACACACACACACACACGAACCCAGTACACATACACAACGCACACAGACACAGGCACCCTCACACTTGGACTTACCCCTCCTGTTGGGCAGAAGAAAAGGCTGCGTTTTGCGTCTCCTGGGGCCAGGTGGTCTCGTGAATTCTTTGTTTCTCCTTTCAGAGCGGACACCTTGCAGGCCTGGGGGGGCCTTGAGTGGAAGGGGTAGAATAAAATGTCCCAGAAGTTTGAATAGATATAGGACATCGTTTATATTTTTTTCAGCAAAATGTGATCCCAAAGCTCAGCTCAAGAACTGCCCTTGAAAGCCCAGCCGTGCACGCGGGGCGGGTGCAGGAAGGGGCGGGAACAAGCAGGCCAGGCCCGGCTGGGAGGCACACGGCTCTGCCCTCTGCATTTTGTTGGCTGCTGCCTTGGGAACCCCAACAGGAAAAACACCCGCGAAACTTCGCAAGGGGGACAGATCTGCTCTGTGTTCCAGGTGGGGGACAGAAACCATGGCTCGTGGCGCATGTGCGAGGCCCTATCAGGGTCTAGGGCGATGCTGGAGGGCATTCTCGTGTTTGGTATATTGTTATTATTTTTATCCTGAACGAAGACAGCTAGAACTCAGAGGCTTAAAACCAAGCAGCAGATCTAAGAAAGTGTTGTGCCAGGGGAATGAATGCTTTTTTTTAATTGATTTTCTCTCTTTTTTGAGAATCGCCAGCTTCCTGCAGATGTCCTGTGCCTCCCCGGCCCCGACAGACATGCATTGTCTCTCCCCCTCCCCCAACTCCTCTGCTGGCTTTCCAGGGTCTCCAGTTTGCTGACGGCGGACCTTGGGACTTGTCAGCTGCATCATCTCATGAGCCAATTCCTTGTAATAAATCACATGAGCCAATTCTTTATAAGTCTCTCTCTATAGATGTGTATACACACACACACACACACATTCTGTGTCTGAAAGTTCCAAGCGATATCATACAATATTTGTCTTTCTCTGTCTGGCTGACTTCATTTAGTATGATAATCTCTAGGTCCATCCATGTTGCTGCAAATGGCCATATTTCATTCTCTGTTATGGCTGAATAATATTCCATTTAGTGTACACACACACACACACACACACATAATTATCCGTTGATGGTATTTGGGCTTTTTCCCAGGTCTTGGCTATTGTAAATAAAGCTGCTGTGAGCATTGGGGTGCATGCATCTCTTGAATTAGAATTTTCATCTTTTCTGGATAAACGCCCAGGAGGGAAATTCTTGGATCATATGGTAGCTAATTGTTCCACATGAGATGTATTGTGGATGCATTTGTGGCGGAAGGCGAGTTCCATACCCTCCTCCTCCGCCATCTTGATCCCTTTCCCCAGATGTCATTCTTGATTTGGGGGAGAAGATTGCTCACTGGGGTCTCTATGGTGAGATCAGACCTCTTCTCCAGGGTGAGGGCTCTCCTCATCCTAGCCCTTGCCTCTCTCTCTCATCCTGGGAACCATCTCATGCAAAGGGCAAGGCATATGGACCAACATTCGAACTCTGTCCTGTGAAGAGACCAGGTGAAGGGGAAGGCAGATGGTGGAGGAGGCGAGAGAGGTAACAGCCGTGGTGGAGACAGGAGGCAGTGTGGTTGCAGATCAGCAGAATGATCTTTTTTTCTGAAGTGTCGAGACAGTTACAGGAAATGGTCTACCCTCCGTGGTACATGTAGACTTCCTGGGAACATGCTGAAATGCACACAAACAAAAGCCCATATCACCCTGTTCAAGTGAAAAAGCAGAGCTGAGGCTTGGAAATTCCCCAAGCAGACAAAACCAATGTAGTCATTCAAACAAAGCTCAATTTAGCTTATTTTGCAAGATGCAAACTGGGCCGTTTCTTGCTTAGGCCTCTGGAAACCATAAGCAAAACTGAAGCTTCCCCAAACCTGAGATGAGATTATCGCTAAGCAATTATCTGCCATTGGAGAGAATCCTAATATTATAAACAATCGCTATGATGAATAAACAGTCCCTGGCTTCTCACTGCATAAGCTGCTGTATAACCACATACCCTGGAGCCTCTTTCACCGTCTGGTTTGAGTGCTCCCGGCCTGCTTGTCTTTTTGGTGTGTGCCAGACAATCCTTTACCAGTGACGGCCTCAGCCATTCACTGGGTTTAGGTTCTGTTCCTTCTGAGTTTTTGACAGCAGCTAATAAAGGGGTCCACATGTCAGTGAGCGATGGAGAACTCGTGTCAACAAAGAGGTTCAATTGCCAAGGAGGGAACTGGAGAGAGACAGCGGGAGACGTTGTCCAAAGATAGTGTCGCGCCCTGGGGGGTAGAGCGTCACCAACAATTGATCTTTTTATTGCAGTCCAGCCTCTTCTAGACAGAGTTTGCTCCCACTCCTGACTTCAAGGAATTGGTAAGAATTCAGGGGCTAGAAAGCACTTAGTCTGTTTTGTGGGGAGGTGAGAAAGGGAGTTGGACCCCAAGGAAGGGGCCACATACATCCTCCCTCTTCGGTTATTTTGCGCCGCAAGGTGGATAAAGCTGACTTTTACCCTTAAATGTCGCCACCTCAACACTTCTCTGAACCTAGGAGTTAAAACCCCAGGACCAGGAGTTCCCGCGGTGGCTCAAAGGGATCGGTGACATTTCTGGAACATGGAGGCATAGGTTCGATCCCCAGCCTGGCACAGTGGGCTAGAGATCCAGTGCTGCTGCAGCTGCGGCATAGGCCACACCTGCAGCTTGGATCTGATCCCTGGCCCAGGAACTCCATAAGCCACAGGAGGGCAAAAAAGACAAAGAAAGAAAGAAAACAAAGAAAGAAGAAAGAGCAAACCTAGGCCCTACCAGGGCTCTTTACTCCAAGCCTCCCAGACTTGTCACTGCCCCCCACATCCCCACCTATCCCCAACCCAGTCTGGTCACCAAATAGGATCTCCCATGGGGATCAGTAATCCTCAGAACCAGCCCTGCAGTTACAACCACATTCCAACCAGCAATCTGAGGACCACGTCGGCTTGATGATTCATGGGCTACAGTCACGCTCCTGGGTGAGCAGGACCGTCATGCTCACTAGGTTTGGTCAGAATTTGGGGGAACTTCAATGTCACTGAAGGAAGAGACCTCAGCTCATCTGCCACAACCCTCATTTTTGGGGGCCACACCCATAGCATATGGAGGTTCCCAGGCTAGGGGTCCAATAGGAGACATGGCTGCCAGCCTACACCACAGCCACAGCAGCGCAGGATCCAAGCTGCATCTGCGACCTACACCACAGCTCATGACAATGCTGGATCTTTAACCCACTGAGCGAGGCCAGGGATCGAGGCCAGGGGTTGAACCTGCATCAATCATCATGGATACTAGCTGGGTTCCTTTCCACTGAGCCACACCGGGAATTGCCACCACAACCCTCACTTTAACCATAAACAAGTGAGGCTCAGAGGCTGTATGAGTCTTGCTCATACAACGCGGTGGCAGCCTGACACCCACAACCTTTATCTTCTTATCTCTGCCTGTGTTCTTTGCACTCTGCTTGTGCATTAATGGAAGGCACACAGGCTGAGGTGACAGTGGAAAAGGTCAAGGCTGAGGGGGCTCGCAGGGGAAAACCAGCCACGCGGAGCAGATGGAAAGGTCCTCGAGTCCCTCACAGTCATAGCGAGCCCTGCAATGATGCTCTGAGGGTGAATGGACCCAAGGGAAGAGGCAGAGATGATTTTAGGGGAAGCCTAGGGAAAAAAATCCCTGTATTTTTTAATGCAGCAGGTCAAGGGCTTTAGGATTTTTTTTCAACAAAAGGCAGGAAGGAGGAACAAAAGATTACAGAAAACCAAATATCTCACATTAGGGACTTTAGCTTGGTTCTATGGGAAAATGCAAAGATATGAGCTCCCTGGACTCGATCCTTTGCTATGCACCTCAGCTATCCCCTTTGGTAACGCCGAGACAATTCTCTAGGCAGAAATTCACATTTTTGTCATTACGTTAACATGTCTCATAAGGTTCTGAAGCAAATTCCTCCACAGAAGGGCTCATCTTCAGAAAGGATAAGACCTAAAAACAGGAGAGGCTGGGACTGGGTGGGAGGCTGAGCACCAGAGGGGTGTGTGTGTGTGTGTGTGTGTGTGTGTGTGTGTGTGTGTGTGTGGTTGAGCAGTTGCTAAAGAGCAGCCTGGGCGGAGTATAGAATCACTGTCCCAGAAAACCTAGTGCCTCTGCTGTCCTCTTTGTGACCTTCAGACGCATCACTACTGGAATCTGTCAGGACCCCAATCCGAGACTGAGGAAAGGTTGTTCTCATAAGCGTGGGTACTTCAGACTCCCTGATGTAGTGGAGGAAGGAACAGGGATCCGGAATGTTAAAAGACATTGTATGAACCTCAGTGTCCATCGACAGAGGAATGGGTTAAGAAGATGTGGTACACATATACAGTGGAATATTACTCAGTCATGAAAAAGAATGAGCTCATGCCATTTTCAGCAACACAGATGCACCTAGAGATGATCATATTAAGTGAAGCAAGACAGAGACAAATACCATATGATATCACTTATATGCGGAATCTAAAATATGATACAAATGGACTTATTTACAAAACAGAAACAGACTCGCAGATATAGAAAACAAATTTATGGTTACCCAAGGGAAAGGGCTGGGGGGGAGGGATAAACTGAGAATGTGGGATTAACTGTATACAAGGATCTATTGTATAGCACAGGGAACTGTACTCAAGGTCTTGTAATAACCTATAATGAAAAAGAATCTGAAGAAAGTATATACTATGTATATATTTATATATATATAAACGGAATCACTTCACTGTACATCTGAAACTAACACAGTATTATAAATTAACTATACTTCAATTTAAAAAACATGCAAAAAAATGAGAATGGAAAGGAAGTGGAAGTGAAAGGCACAGACTAGTATTGGGTAACAGAGTTTGGGCGTTAGAAAAAAAGAGAAGGGAGAGAAAAATGGAAGTTTTTCTGGTTTTTTTTTTAGGTGGATGTAGTAACTTCCCTCTTGTCCCAGCATCACTTCTTTAATTTAATCTGCATTTACCAAATCAGGGTTCTGCAATGCAACTTTATCATGTGTCTGTTGCTCAAGAGACCCTTGCTAAAGGTCATAGTTCATACCCCTTAGCCTGGAATGGACAGACACACATCAGATTGCAAACTTTTTTTTTTTTATCTTTTTAAGCAAAAAAATTCTTCTAGTTGATTTACAATGTTCTGTCAACTTCTGCTATACAGCAAAGTGACCCAGTCTCATATATATATGTATGTATGTATGTGTATTCCCTGTGCTATACAGCAGGACCTCATGGCTTATCCAGTAACAATGCATCTACGAACCCAAACCCCCAGTCCATCCCACTCCCTCCCCGTCCCCCTTAGGCCTCAAACTTTCTTTGCAGCCGCATATCCTTCTATTTGGCTACATTATAAGAGACACAGCAATAGGCATGAGGTCCTGAAAGTTGCCTTCAAGGCTCTTGCCCCATGTTTGTTCTCTGAGCACCATGAGGTGTCAGTTACACACCGTTTACCTGTCTGCTTTTTCCCACCCACATCATGCTTCTCCCTTCAAGCCATCATTCACGCTATTTCCTCCCATCTCTCTGTCTGTCTGTCCCCAAAGCTCTCCACATATCCCATGCTTCCATCCTTTAGGGAAACCCTCCTCTGTGACCTTCTCTGCGGCAGCTTGAGTCACCGATCAAGCCTCCTCGTCTGTCCCCAGGACGCTGCCTCTTGGACTCGGCTTCTCACAGGCGTAGGTTTTGTCTTCTCATCAATATATGAGGATACTTGTAGAAATGAAGCCACACTGGTTTCTTCTGTGTGAACTAGAGTTTGGCCCTTGCCATCTGCCTCTACGTGGATGAAATCGTGAGCCACTGTAGCTGCCAACCCACAACACCCTTTGAGCAGGAGTGGGGCACCCTGTGCTCGGGAAAGCTGGAAGAACAGGTCTTCGGAGAGTTAGATGTTTTTAGGAGAAGATTTTATGGGCCCCATCTTGCATCTCCTCATATCTGGAAAAACACTAAAATCCTTCATGGGGATGTCTATCTGCTCATTGCGACAAGTAGCAACCTTCACAAGATCAGCAGCAAACTTTGGTAAAATGCGTGCATGGCTGCATCACCTCCTCCTTCACTTCATCACGTATATCCTGATATGGGCCCTTTTCTGCCTGGGACAGTGTTTCAGAGCTGTCCTGGGCTATGGTTAAGTTCACAAAACAAAAAGATGTTGAAGTCATCTGTGCGTGCAGCCCAAGGATGAGCTGGGGCGCCCAGAAGGAACGTAGGAAGGAAACAAAGAATCCTGGCCAGGGTAGCTGAGCTGCAGAGCAAAGGACTGATTCCAGGAAGCCCAGACCGTTGCATTTTCCCAGAGAACCGTGCTAAAGTCCTTCACCTGAATTATCTGGTTTTCGGGAATCTTTTGTACCTATTACCTGCCTTTTGTTGAAAAAACTCCTATGCATTCTAAGTTCCCCCTTGCCTCCTCAGAGTGGGTTTTCTCAGGGCTGCCTGAGATGCTGTCTCCCAGGCTTAAGTCCTAAGTTTGCCCCAAATAAAACTTAACTCTCAACTTTTGGGTTGCGCTTTTTTTTTTTTAAGCCGACATCTTTTTTCCCATATATCATCCTCTCTGGCATATGACCAGCACATCAGAGCCATCAGATTCCACTTAAAGGAAGTTCGTGTAAATGACTACCTACTCAGATGTTCCCCAGAGTCATGGAAACACACCCTCTTAACTATTTTGCAAGCTTCCTGTGTACGAAACCAGTGGTTCTCAAAGTGTGGGCCATGGACCAGCAAGCATCAGCATGACCTGGAAACTTGTTAGACATGCAGAGTCCTGGGCTCCAGCCCAAACTTACTGAACCAGAAACTCTGGGAGGAGAGCCCCGCAATCTCTGTTTTCACAAACCCTCCAAGTGAGCCTGAGGCATGTTCACATGTGAGAACCACTGGGCTAAGGCATTTTCAGTAGAAGGTCTTTTGCCTCTCATTAAAGCAGCTAATGGGAGATCTTCAAGGAGACAGACAAAGCACGTCGGAAACAGAAATGTTTTCGGTGAGAAAGTCAGCGGTGGACCCTTCCATCTAAGATGGACCTAAAAAATAAAATATAGAAGAGCTTTGGGCAACCAGGAAATGGCCTAAATGTTCTGTGTAGGGAAAAAGCCAGAAAGCGAAGGTGCCTCAAGAGATAAACCCACCTCTGTTTAGAGTTGAGTAACTCAACTTGAACCAGGCAAAGGATGCCAGGGCCCTAGGGCAGGGGTTCTCCAAGGGCGGTCCTTGGGCCAGCTGCATTAGCATCCGCTGGGAACTTGTTAGAAAGCTCACTTTCCAGGTTCCACGCAAATCCTACTCATTCAGAAACTTTGGGAATGGGGTCTAGCCATAGGTGATTGGCCCCCTCTTCAGGCGATCCCGAGGCAGGTGAAGGCCTGACAACTACCGTGCTCAGCACTGGGCATGAGATTTACATGCGATTTTTTTCCCTTTTTATTCTGACCATCCTATACGTAGTCTAAAATTTTCCCATTTTAAGATGAAGGCAAGCAGGGTCAGATTTGCCTCAGGACACAGGGCTGGTCAGGGGCTGAAAAGGAAGGGAAACTGATTCCGAAACCCCCCTGAGTAGGAGGAGGCGGTGTTTCAGCCGTCTGTAGTCACTGGTAGCTCTGGGTAACTGAAAATGGGAGCAGGGGCAGGAGGAAGAGAGATGCTAGCGCTAGAGCATATAGAGCAGTCTCTACCCATTCAGTGGGTGATATTTAAACCCAGGATTTCAGAGTTCCCGTCGTGGCTCAGTGGGTAAAGAACCCAGCTAGTATCCATGAGGATGTGGGTTCAATCCCTGCCCTCGCTCAGCGGGTTAAGGATTTGGCATTGCCATGAGCTGAGGTGTAGGTCACAGAGGCAGCTCAGACCTGTCATTGCTGTCTGTGGCTGTATCATAGGCCAGCAGCTAAAGCTCCAATTTGATCCCTAGCCTGGGAATTTCCCTATGCTGCTGGTGCAGTGCCCCCCCCCCCAAAAAAAACCCAGGATCTCCTAGCGAATTGGACCTGAAGTGCCTGTCTCTTTAAAAAGATCCTGAATGGAGTTCCCATCGTGGCGCAGTGGTTAGCGAATCCGATTGGGAACCATGAGGTTGCGGGTTCGATCCCTGCCCTTGCTCAGTGGGTTAAGGATCCGGCGAGGCCATGAGCTGTGGTGTAGGTTGCAGACTCAGCTCAGATCCCACGTTGCTGTGGCTCTGGTGTAGGCTGGCAGTTACAGCTCGGATTAGACCCCTAGCCTGGGAACCTCCATATGCTGCGAGAGCAGCCCAAGAAATGGCAAAAAGACAAAATAAATAAATAAATAATAAAAATAAAAAATAAAAAGATCCTGAGTGTCACACCAATGGAGCATGCACGACACCAAACAAAGCTTCCAGCCCATCCTGAGTTTTGAGGGCTTGAACCCTTCACTCTGCTTAACCACTTCCATCTGTAATCTGCCCACTTGGACCTCCTTCTCAGTCCTTCCCTGTATTTTGTTTTCTTTGCCTAACCTCCCTCCTAGTGGAAGAACATTACTTGAAAGAGGGGACAGCGCAGGGATAGCGGAGCTCAAGGACAGTGGGCTGGAGGTGCCGGGGGCGGGGGGAGCGGGGGGTATCTGTCCCTTCGGGTCACACAAGGTACTTTGATTTCCCCTCCTTTTGAGGACAGCGCTGGCATCAGCAGCTCTCCCTCTTACGGTTTCTCCTTCACAGACAGAAGAGAAAGAGTTGTTTTGGAATCTTGGTTAAAAATTTTTCTTTAAAAATTTTTTAAAAACAACCCCTCCCAGAAACCATGCTAGTTCAATTTAGAACGAGAAATGAAAACGAAAGAGGCTTCTGCAGGAAGTGGTTAGAAACAAGAGGCTAACAGGGTCCTGAGCACAGGGGAGGGTTTTTGAAAATAGATGGGGGCAGAGACCTCAGCAGTCTCACCTCAAAGCTCACAGCCAGGGCCTCTTCTCTGCCTCCCCGGACCCACAATGGTTCAGTTTCCAGGCACTGAGGGTGTGGGTGGGCGGGCGGGGAGGCAGGGAGGTGGGAGGGAGGACATTGAGGAGGACCCCCCAAAAGATGCCAAAAGGCAGATCGTGTAAAGCAGGATGAAAAACATGCTCTGAATCCATTTTCAAGCGACTCGCAATTGGGGTCAACCACCCCAGGTCAATCTCGAGTGAGTTTCCATTTTTGTGTTAAAAAAAAAAAAAAAAACACTCAGGAGCCACGTCTGACAAATCCCTGCCTCAACCCCCAGGCTCACGTCTACACAATCTGACTTTCTGCCTCTAAGTTCTAGCCCTCCTTGGCTTCTTTTAAATACTGGAAAGCTCCATGCTGTCGTTTGCCTTGGAACATGCGGCTTCTTTTTTCCTGGGAACACCTCCAATGCCTTTCCTCACTCACTTTCAAAACGATGTTCCTTTTGCTCAGAAGTCGTTTCTGACCACCCTCTCCCATTAGCTTACCTTCTCTCTTACACACACACAGTGCCCTCTGGCATTTTCCTTGGTCATCCTCGCTGCGTACTAGTCTTCACTCAGCGTCAGGCTCGCCGGAGAAAAGAAGAGGCGACAGGGAAGATGAGATCCCCCAAGCAGATACAGCTAGAACCAGGGCAATCAAAGAGAGAAGAATTTGTTTTAGAAATGGGTAAGATCACGCAGGAAGAAATGCAAAAAGTCTGAATTAGCTATTAACAAAGAGAAGCCAGCAATACCTTGAATGATAAAGATGTGTCCCAAGGAGGCAAAGAAGGTTTGAGAGTGGGAAATATGTTCATATAATTGAATGTATTATAAAGCTATGGAGCAACATAATCTTATTATCTCCTTAGCTGTTGGAAATTAATTTGGTCAAATTCAGCGTCTAATAAATGGTTACTTTTTTATTGTAATAAATTTTTCCATCTCAGTCTCAAAGCCTGAACCGTGTTTAACTGAAAACATTGAAGGATTGCCAGGAAGTTTCCACTGTAGCTCAGTAGGTTAAGAACCTGACTAGTACCCATGTAGATGTGAGTTTGATCCCTGGCCTCACTCATTGGGTTAAGGATCCAGCATTGCAGCAAGCTGCAGCGTACGTCACAGATGAGGCTCAGATTTCTGTGGCTGTGGTACAGGCCAGGGGCTACAGCTCCGATTGGACCCCTATCCTGGGAACCTCCATATGCTGCAGGAGCGGCCCTAGAAAAGGCAAAAAGACAAAAAAGGAAAGAAAAAAGAAAAAAAAAAAACAGTTCTTTGGCAGCAATTGTTTGTTTGTTTGTTTGATTGTTTTTGGCTGCACCTGCAGCACGTGAACATTCCCAGGCCAGGGTTCAACCCCCTGCCACAGCAGCAACCCGAGCCACAGCAGTGACAGTGCCAGATCCTTAACCAATTGAGCCACCAGGGAACTCTGGCAGCAAGTTTTTTTGATGTAAAACTAACAGTTCCTCACACTTTTCAGTGGACAAGTCACTAAATCCAGCCTCTTTAAAAAGATCCAGGTTGGGAGTTCCTGTTGTGGCTCAGTGGCTAATGAATCTGACTAGGAACCATGAGGTTGCGGGTTCGATCCCTGCCCTTGCTCAGTGGGTTAAGGATCCAGAGTTGCTTGAGATGTGGCGTAGGTCGCAGACGCGGCTCGGATCCCGCATTGATGTGGCTCTGGCGTAGGCCGGTGGCTACGGCTCTGATTCGATCCCTAGCCTGGGAACCTCCATATGCCGCAGGAACGGCCCTAGAAAAAGGCAAAATAAATAAATTAATTAATTAAATTAAATTAAATTTTTAAAAGATCCAGATTGGGTTTTTTGGGTTTTTTTTGTTGAGGCTTATTTGTTTGTTCGTTGAGTTTTTACTTTGTTGGCTTTGTACCCATCACTTCCAGGAAACTTCGGAAGTCAAGGGTCCATCACTCCTTCCCTCCTTCAGAAGCTCACCCCCCACATGTCAGCCCCCACGGAACAGCCACTGTGACTGGTCTTTGATTTCCCTGCCCCCTCCACTAAACCTCTTTTCTTTTTCTTTCCTTCTTTTTTATCGAGGTACAGTTGATTTAACAACATTATATTAATTTCAGGTTTACAATATAGTGATTCAAAATTTTTACAGATTCTATTCTATTAAAAATTATTACAAAATAGTGGTTATATTTTCTGTGCTGTACATTACATCCTTGTACTTTTTATTTTATTTTATTTTATTTTTTAAGGGCTGCGCCTGTGGCATATGAAAGTTCCCAGGCTAGGGGTCAAATTGGAGCTACAGCTGCCAGCCTACACCACAGCAATACCAGGGTCTGAGCTGTGTCTGCGACCTACACCACAGCTCAGAGCAATGACTGATCCTTAACCCATCAAGCAGAGCTGCGATTGAACCCGTGTCCTCACAGATACTAGTCGGGTTCATTACTGCTGAGCCACAATGGGAACTCCTCTTTTTTATTTTATACCAAGTAGTTTGTGCCTCTTAATCTCCTTCCCCTTATCTTGCCCCTCCCCCCAACCTTCTTCCTTCTGGTAACTACTTGTTTCTTCTTTGTATCTATGAGTCTGTTTCTGTTTTGTTATATTCATTCATTCATTTCATTTTTTATGTACCACATCATCTTAATCCATTCATCTGTCAATTGTTTCCATGTCTTGGCTATTGTGCATAGTGCTGTGATGAACATAGGGGGTGCATGTATCTTTTTGTTTGTTTGTTTTTGTTTTTGTTTTTTGTCTTTTTGTCTTTCTAGGGCCATACCCATGGCATATGGAGGTTCCCAGGCTAGGGGTCTAATCGGAGGTGTTGCTGCCGGCCTACGCCAGAGCCACAGCAATGCAGTAGCTCTGTTTTTACTTTTTAAAAGAACCTCCATACTGTCTTCCAAAGTAGTGATACCAGTTTACATTCCCCCCACCCTGCGAATCCATCACATCCTCGTCAGTACCTCCCTCTTGTCTTTGCGAGAATGGCCGCCCGAACAGGCGTGAGGTGGTATCTCCCTGTGATTTTGATTGGTAGTCTCCTGATGATTAGCGATGGTAAGCGCCTTTTCATGCACCTGTTGGTGATTTGTATGTCTTCTTTGAAACAATATCTATTTGGGTCTTTTGCCTTTTTTTTTTTTTTTTTTTTTTGCCACACCTGTGGCACATGGAAGTTCCCAGGCCGGGGACTGAATCCGAGCTGCAGCTGTGACCTAGGCCACAACTGTGGCAACGATGGATCCTTAACCTGCTGTGCCACAGCAGCAACTCCTTCTTTGCCCATTTTTTAATTGCACTCTTTGTCAGGATAAACTCACGTTACCCAATAACTCTTTTTTTTTTTTTTTAATTTTTAAGGTGGCACTCGAGGCATAGGGACTTCCCAGACTAGGGGTCCAATCAGAGCTGCAGTTACTGGCCCATGCCACAGCTCATGGCAATGCCAGATCCTTAACCCACTGAGGGAGGCCAGGGATCCCACCTGCGTCCTTATGGATACTAGTCGGGTTCATTACTGCTGAGCCACAACAGGAACACCTCCAATAACTTTTTATAAACCAAAAATACTTTGGGTATTCTAAAGAGCCATGTTTTAAGCATTTTTATTCTTGAAAAATGTTTTTATATAGGTGCTTTATGGAATTTTATGTGTGATTTAGAAAACTGATGGGCTCGAGTTTGACAGTGCATTCTATTTGTTTTCAAATAAAACAGCAGCAGAAGGTTCCCCCTCAGTGGATTGACAGCCTGTTTTGTTTTTGGAAGCATTGCGGATATGAAGCAGGAGACCGCA
The DNA here is from genome assembly GCF_016906955.1 of Phacochoerus africanus. Lineage (NCBI taxonomy): Eukaryota > Metazoa > Chordata > Mammalia > Artiodactyla > Suidae > Phacochoerus > Phacochoerus africanus. Next base: position 6,422,313 of record NC_062559.1, on the reverse strand, counting down.
CTGCAAAGGATCTGGAAGAATTCAAAACAGTGATAAGAGTGTGTAACCAACACAGCGCCGGTCCCCCGTGTCCCCGGCGCCACTGCATTTCCCAGCCTCCCTTATAACGAGATGGGGGCCTGTGATTGGGAGACAAAGCAAAGCGCACATGGCTACTAAGCAGGGATATTGAAGGTCCCATATTCTCTCTCCGCTGCTGTGGTGGACGTCCTATAAATAAGAGAAAAGGGCATCTGAATGATTTTAACACTGACTCAGTGCGTGTTCTAGACGCCTCCCCTTATGGCAGAGCTGGACAGAAAGAAAAAACGCAAGGTAAGCGGGAGCAAGTGGTTTCAAAATGCGTCCTCGGCCATGACTGTTGCAATCAGACACACACGGGCCTTCTCAGCTTCCCCTTCGGCACCCTCCCCACTCTGCACACTGCCCGGTCCTGGGGCCCGCACTCGAGCCTCTTTCTGCCCAGGCAGCAGTACCTGCTCATAGGACAGTCGCAGCTACTGCGCGGGTGAGGTATCCTTCCTCCTTGGGGCTGGGAGTGCGGGTGGTTTGTCTTCCGGCACACCTGCAAGCGAGGATGCAGCCCCGGTGGGAGGAGATGCAATCCACCAGCATCCTGGCCTTCCTCTCTTTCCTGTCCAGTTTAAATAAGTCACACTGTGGGGTTGGTTTGGTTGGTTCATTATCCAGGACAGTTCACACGACAGCAACTCACTACCCACTAAACGTTCCCATTTTAACTAATCATTTTTGAAAGGAGAGTTTCAGACACAAGCATGGTGGTGGGGGGGGGGGTGCTTTTGCAGTGGGGAAGCTGAGTGGAGATTCAAGAGGACAGACCAGGGTTGTCACTGGTTTTTTGTTTTTTCTTCCTCTTCTTATCCAGATGGCATGTCACAGGTTTGAAAGGGGAGACATGTGTTTCAGCAGTCACTCAGGTAAGCCCCCACTCAGGGAAAGGTCTGCAGTGTTGATGTCTAGTTCCCAGTCTAGGCTCAGAAAAGGGAAAAAAAAAATTTAAACAAACGTGCCCTGTTTTAAGGGAAACAATAGAGTGATGGCCTTTGCCTTCAGTGAAGCCAGTTTGCAGGACCTGTAACCTTCGTGTAAGTTAGTTTACATGCTCCTGGCAAAGAGTTTCCTTAGCAAAGAGCCAGTCAAAAAATGCTAAATGGGGAGTTCCTGTTGTGGCTCAGTGGGTTAAGAACCCAACGAGTAGCTATGAGAATGTGGATTTGATCCCAGGCCTCCCTCGGTGGGTTAAGGATCCAGTGTTGTTGCAGCAAGCTGCAGTGTTGCAGCTGCAGCTCCTATGCGTCAGCTCCTAGCCTAAGAACTTCCATATGCCAAGGAAGTGGCCCTAAAACGACCAAAACAAAGAAACAAACAAAAAAAGGAGCCGTGGAAAAAACCAAAACAACCGAGAAACAAAACAAAACAAAACAAAAAAAAACAAAACAAAAAAACGCTATTTGGGCAGAATTTCGTCATTAACATGGGCATAGACCTAAAAAGACAGAAAAAAAAAAGCGAGAGCTAGAGAAACAAAACAACGGGGAAAAAAAAACCCTGCTATCTGGGCAGAATTTAGTCATTAACGTGTGATCGTGAGTTTTCTGTGCCTTGTCACCTTCACATAAGCTTTCAGTTTTAAGACACTTCCCTCTGTACGGGAAAGGGAGCCACGTGGCACGGCTCCTTCCTGGGATGAGGAAAATTCAAGTAGTGAATGAAGCGAATGACGTGTGTTTCTGGCTTAGAGGGAGGCGTCCTTTTTCAGAGGTGTGCTCCTCTTGGCCGAGTCTCTGGGCAAAGACTCCCAGTGGATGGAGAGGGTTTGGTGAGCGGAGAAGGAAGGAAGGCGGCGGGGTGGGCAAGGAGCGAAGAAAGAGGGACGCTGAGCCTTGGACCCGGGCGGTCCTAGAAAGCATGAGGAGGGAGGGGAAGGTGTGTGAGCAAGGAAAGCAAGAGAAAGGCGGCGGGCCTGGAGGGGGGGGCAGGAAGGAACCCAGCACCGATGGCGAGGAGATAAGCAGAAGCCGGCAGCGTGGCAAACCCACATTCCGACTCTTTGGGTGGACTCTGAGCACATCACTAAATTTCTCCGTAAAAGAGAGGTTGTGCTTCTTCCCACCCACCTCGTCGGCTAAATGATAAGGTTTTTTGTTCTGCTTTTTAGGGTGCACCTGCGGCATAGGGAGGTTCCCAGGCTAGAGGTCCAATCAGAGCTGTAGCCGCAGGCCTACACCACAGCCACAACAACGCCCAATCCGGGCCACATCTGTGACCTACACGACAGCTCACGGCAAGGCCAGATCCTTAATCCACTGACTGAGGCCAGGGATCGAACCCGCAACCTCATGGTTCCTAGTCAGATTCGTTAACCACTGCGCCACGACGGGAACTCCTAAATGCTGGTTCCTTAACTGAGTTCTGGCCTCTGTCTCAGGAAAACAATGGGCCAAAATGAATGCAGTCACTGCTAAGAAAGGGGCTTCCTGTGTACACCTGTTTTACTGTATTTTGCACCTGTTTTGTATGGAAATCATGCTGTCCTTTCGAAGGAAAGAATAAGCTCTCAGCTGTTTCTTCATGAGAGAGAATCCTCTCACACTGCTCATGCCAGTTTCTCCCGGGTCCGTCCATGTCACCGATGGTCATGGCCACACCTCTGCCCAGTCCGAGGAGCCATCTCTGGCCTTGGAACAGAGCCAGGTTACCGCACCTGAGGATGGACCCCAAAGTCTTGGCTACGCATCTCCGATCTTCAGAAAATAGGCCTTTTTGGAGGTTTAGAACTGGGTGATAGAGGCAAGCATTGAATGACAAGATATGTTTCTAATTCTGTCTCACCCCCCTCCAGGATGTTTTTCTAGGATCCAACAGGGCAATGCCCTGCGGACCTAGAGGAAATCCAGAGGTTTTAACCATCATCATTTTATTGGATAACGTAGTTAGCTTCTGTTTCATGAATACAATATATTGCATGAGTGTCTTTTTCCAGGCATTTCCTGATCATTAAAAATATTCCATTGGCATGATCAGTATAACAAGTAAGCTTTCTCTCTTTTTTTTTTTTTCTCTTTTATTTTTATTTATTTATTTATTTATTTCGGCCAAGGCCTCGGCATGTGGAAGTTCTGGGCTGGTAATCAAACCTTCACCACATCAGTGGCCTGAGCTATAGCAGTGAAAAATCCAACTCCTTAACCCCCTAGGCCAACAGGGAGCTTGCACCTTTAATTTGTTTTTAATTGCAATAGAGTTGATTTATGATGTTGTGTTAGTTGCAAATGGACAGCCAGGTGATTCAGTTATACATATAAATATATCTATCCATTCAATTTTTAGATTCTTCCCCAGTATAGTTTAGTACGAGATACTGAGTGAAGTTCCCTATGCTCTACAGTAGATCCTTGTTGATTATTTATTTTATGTAGAGTAGGGTGTATATTTTAATCCCAAACTCCTAATTGATCCCCCCCTTCTCCCCTTTGCTCAACATAAATTTGTTTTCTATGTATGTGAGTTTATTTTTGGTTTGGTTTTTCTTTTTTGCTGCACCAGCAGCACGTGGAAGTTCCTGGGCCAAGGATGGAACCTGTGCCACCGCAGCGACCCAAGCCACAGCAGGGCCAACAGCGAATCCTTAATCCACCACGCCACAGAGGAATTCCTCTGTTTTGTAAATAAGTTCATTTGGATCATTTTTGAAGATTCCACGTATAAGCAATATCATACGATACTTGTCTTTCTCTAAGTAAGCTTGCTCTTAATAGGACCATACGCAGAGAATCAAGAAGCTCAGCGAGCCACAGGATCCGAACTGAGAATCATCCTTGTGGGCAAGACAGGAACTGGCAAAAGTGCTACAGGGAACAGCCTACTCGGGAAGCAAGCATTCGAGTCCAGGCTGAGTGCCCAGTCCTTGACGAAGACTTGCAGCGTGAGTCGGGGGAGCTGGAGCGGGAGAGAGATGGTCGTAATTGACACACCGGATATGTTTTCTGGGAGGGACCCCTCTGAGTCCCTGTACGAAGAGGTGCAGCGGTGCTTCTTGCTTTCGGCACCAGGACCGCATGTGCTGCTCCTGGTGACACAGCTGGGCCGATTCACCACCAAGGATGAGCAGGCGGTGCGGCGGCTGAAGGAGCTCTTCGGAGCAGATGTCCTGAGACACACAATCGTCCTCTTCACCCGCAAGGAGGACCTCGAGGGAGGCTCCCTGATGCATTTCATCCACGGCTCAGATAACAAAGCCCTGAGCAAGCTGGTGGCGGCGTGTGGGGGGCGAGTGTGTGCCTTTAATAATCGTGCTAAAGGGAGCAACCGGGATGCCCAGGTGAAGGAGCTAATGGACTTGATTGAGAGCCTAGTGAGGGCGAAAAAGGGTGACTGCTATACCAATCGGCTGTGCAGCCTCCTAACCGGGTCAGAATGTGGACCAGGGCAATCGGAGGAAAGATTAAAGGACCTCAAAGGGAGCTTCATAAAGTACATGGCGATCCAGAGATGTTGCACGTCTGTGGCCAAAGCAAACTGCCTAAGAAAAGCCCTAGTCAAAACAGGAATGCGTATTTTATGGGGTATGCAGGTGTTTGCCACATGGCTAATTCTGGTATTTTGTGTATTGCACAGAACATGCAGTTTATTTTACCACTTACCCTTTAGGATATGCGATTTGCTCTATAGCTTCTTGTTAATAATACTCCAAAAATTAATGGTAATTTTTAGACGGACCATTGGAATGGCATCCAAGACTCCTAGGTCATAGTTCTAGATCAGTGATTCTTAACTCACTGTCACACAGTGGGTGAATCTCAGTGCCTCCCCTGTAAAATCTCATCACTGCATTTTTGAGATTCTGCAAAGTGTTTAATCGTAACATCATTGTTATTTTAAAAGTTACTGTTTGTTTTGAAAGAGCATACCAAAACCTTTTCGAAAGCTGTAAACATAAAACTCCTCTCATTTGCAAATCTCTAAATTCAGTCTTATGTTCCCAAAAACACCTTTTCTTCTTTATACTGTTACTATTTCTAATACAAAAATGACAATAAACAACATACAATAACAATAAAGTTCTACTGGCATAGAATTGGCATAAAATAACAGCAGTATCTAGGCTGTAAAGTTCCTGAGATCACGTCTTTAATTCTGTGCTACGGTTTTATCCTCAGAAGATGGTAATTGACACATGGCTCATTTCCGCAACGTGACAAGTTCATGCACAACAATCACACACAGACACATTCACACATCAATAACCCATCTTCTGTGTATCAGATTTGCTTAACATTGAAAGAGGCTCAGCCAGATCCCTGGCCCCCTCATCCCAGTTAGCGCTGAAACGTACATAGAGGCTCCGTGCTTCAGATAAGAGGGTGGACCGGATGGATATTCTGAAGCATCGTTCTGTGAAATGCAACTAGAAGCTGAATTTGTTCAAATAAACAGAATCTCTGTGACGGACAACTCATTAGAAAGTTAGGAAAAGTCCAAGGATGAAGCAAACAATACTCATAAAAAGGATATGGAGCTGAAGCGGGAGTTGAGAGCCATGGGACCAGACAAGCATGGATGGGAGGGCTGACCCAGAGACAAATGATCAATTCCGAGATCAAGAAACTCAGACTTTGGGAGTTCCCGTCGTGGCTCAGTGGTTAATGAACCCGACTAGGATCCATGAGGATGCAGGTTCGATCCCTGGCCTGGCTCAGTGGGTTAACGATCCGGCGTTGCCGTGAGCTTCGGTGTACGTTGCAGACATGGCTCGGATCCTGCGTTGTTGTGGCTGTGGTGTAGGCCGACAGCTGTAGCTCTGATTCAACCCCTAGCTTGGGAACCTCCATATGCATGGGTGAGACCCTAAAAAGCAAAAAAAAAAAAAAAAAAAAGAAAGAAAGAAACTCAGATTTGGGTTGTTGGTAAAGTTAAAGAGCTGAGTCTGGGCTCTCCGATTCCCAAACCCAAACTTATATTAAATTAGGCCCTTCCCAGGGAACTAATATTACAAATTCTTTTTTTAATGTAATGTATGTATAAGGCTGTCCTGATGTTTTATTTCTTCTTAGGCTCCTTTTGGTAAGTTGTGCTTTTCAAGACATTTTTCCATTATGTTTCAGTTGTTGAATTCATCTTCAGAAACAAAATACTTTTATGCCCCTTTAATACAAACAAGAACTACAATATTTGTACCTCTTTGAATTCTCATGTTGGTTCTTTATGATGGTCACTTTTGGTTGATTAGCCTGCCCAGAGGTTTCCTTTTATTACACTTTACAAAAATCTAACTTTGATTTTCTCCATTATATTTTCTCTGTTCCATTTTATTGCATGGTTTTAACAGTGTCTTTTACACCATGTACATTTTTCATTTTAAAAAAGTTCAACTTATCAATTGTTTCTTCATAACCCATGCTCTTGGTGTTGTATCTAAAAAGCCATCACCAAACCCGAGGTCACCTCGATTTTCTGCAATGTGATCTTCTAGGATTTTTAGAGTTTTGCATTTTACCTTTGTATCCGTGACCTATTTTGAATTGAGTCTTTTGAAAGGTGTAAGTTCTGTGACTAGATTTTTTTTTTTTTTGCATGTGACTATCCAACATCATGTTCTGGCATCATTTGTTGAAAAGTCTCTGCTGTTGGTAAACAAATTAGTGGATACAAGTGGAGGATGGGGAAGGGCAAGATAGGGACATAAGATAAAAGATAAAAACTACTATGTAGCAAATAAATAAGCAACGAGGATATATTGTACAGCACAGACAATTATAGCCATTATTTTAGATGGAGTATAATTTATAAAAACCCTATGCCGTACACCTGAAACTGATGCAATTTTGTAAATCAACTATGCTTCAGTTTAAAAAAATAAAAATAAATTTAAAATGTTAAAAGACTCTTCTTTCTCCATTAAATTATCTTTGCTCCTCCTTGGCCAAAGATCAGTTACATTGAAAATAGCTATATCAGGAGTTCCTGTCCTGGTTCAGCAGTTAGCAAACCGACTAGTATCCATGAGGACACGGGTTCCATCCCTGGCCTTGCTCAGTAGGTTAAGAATCCGGTGTTGCCGTGAGCTGTGGTGTAGGTCGCACATGGGCTCACGTTCAGAAATTGGTTGCATTTCTGTACACTAACAATGAGATATTAGAAAGGAATATAAAAATGCAATCTTAAAATCACACCCCACAAAATTAAATAAGCTAGGGCTAAATCTGACTAAGGACGTGAAAGACTTATATGCTGAGAACTGTAAAACATTCGTCAAGGAAATTAAAGAGGATGCAAAGAAATGGAAAGATATTCCAGGCTCCTGGATTAGAAGATTAATATCGTCGAAATGGCCATGCTATCCAAAGCAATCTATAGATTCAATGCCATCCCTGTCATTTTTCACAGAAATAGAATAAACAATCCAAAAATTTATATGGAACCATAAAAGGCCCAGAATTGCCAAAGCAAAGCAATCCTGAGGAACAAAAACCAAGCAGGAAGCATCACTCTCCCAGACTTCAGACAATGTTACAAAGCTACAGTCATCAAGACAGTGTGGTACTGGTACCAAAACAGACAGACAGAACAATGGAACTGAATAGAGAATCAGAAATAAACCCAGACACCTATGGTCAATTAATCTTCATCAAAGGAGACAAGAGTATAAAGTGGGGAAAAGTCTCTTCAGCAAGTGGTGCTGTGAAAACGGGACAGATGCATGTCAATCAATGAAACTGGAACACACCCTCACACCACGCACAAAAATAAACTCAAAATGGCTTAAAGACTTAAACATAAGACAAGACACCATCAGACTCCTAGAAGAGAACATAGGCAAAACATTCTCTGACGTCAACCTTACAAACGTTTTCTTAGGTCAGTCTCCTAAGGCAACAGAAATAAAAGCAAAAATAAACCAATGGGACCTAATCAAACTTATAAACTTTCGCAGAGAAAAGAAACCATTAAAAAAAAAAAAAAGACAACCTACAGGATGGGAGAAAACAGTTTCAAATGATGCAACTGACTAGGGCTTAATCTCTAAGATATACAAACAACTTATCCAACTCAACAGCAACAAAGCCAACAACCCAACTGAAAAATGGGCAAAAGACCTGAATGGACGTTTCTCCAAAGATATACAGATGGCCAGCAGGTGCATGAACAAATGCCCAACATCATTAATTATTAGAGAAATGCAAGTCAAAACTATAATGAGGTATCACCACACACCTGTCAGAATGGTCATCATTAACAAGTCAACAAATAACAAATGCTGGAGAGGGTGTGGAGAAAAGGGAACCCTCCTACACTGTTGGTGGGAAGGTAAATTTGTACAACCACTGTGGAAAACAGTATGGAAGTACCTCAGAAAACAAACAGAGAACTACCATGTGACCCAGCAATCCCACTCCTGGGCATATATTCAGACAAGGCTTTCACTGAGAAAGATAACATGCACTCCTATGTTCATGGCAGCACTATTCACAATAGCCAAGACATGGAAACAACTGAAATGTCCATTTGACAGATGAATGGATTAAGAAGATATGGTACATATACATAATGGAATACTACTTAGCCATAAAAAAGAACAAAATAATGCCATTTGCAACAACATGCATGGAACTAGAGACTCTCATACTAAGTGAAGTGAGTCAGAAAGAGAAAGAGAAATATCATATGATATCACTTATGTCTGGAATCTAATATTAGGCACAAATGAACCTATCTACAAAAAGCAACAAACTCATGGAGAACAGACTTGTTGCCAAGGGGGAGGGGGAGGGAGTGGGATGGACTGGGAGTTAGAGGTTAGTGGATACAAACTATTGCACTTGGAGTGGATAAGCAATGATATCCTGCTGTATAGCACAGGGAGTTATATCTAATCACTTATGATGGAGCATGATGGAGGATAATGTGAAATTAAGAAAGTATATATATGTATAACTGAGTCACTTTGCTGTATAGCAGAAATTGACAGACACTGTAAATCCAATATTTAAAAAATTTTTTAAAAGAGGGATGAAGATTAGGAAACAGCATGTCCTTCGACAGACGAATGGATTAAGAGGATGTGGTACACCTCACACCGGTCAGAATGGCTGTCATTATAAGTCTATAAATAACAAATGCTGGAGAGGGAGTGGAGAAAAGGGAACCTCCTACCCTGTTGGTGGGAATGTAAATTGGCACAACCACTGTGGAGACCAGTATGGAGGTAACTCAGAAAACTAACTATAGAACTACCATGTGAAAAAAAAAAAAAGAAAGAAAGAAATGGAGTTCCCGTCGTGGCGCAGTGGTTAACGAATCCGACTAGGAACCATGAGGTTGCGGGTTCGGTCCCTGGCCTTGCTCAGTGGGTTAAGGATCCGGCGTTGCCGTGAGCTGTGGTGTAGGTTGCAGATGTGGCTCGGATCCCGCGTTGCCGTGGCTCTGGCGTAGGCCGGTGGCTACAGCTCCGATTCAACCCCTAGCCTGGGAACCTCCATATGCCGTGGGGGTGGCCCAAGAAATAGCAACAACAATAACAACAACAAAAGACCAAAAAAAAAAAGAACTACCATGTGACCCAGCAATCTCACTCCTGGGTATATATCTAGACAAAACTTTCATTCAACATGCACTATTCATTGTAGCACTATTCACAATAGCCAAGACATGGAACAACTGAAATGTCCATTGACAGATGAATGGATTAAGACGATGTGGTACATATACGTAATGGAACACTACTGAGACATAAAGAGAACAAAATAAGGCCATTTGCAGCAACATGGTTTGAACTAGAGATTCTCGTAGTAAGTGGAGTAAGTCAGAAAGAGAAAGACAAACACCGTATGATTTCATTGATACGTGGAAACTGAAATATGGTGCAGGGAGTGCCCATTGGGGTGCAGCGGAAATGAATCCAACTAGTATCCAGGAGGATGTGTGTTCAATCCCTGGCCTCTCTCAGTGGGTCGGGGATCTGGCATTGCCATGAACTGTGGTGTAGGTCGCAGATGCAGCTCAGATCCTGCATCGCTGGGGCTGTGGCGTAGGCTAACGACTTACAGCTCTGATTTGACCCCTAGCCTGTAAACTTCCATATCCTATGGGTGCAGCCCTAAAAAGCAATAAAATAAAATATGGTATGGATGAGCCTATCTACAGAATAGAAATAGACTCAAAGATATGGAGAGCAGACTTGTGGTTGCCAAGGAGGAGGGGGAGGGACTGGAAGTTTGGGGTTAGTAGGTACAAATTATGACATTTACAATGGTTAAGCAATAGGTCCTGCTATATAGCACAGGGAACCATATCCAACATGGTAGAACATGATAGAAAATAGTATGAGAAAAAAAATATATATCTGAGTTGCTTTGCTGTACAGCAGAAATTGACAGAAGATTGTAAATCAATTGTAATAAAAATTCTAAGTTGCAGTACGTATGCACAATGGAATACTACTCAGCCATAAAAAAGAATGAAATAATGCCGTTTGCAGCAACATGGATGCAACTAGAGATTCTCATACTAACTGGAATAAGTCAGAAAGAGATAGATAAATACCACATGATATCACTTATATGTAGAATCTAAAATATGACACAAAAGGAGTTCCCATTGTGGCTCAGTAGTAATGAACCTGACTAGTATCCATGAGGATGCAGGTTTGACCCCTGGTCCTGCTCAATGGGTTAAGGATCCACCATTGCCATGAGCTGTGGTGTAAGTTGCAGAGGCAGCTCGGATCTAGTGTTGCTGTGGCTGTAACAGAGGTCAGCAGCTGCAGCTGTGATTTGACCCCTAGCCTGGGAACTTCCAAATGCCATGGGTATAGCCCTAAAAAGACAAAAACAAATAAATAAACAGAGTGATAAAGGGGGAAAACCTGCTCAAGAATACTCTTCCCAGAAAGGTTCTCATTCAGATTCAATGGAGAAATTGAAAGTTTTACAGACAAGCAAAAGCTAAGGGAATTCAATGCCACCAAACCAGCTTAACAACAAATGCTAAATGAACTTCTCTAGGTGGAAAACAAAGGCCACAATTAGAAATAAGAAAATTACAAATGAGAAGGCTCATTGGTAAAGGCAAACATATAGTAAAGGTAGGACACTATCCACAAACAAATATGATATCAAAACCTGCAATCGCGAGAAGACGAGAGTACGAGAGTACGAACGTAGGATGTTGGAATTGGAAATTTGAAATTAAGAGACCAGAAACAAAACAATCTGTGTGTGTGCGTGTGTGTATCATAGTGTGTGTGCGTGTGTGTATCATAGTTTATGTGTGTGTGTGTGTGTGTGTGTATCTTACTATATCAGGTCCTCATGGTAAGTGCAAACCAAAAATCTATGACAGACCAACAGACGTAGACTAAATGAATATGGATACAAAATAAGACCTATAAATATGCTGTCTACAAGAGACCCACTTCAGGTCTAGGGACACATACAGACTATACCCAAACCAGGAAAATGTACCACAGGAAATGCAAAAATCCTCAACAAAATAAAACCAAATCCAACAATATTTTAAAAGGATTATACACTACAATCAAGTAGGATTTACCCAGGGATGCAAGGATTTTTCAATATCTGCAAATCAATTATTGCGATATACCACATTAACAAATTGAAGAATAAAAGCCATATGATCATCTCAAGAGATGCATAAAAAGCTTTTGAAAAAATTGAACACAAAAGCAAATAACATACAAGGGAACCCCCATAAGATTATCCGCTGATTTTTTAGCAGAAACTCTGCAGGCCAGAAGGGAGAATGATGGAAAAATGGAAAAGCCATCCAGAAAGTGGACACAGAGGGAACTTACCTCAACATAATAAAGGTCACATGTGACAAACCCACAGCACTCAATGATGAAAAGCTGAAAGCATTTCCTCTAAGATTGGGAACAAGATGGTGATGTCCATTCTTAGTTCTAGAAGTCCTAGCCATGGTGATCAGAGGATAAGAAATAAAAGGAATCCAGGTTGGAAAAGAAGAAGTAAAAGTTTCACTCATTGCAGATGACATGATACTATACGTAAAAATTCTAAAGATGCTATCAGAAAACTACTGGGGCTCATCAATGAATTGGGTAAAGGTTCAGGATAAAACAGTAATCTCTTGCATTTCCGTACACTAACAACAAAAGGTCAGAGAGAGAGAAATTAAGGAAACAATGCCATTTACCATCACACCGAGAAGAATAAAATACCGGAGTTCCCGTCGTGGCGTGGCGCAGTGGTTAATGAATCTGACCAGGAACCATGAGGTTGCGGGTTCGATCCCTGCCCTTGCTCAGTGAGTTAACAATCTGGCATTGCTGTGAGCTGTGGTGTAGGTCACAGATGCGGCTCGAATCCTGCATTGCTGTGGCTCTGGTGTAAGCTGGCAGCTACAGCTCCGATTAGACCCCTAGCCTGGGAACCTCCATATGCCTCGGGAGTGGCCCAAGAAATGGCAAAAAGACAAAAAAAAAAGAAAGAAAAGAAAAGAATAAAATACCTAGGAGTAAACCTACTTAAGGAAGCAAAACACTTGTACTCTGAAAATTATAAGATGCTCATAAAAGAAATAGAAGATGATGACACAAACAAATATACTGTGTTCTTGGATTGGAAAAATCAGTTTTGTCAAAATGACTCTAGGACCCCAGGCAATCTATAGATTCAATGCAATCCCTATGAAATTACCAATGGAAGTTTTCACAGAACTAGAAGGAAAAAAAAATTTTTAACTTGTATGGAAACACAAAAGACCCTGAATAGCTAACGCCATCCTGAGAAAGAAAAATGGAGCTGGAGGAAATAGGCGCTCTGACCTCAGACTATACTACAAAGCTAGAGTCATCAAAACAGTATGGTACTGGCACACAAAAAAAACAGAAACCTAGATCAATGGAACAGGATAGGAAGCCCAGGAAAAAACCCACCCACCTATGCTCAACTAGTCTACTACAGAGGAGGCAAGAATATACAATGAAGAAAAGACAGTACCTTCAATAAGTGGTGATTGGAAAACCGGACAGCTGCATATGAAAGAATGGTCAGAGGGGAGAAATGGACCGGGGGGGGGGGGGTTAGGACTGTCATATGCACACTACTGCCTATGGAATGGATGGCTCTCAGGAACCTCTACTCAATATTCTGTGATCACCTTTATGGGAAAAGAGTCTGAAAAAGAACGGATATGCATGTATGTATAACTGAACCACTTTGTTGTGCAGCAGAAATTAGTACAACCTTGTAAATCAACTATACTCAAATAAAACTTTTAAAAATGAAAAAAAAAAAAGAGAGAGAGAGATGAAACAATAGGTCCCAGCCCAGGTCCCAAGAAGATGAGGGCTCAAGACAGCCCTCCTTTGCACATGGAGGGGCTGTCAACTCCAAAAAATTAAAGTGAGTTGGGTCGGGGACCTGACCAGTTCTCGGGTCAGTCCTTTTGCCGCCTCATCACCACATCATTGGCTCCTTTGCTGCCTTTGCTCTCAGGACCCTCTTGAGAGAAGACAGAATAACTAGAATTGAGATCCCAGCACAGATGACCGGACCAAGCCTCTTCATAAGGCTAATCTAGGAATCGTGTAAAGGAATTTATCTTCAGCAGAGCGACTAGCTCCAAGTCCTTCAATAGCTAGAATTCTTTCTTTCTCAGATGAGACTTTCCTTCCGAATTTTTTTTTTTTTTGACAGATTACACCCCAGGGAAGCACGGACCACACACATGTCCAGCCAATGGACAGCTGTTAAGAAAAACTATCAAGTTCTTTGTTCTGGGGCAGGAGACTCTCCGGACCCACTTTATATGGGGAGGAAAAATCCTACAAGATAAAAAGTCATCGAAGAGGTCACTACGCAAGTTTAGAAGTTGAGTCAGGCCTCGGGGCCCCACGACACCTACTCCTTTCTCAATATGATGAGATTTCTGGTGGAGGGGGGGCGTGTGAGTCACCGCAGGAGAGAGATCTGTACGGGAAAATGCATCAAAGCTTAGGAGTATTACTGTCTCTTTAAGGAGTCACACGTTGCCGAAACCTCCCTCTGGGCTTTCCGGAGTTCTGAGGTTTAAAAGAACTAGAGACTTCCTCAGTGCCCCAGGACAAAACAGCATCCCCACTCACACTTGTGAAGAGAAAGCAGAACTCAGATCCTTCTCAGGGAGGAGGGCACCCTGGCAGAGGACAGGCACCACAGCCACCTGGAGGTGGCTGAGCCCCTGTGTCCCAGCAGGCACCATGAAGGTGAGTAAGAGCTGGAGCCAGGAGGATGGGGCTTCCAGAGTTGCCAGGACAGGGAGTTCAAGAGAGGCTTTATGAGCATCTTCTCCAGTCTGGGAGGCACTCGTTTCTGTCCACCTCTGCATCCCCTTCACACATGGAGAGACGTGTGTGCTAGGACTCCTTGGAGGCACAAGATGCTTCTTCTTTTTTTTTTTTTTTCCGTCTTTTTGCCTTCTCTAGGGCCGCTCCCACAGCATATGGAGGTTCCCAGGCTAGGGGTCTAATCAGAGCTGTAGCCACAGACCTACGCCAGAGCCACAGCCACGTGGGATCCGAGCCGCGTCTGCGACCTACACCACAGCTCACGGCATCGCCGGATCCTTAACCCACTGAGCGAGACCGGGGATCGAACCCGCCACCACGTGGTTCCTAGTCGGATTCGTGAACCACTGCGCCACGATAGGAACTCCACAAAATGCATTTTAACAGGCGTTAAGACATTGCCCCAACAGCCTTGTCAGCAAAGGCAAAAGAGATTTCTGTGGACCCAAAAGCAAATTAACCTCGTGTGGCCAGTCGTGAGACCACCGGAATGTCTTCTCGGCCTTCTCTCTGTCCCCCCAGTGGGAGCCCCTCAGGGGACTGAAGAGGTTAGAAACTAGGTCTTCACCCCCCTCTCTCTGCATGACCCCTTCCAGGTCTGCTCTCCCATTCAAGTTTCTCCCACCCCAGCTGCAGGGGCGCCCCCATTTCCTTCTCTGCACAATGAAGGGGTTGGAATCAATAGGTGATTTCCAAACTCTGATTTGTGGACTAATGACATCAGATACAGCTGATCCATAAATCAGAAGCTCTGAGCACAGTACCCTTCAAAATGAACTTTTTTTTTGTCTTTTTTTTTTTGCCATTTTCTTGGGCCGCTCTCACAGCATATGGAGGTTCCCAGGCTAGGGGTTGAATCGGAGCTGTAGCCACCGGCCTACGCCAGAGCCACAGCAACGCTGGATGCTGGATCCAAGCCGCGTCTGCAACCTACACCACAGCTCACAGCAACACCGGATCGTTAACCCACTGAGCAAGGGCAAGGATCGAACCCGCAACCTCATGGTTCCTAGTCAGGTTCGTTAACCACTGCGTCACGACGGGAACTCCCAAAATGAACATTTTTAAAGAAGACTCTAGGAATTCCGAAAAACAGTCAGTTTGAGAGGCTCTGAACTACATGAACTCAGACTTTTCAGAGCAGTCAGCAGAGACATTTGAAGAGCTCCAGAATTAAGAATCATTGGTCAACCCAGATTTCAGTGTGAGCGTACATCCTTCTTAAAAATTAGTTTAAATGATTTTAAGCCTCATTTCAAACCATATGGAAACTCCAGTGACTCACCCGAGAGTTCCGTAGAATCCCCCTAGCTGACTTCTGCTTCACTTGCTTCTTTCCCCCAGCTGACTTCTTCATTTTCTTCTTTCGAAAGGACGAGTTGCATTAGCTACATTCTTGTTCTTTGCTTTGAATCTTGCAGCTGCTTCTTTGTTTCTGCTTGGGGGTCAGTTAAGGGAGTTTGTTGGTTTCTATTTACAAAATAACGCCTCACACGATGTGATTTGCCCATGGGGTGAACTTCGCTGAAGACTTGGTGGGATGAAGGGGGGTTACTACAGAAACACAAAGACCTTCGGATTGAGTTCTAGGCACACCTGTCACTAGACCTCTGGCCAAGCTCTGCCTCTGATTTCCTTTGTGTGTGCTGCCAACGGGGGATGATGAGAAGAGGTGGGATTGGAAGTGGATGGGGACGCACAGACAGGACTCTGGAGAAATGGGGGGGGGGGGTGAATGGTCACGGGAGTGACACCACAGTGGGGGGGTGGGAAGGACCCTGAAACCTGCTGTTTGTGGAGCAGCCGAGGGGGGAGAGGATTAGTTGGGAATGAGGCTGGAGAAGCAGACGGAGGAGAGAGAGGAGGCGCTTGTGTTCGGGTGCTCCTGTGGTCAGGCCACCTTGCCCACAGAGTGGGGGCCTGTATTCGGTAATGTTTGATTGGTTGCAATCCATTCCGTTTGAAAAGCCTTCGATCATCAGGGGTTGGAGGGGAGCTTCCCAGTCTCCCCCTCTTTAGACATATTAGGACCAGCCAAACGCTGGGCTTCTCTGAGAAGCCATTTGGGAAATATGTCTGTTTTCCAATGTCCAAAACCAAAATGCCCATTTTCTTTTTGTTAGTTCCCAGGCCAACAAGCTTAAGCTGGGTCCCTGACACGCTGAGCAAGTAAGTGTTCTTGTTCTCAGGGTTTTGCAAAGTCTCCCCAGCTGCTGACTCTCCTGGGAAAATGCAATGGCTCAGCCAATGTCACTGGCATAGAATTCCCCAGAAAAAACTTCTCTCTAGAGCTTTCTCATTGACACAGAGCAAGTGTTATATCCTCCCATCTGCTCTTTGCACTCGGAGGTCCTGAAGGCAAAACCAGGCTCAGTGAATATTCTCACAGGGTCATTCCAACCCTGACCTGGCTCCTCCAATGTCTTCCCCAAATTCTGATGCTCGGGGGAGGGCAGGAACTATGACTTTGTCACTGTGGTGTCCCCAGCTCTTTGGAATTAGATTGAAGCATTGT
The DNA here is from genome assembly GCF_016906955.1 of Phacochoerus africanus. Classification (NCBI taxonomy): domain Eukaryota; kingdom Metazoa; phylum Chordata; class Mammalia; order Artiodactyla; family Suidae; genus Phacochoerus; species Phacochoerus africanus. The sequence continues at coordinate 6,405,469 of NC_062559.1, read as the reverse complement.
AGGTAGTTATACCTATTTGATGAACGAGTGAATGAACAAATTGTGTTTGGGACTCTTTCAGTTAACCCTAGGAAGACAGAAGAAGCCAAGAGATGAAGAAAATCCCCATGGTAAGAACATATCTCATAATGCGTATCTGCCCCCAGCTGTGAGCTCTGGGTAACAAGGAAGGGGGCTAAGTCAAGACTCAAGAACAGAGAGAAGCCCCAGAGGTTTCTCGATGCCGGGATAAATCAGCAAGGGCCTTGGGGGTGGCATTAGACCGAGATCTCTGTCCCTGCCCTGCTGTGAGATATTAAGTTATTTGTGTCACCCACACCTCCGTTCCTAACGTAAGACGAAGAAAGTACACCTGCTGTGATCTCCACAGAAGGGGACGTGGATGGCATCGAAGCATGTGCTAGAGGACACAGGGCTCCCCAGGTCGAAGGTGTCAGGGAACAAGGATGGAGGGTTGAGCAGGTTTCTCCTTCGGCAGCAGGTTTAAGAGAGAGGAGACAGAGGAGGAGGAGAAGGAGGAGGGAGGGGCGTGGGACTCCAGAGAGCCCTGGCTGCCAGGCCCACTGCCCCTCCTGCCTTGCTGCGGTGGGAGGGTGTCTGGGAAGGCATGGCCGAGGCCACTGAGGCTGTCGCCTGGGGACCAGCTCTGCGCAGTGTGGCGGATGACCTATGAGGTCAGAGGGCGGGGCGCCTGTGTGACAGAGGGGCGTCCTCCCGAGGAAGCCTCACCGGCTGGGGGCGCCCCTGCAGGGGCAGGTGTGGCGCCAGACAGGGGAGCAATGTGCGAGGAACGCTGTCCCGCTCCCGAGTTGAGGGCTCCTAAAGGTTCGGTCCGAAAAGCCAAAGGCGGGGGGGCCCCTGTTCCCCTTTGTTCCAAAGGAGTCCAGGCGACCCACGTGCCGGGCGGCGCGCGCTGCTTTAAGGCCCGGACTGACAGATCGTTGGTCTCGCAGGTTCTGAGGACCTCCAGGCGGCCCTGCAGGAGCCCAGGCTGCGGCTCCTCCTGGCCGGGAGGACGGGGGCGGGGAAGAGCTCCACGGGAAACAGCATCCTGGGCCGGAAGCACTTTGACTCCAGGCTCAGGGCCACGTCGGTGACCCGAAGCTGTGCCGTGGCGAGCGGCAGGTGGGCGGAGTGGGACGTGGACGTCCTTGACACCCCGGACCTTTTCAGCTCCGAAGTCGCCCGGACAGACCCCGACTGCAAGGAGAGAGGCCGCTGCTACCTGCTCGCAGCCCCCGGGCCCCACGCCCTGCTCCTGGTGACGCAGCTGGGCCGCTTCACGGCCCAGGACCAGCAGGCCTGGAGGGGGGTGAAGGCGCTGTTCGGGGCCGGGGTCTCGGCGCACACGATCGTGGTCTTCACCCGCAAGGAGGACCTGGCGGAGGGCTCCCTGCAGGATTACGTGCGCGACAGCGAGAACCCGGCGCTCAGGCAGCTGGTGGCCGAGTGTGGGGGCCGGGTCTGCGCCTTGAACAACCGCGCCACGGGTCCCGAGCAGGAGGCGCAGGTGACGGAGCTGATGAGGCTGGTGGAGGATCTGGTGAGGGACCGCGGCGGCGCCCCCTACACCAACGACGTGTACCGCCTGGCGCAGGCCCTGGGCGGCGTGAGCCCGGAGGAGAGGCTCCGCAAGGTGGCCGAGCGAGTGGCACAGAAGCAGCAGGGGTGCTGCCTGCAGCGGTTCCTGTGTGAGAAGCCGAAGGCTCAGAGGATCCTGTGGGCTCTGGCCCTGGCTGTGCTGGCCATCGTGATCCTGATAGCCCTGTTCTTTTTCAAAGGTCCGTAGTCAGGGTCCTCTTAAGTCTTGCAGGTAACCTGGTCTAAACACTAAACACTACTCCCACCTAAAGTGAGATTTCAAAAGCATCTGTTTTAGAAGCTTCTCATTCACTGTAGTGAACAGCTTTTCAAATAACCGCATGGGGAGTACCTGTTGTGGCTCTTCGAGTTAAGGACCCCGCCAGTTGTCTTCTTGAGGATGGGTCTTTGATTCCTGGTCTCCTTCATGGGGTGAGAATACGGCCTTGGCAGCAACGTGCAGGTGAATGTCTCAGAGGCGGCTCACATCTGGTGTTGCCTATGGCTGTGGTGTTGGCCTCGGCTGCGGTGTTGCTTCAACCCCTGGTCCGAGAACTTCCTATGCCACAGAATGGCGGTCAAAGGAAAGAAATAGGAGTTTCTGTTGTAGCTCAGCATAAAGGAATCTGACTAGCATTCATGGACAATGCAAGTTCCAGCCCTGGCCCTGCTCAGTGGGTTAAGGATCTGGCATTGCCATGAACTGTGCTGTGGGTCACAGACCCTGCTCAGGTCCCCCTTTGCTGTGGCTGCGGCATAGGCTCCTTCTGGCCGGCTCCTCCAATACAAGCCCTAGCCTGGGAACCTCCATATGCCCCAGGTGTGGCCCTTTAAAAAAAAAAAAAAAAAGACAGAAGGGAAATAAATAAAGTCTTAAATCATGTTAATAGTCCTATGAGAAAAAAATGTAGATACATGTATGACTGGATCACTTTGGTGTATAGCAGGAAGTGACAGAACATTGTAAATCAACAGTAATAAATTTTTAAAAATATATATATATATATATATACCGCGGGTGCAGCCCTAAAAAATAAAAAAATAAAAATATATATAGAACATGTTAGTCTTGATATATTGCTCCTCTCTTGAAAAATAATGAAATGACTGCTAAGTTTTTAGTGGAAAATGGATTCGTAGCAAAGGGAAAATCGTTATTTTTCTTTTGAGATTTTGTTTGCTCCTCTAGACCCTTGCCTCTGCTATTAAACACAGACTAACAGGAGTTCCTGTTGTGGCGCAGCTGAAAGGAATCCGACTAGGAACCATGAGGTTGCAGGTTTGATCCCTGGCCTTGCTCAGTGGGTTAAGGATCCAGCGTTGAGCTACACCATGAGCTGTGGACATCCATGTGGAGAAGGGGCCTATGTAAATGTGATTTGATGCGACTTCAGGTCCAGAGCTTGTGGAGATTCGGGATGGGCTCCTGGCATAGGATGGCCAGCATGGAGGGGAGCTGTGAGCAACGGTGATGGGGCAGTGAGTTGGGCTCTGTGAAGTCTGTCTGGAAAAAAGTCCATTATCAGTCCCTGCCTTTAGCATCTTGCCGGGCCCATGTAAGGACTCAGCCAGGGAGGGCCTCCTGCCAGGACCTGAGGGGCCCAGGAGGGGGTGGTCATATGGGGACGGCCAGTGTCCACACCTTGTCCATCCAGTCCACACACGCATGAGCGTGTGCTGTGGGCCAACACTTTGCTCAGGGCTGCACCTGCAGCATATGGAGGTTCCCAGGCTAGGGTTGGAATCAAAGCTGCAGCCACAACCACTGCAGAATCCGAGCCACATCTGTGACCTACACAGCTCATGGCAACGCCGGATCCTTAACCCACTGAGCGAAGCCAGGGATCGAACCTGTGTCCTCATGGATACTAGTCAGTTTCCTTATGGCTGAGCCACAATGGGAACTCCCTCTTTCATTTTTTTCATTGTCTCACATCTAGGAATCCACAATATGTCCTCCAATTTCAGTCATTATGTATTATTGCGGTCTTGTTTGTACGTGGAAATGTGATTTTTAAAATAAATAGAGTGTTACGATTGTAAAATTCTCCTGCAGACTGTAGCATAGAGAAGTGTACAGGATCAAAGGAAGGTGTGACCTTGGTGGGTAAAATGCCCTACTTGGGGCTTCACCAGGAACATTGCTGTGTGACAAAGCCCAAAGGGCTTGTGTTTCAGAGCCAGGGCCCTGTGAACTTGCTCCAAGACCTCGGGCGCAAGGGGGTTCAGTTTTTTCTTGAGAAGAATATGTTAATATTAGTCTTTATAGCTTTATAACATGACTGGAAGCACTTCATAAGTTAAATTCCAGACGAATAGGATACAGAAACAGAATGTCTAGGGGGAAATTTTCATAATAATTATAAATGAATTTCACATTCATCAATACTCCACATTCATAATAAAAACGATGACACTATTCATAAGGAAATATGGAAGACGATGTTTTATTTTACTTCCTAAAATGTAATTTAACATTACACAGGTAACTCCAGATAGGTCATAAAACAAAATAAGGCAAGATTGATGATAAAATAGAAAACAGAAGCTGTAGAGAGAATACTGTAATATAATTTATGCTTAATATTTCATGATGAAAACTACTGAGCATCGGAGTTCCCATCGTGGTGCAATGGTTAACGAATCCAACTAGGAACCATGAGGTTGCGGGTTCGATCCCTAGCCTTGCTCAGTGGGTTAAGGATCTGGCGTTGCCGTGAGCTGTGGTGTAGGTTGCAGATGCGGCTCAGATCCAGCCTTGCTGTGGCTCTGGCGACAGCTAGTGGCTACAGCTCGGATTAGACCCCTAGCCTGGGAACCTCCATATGCTGCAGGAAGCTGCCCTAGAAGAGACAGAAAGACAAAAATGAGTAAAATAAAGTAGAGATGACAGAGAATTTGAGCACTTTTAGCAAAAGTCGGTGCGTGACTTCCCGGAGGCGAGGACAGTGTGTGGGAGACGGCGGTGAGGAGATGCTCTACTCTGGGCTTAGGAAAGGGAAGGGGCGGCGGAGGAAAAGGCGAAGGAAAGACGTTTTCTTAATCTATTCAGACGCTGGGAGAAGGTGTTCCCCAATAAGGACCATTTCTCTGCATTCCCACGGAATCAACAGAAACATGTGGACCCGGGAGAAATAACAGAATCAACCTGAATAGCAAATTACCTGTGAAAACCGTTTCAAATGCAGTGGTAATCCATCAAAGGCAAGTTTAAACCTATTGACAACCCAATTTATGCCCCAAAGCGTGACCCCCAAAATTAAAAATCTAAAATCATCAAGTGCAAGTGAAAATTGGGGAATTCTCACAGGGCTGCTGCCAGCATGACTTGGCACAGGCTTCCAGGAGTGACATTTGGCCATATCTGGTCAGGAGGAAAATGTTTATCCCAGATAAATTGTACCCGGGCACAAGGAGATTCTCCCACATCGTTGTTGTAGCAGTGAGCACATAATTTTTTTTTTTTGTCTTTTTAGGGCTGCGCCTGCATCATATGGAAGTTCCCAGGCTAGGGGTCAAATCGGCCACAGGTCATGGCAACACCAGATGCTTAACCCAGTGAGCGAAGCCAGGGATCGAACTCATGTCCTCGTGGATCCTTGTCGGGTTGGTTAATTGCTGAGCCACGAAGGGAACTCCAGTGAGCACATAATTTTGGAACACCAAGTGTTTGTTAATAGAGAGCTGGATAAAATGTTACATAAATAACAGCATCGTGCAAAAGCTTAAAATACAAAAAAGTACTATATATTATCTATAGACGCATGTGTATGCAGACGTGTAAATACACAAAGGAGAATGATCCAGGGAGTTCCCGGTGTGGCTCAGTTGGATACAAACCCAACTGGTGTTCATGAAGACACAGGTTTGATCCCTGGCCTCGCCTAGTGGGTTAAAGGATCTGGTGTTGCCGTGAGCTGTGGTGTAGCCCAGCAGCTGCAGGTTCAATTCGACCCCTGGCCTGAGAACTTCCATATGCCACAGGTTTGGCCCTAAAAAGCAACCAAACAAAAAAAGAGAGAAAGGTACATAAAAGCCTCAAGATATTGGCTGCCTCTCAAGGAAAGAGAGAGGGAGAAGGAGACTGGGGCGGGGACGAGGGTGTGACAAAAAATAAATGGAACTAACCATGTAATGATTTAACCTTTTCCATCATTCGGACTAATGGCAGTAAAAATGGCAAAATACCTACATTTGTTCAGTGCAAATGCAGGGTATTTTTTTTTTCATTATTCTGTGTATTTCTCCACTTAAAAAGCATGTTTCCTAGCTGCAAAATCTTTAAACTGGATAAGTAAAATACTATCTCGGGGTTCGTCTTCATTGAGTCGTATGTTGCTCCCTTGCCTTTTCTAAAGCCGGCCCCCTTTTTCTGACAACAAAAAGAATGACACAATAGTAGGCCTCATCTGAATGAAACATTTGTCCTCCTGCTTTTGCCAGATTCTGGTTATATATACTGGGATTTTTTTTTTTTTTCTTTTTATGGCCACATTTGTAGTGTAAGCAAGTTCCTGGGCCAGGGGTTGAATCAGAGCTGCAGCTGCAGCTGCAGCCTATGCCACCATCATGGCAACACCAGATCTGAGCCACATCTGGGAACTACTCCCCAGATCCTTAACCCACTGAGCGAGGCCAAGGATGGAAGCCTCATCCTCACAGAGACAGTCTCCTGTCCTTAACCTGCTGAGCCGCAATGGGAACTCCCGCTGCGATTTTTTTTTTTTTTAAGGTGGTTATTGGGAGACTCGTGAGGAAAGACATTTAATTGAAAACCGAGCAGGAAATGAATTTATCTTGAATTTGTCCTGAACGTTGTCTTTCCCCAGTCATGACACGACTTCTCTCCATCAGCTGCTCGGGCGGGGAGGCGGGGGGTGGCCCGGCCAGACCCTCTTCCACTACTTCCTCCAGGGACCCCTTGATCCCTGATTCCACACTCCAATGGAAGGTACACTCTACTTTCCTCTGCCACCAGAACTTCCATCTGATCCAAGGAGATTCTGGGACTGGAACCCCCAGTGCCTCCAACAAGCCAATGTCATTTACAGCAAGGAAATTTGTTTTACCGTGCCTGCGTCATGAAATTCTCAGGGAGTTCCCGCGTGGTTCAGCAATAACGAATCTGACTAACGTCCATGAGGATGTGGGTTCAATCCCTGGCCCCGCTCATTGGGTTAAGGATCTGGCATTGCTGTGAGCTGTGGTGTAGGTCACAGATGCGGCTCAGATCCTGTGCCAGTGGCTGTGGTGTAGACCTGCAGCTGTAGATCCAATTTGACCCCTAGCCTGGGAACTTCCATATGGCGCAGGTGCGGACCTAGAAAGAAAGAAAGAGAGAAAGAGAGAGAGGAAGAGAAAGAGAGAAAGAAAGAAAAGAAAGAGAGAAATTCTCAGACCAGGGATCAAACCCGAGACACAGCCGTGACAACATACAACCAGGCAATTGCTTTTTTAGCCCACTTTGATCCCAACAATAATAACAAAAATGCTGCTTCTCATTCTAGAAAATAATGCTTTTTTTTTTTTTTAATGGCAGCTCCTGAGCTGCAGCTGCCCACCTACACCACAGCCATAGCCACACCAGATCCTTAACCCACTAAGCAAGGCCAAGGATCGAACCCTCACCCTCACGGATACTTTACCAGGTCCTTAACCCACTGAGCTGCAACGGGGACTCCAAAGAACACTTTATTTCATGCCTTTTCAAAGTCGAAGGGAGAGAATGAACTGATTTGTTTTGAAACATTTCTTGCTTTCTGGTAGGATGAGAAAAAAGCAACCGTTCATCGTGTTAACATAAATTAGCATCACCGGGCTGGCCTAAAATTACATGTAGATGTTTGAAAGTGAAATACGAGTTGGACAATTAGCATTGGAAATGGCTCATCTCGGGATAATTATTCTCAGGTGTCTGAATTGGCGGTGTTCGCAGGCCTTACCGGCTCCTACATGGACACTGATTTTATTCCTTTCCTTTTTTTACTCCAGAAAAGAATGGAAAGGCTTCAGAGGCGCACATAGAGGACTATGGCTGAAGGTAAGAAAGCCTCCGATTTCTCCAGAACTCTAGGCGCCAGGGAAGAGTCACTGTTTCAGAGTTCCGGATGTGGCACAGCAGAAACAAATCCCACCGTGAACCATGAGGTTGCGGGTTCAATCCCTGGCCTCGCTCAGTGGGTTAAGGATCTGGTATTGCTGTGAGCTGCATGTAGGTCGAAGCAATGTGTTGCTGGGGCTGTGGTGTAGCCCAGCCGCTGTAGCTCTGATTAGACCCCTAGCCTGGGAACCCCTAGCAGGTGCGGCCTTAAAAAAAAAAAAGAAAAATAAACTCACTGTTTCCTCTTCTCCTATCCCTCACCTCAAATGCTGTGACAGCAAAGAAACTCAGTTATTCTTTTTCTGGATTTTATTTTTTTTTCTAGCTGATTTACAATGTTCTGTCAAATTTTGCCATACAGCAAAGTGACCCCTTCATACATATGTATACATTCTTTTTCTCACATTATTCCCCATCATGATCCATCACAGGGGACTAGTTATATTTCCCTGTGCTGTATAGCAGATCTGGCCATTCTGACTGGTGAGTGGTGATATCTCATTATAGTTTTGATGTGCATTTCTCTAATAATTAATGGTGTTGGGCATTTGTTCATGTGCTTGTTGGCCATCTGTATATCTTCTTTGGAGAAACGTCTATTCAGGTCTTTTGCCCATTTTTCAGTTGGGTGGTTGCTTTTGTTGTTGTTGAGTTGGATAAGTTGTTTGTATATTTTAGAGATTAAGCCCGAGTCAGTTGCATCATTTGAAACTATTTTCTCCCATTGTGTAGGTTGTCTTTTGGGGTTTTTTTATGGTTTCCTTTCTGTGCAAAAGTTTATAAGTTTGATTAGGTCCCACTGGTGTTTGAGTTCCTTCTCTGCTCTTCTTGGTGCATCTGGCTAGAGGTTTGTCAATTTCGTTTACCCTTTCAAAGAACCACCTCTTGGTTTTATGGATTTTTTTCTATTGCTTTTTGAATCTCTATTTTATTGATCTCACCTCTGATCTTTATGATTTCTTTCCTTCAGCTGACTTGCCTGTTTTGTTTGTTCTCCTTTTTCTAATTCTTTTAGCTGGTACATTAAGTCGTCTATTTGAGATGTTTCTTCTTTTTTTGAGGAAGGCCTGTATCGCTATGAACTTCCCTCTAAGAACTGCTTTTTCAACATGCCACAGATTTTGAATATTTCTGCCTTCATTATATTGTCTCAAGGCATTTTTTAATTTCCCTTTTGATTTTCTCCTTGACCATTGGTTTTTTTTTAATAGCATGTTGTTTAATCTCCATGTAATCAGTTTTTTGCTTATTTCCTGTGGTTGATTTCTAGTTTCATGACTTGGTGGTCATGGAAGATACTTGAAATAGTTTCTAGATTCTTAAATTTGTTGAGATTAGTTTTGTGCCCCAGTATGTGGTCAATCCTTGAGAATGTTCCATGTGCACTTGAAGAGAATGTATATTCTGATTTTTTTGCATGCAATGTCCTGAAAATGGTAATGAAGTCTAACTTTTCTATTGTGTCATTTAGGATCTCTTTTGCCTTATTGATCTTCTGTCTGGAGGATCTGTCCAATGGTGTGAGTGGGGTGTTAAAGTCTCTTACTATTATTGTATTCCCATCAATTTCTCCTTTTATGTCTGTTAGTATTTGTTTTACGCCAGTAATTTTCTTATGGCCGTACCCATGGCATATGAAATTTCCCAGGCCAGGGATCAAACCTGAGCCTCTGCAGCAAACTGAGCCACTGCAGTCGAATTCTTAACTCACTGTGCCACAGCAAGAACTCTGAAATCCGTTTATTTTAAATTGCAGAAGAAAAAGGCAATTACCATCTGTTTTTCTTCCCTACCACAGCCACATCCCACACACACCCAAGGGTGAAGTTCTCCCTTGCGCGCGAAGTGTGGGAAATGTGGAAATGAAACTTCAAGTCAGAGGTTAGGGGGATTTAGTAATCGTGATTACTAAGGAAAAAAAATCCAGAATATTTAAGGAAAGGAAGAAGCATCACAGAGTAAAGGGAATAAAATAACAGATTTTAAGAGCCTAAAAGGAACTCAATTCATTTGGGCCCCTGAGAACTACAGAAATCCTTGGATTCCCCCTCTCTTCATCCCTTGAAGATTTTAGCTCTTGGCCCATCGTCACCCTCGCCAATACCATTTTTGTTGTCTCTGTAGGGAAGTACCCAAGCCAGGGATCAAACTCCACCACACCAGCAACCTGAGCCACAGCGGTGACAACATCAGATCCTTAAGAGGCTACACCACAAGGGAGCTCCTACGTCTCTATAATTCCATCAGCCAAAGAGACAGCATTTCCAACACATATATTTCTAATGGTCTCATCATCTCTCTCTCTCTCTTTTGTTATGGGCACACCCATAGCATATGGAAGTTCCTGGGCCAGGGATTGAATCTGAGCCACAGCCGGGACAATGCCAGGTCCTTTAATCCACTGCACAGCCAGGCCAGGGTTAGAACCCAAGCCTCTGCAGTGACCCAAGCCACTACTGTCAGGTTCTTAACCCACTGAGCCACAACAGGAACTCCTCTATGTATTGAATGATCACTACTTTGGAGGAGAGAAATCCACAGTTCCCCTGAGATACTGTAAAGGGTCCGTGACCTAAAAAATCTTAAGAATCACTTACTTAGTAAGACACAAAAAATTCTTTTTTCACAGGTGGAACAGAAAAGTGGTTTGCAACAACGTCTTCTTGAGGATCATCCTGTGGGCAACCCAGGCAGCAGGAAAAGTGCCACTGGGAACAGCATCCCCTGCCAACCTGTGTTCAAGTCCAAGCTGGGGACCCAGCCTGTGACCAGGACGTGTCGGGGGCAACAGGCACGTGGCAGGGGAGGAGCATCCTGGTGGTGGACACGCCCTCCATCCTTGAGGCCAAGGCCCAGGACCAGGAGATGTACGAGGACACTGGGGACTGCTACCTGCTCTCAGCCCCGGGGAGAGGTCGCAGGCACCACCTGGCCAAGATGCTGTCGCATATTGACAAGCAAAAGCAAGATCTGCAAGAAGCCCAGAGAAACTGTGCACTCCATGGGCTCCTCCGGGTCAAAAACTGGATTGTTTCTCACATCAGAATATTGTGCTGTTCTTGTTGTTTGCATCTTGATTTTTCTTGCTATTTTAATGAGCTTGTATATCATTCAGGAATGCCGAGCCTTTCCAGATGATAGCTGCCACTGGCTATTTTTTCAGAGTTAGCATTTCTTGTGTTGAGAAGAAACTTAATTCGCTTTTTCCAGAAGTTCACTTTCAGTTTCCCCACTTGCATCAGACACACCGTCTATTTTCTTTAGGTACTTTTAGGTAAATACAATGCAAAGGAAACAAACCAAAAAAAAGTGTTCCCCTTTGTGATTTGTTAAAAAATTGTGAGGGTAAATAATTAACTGGATCTTGTCCCAAAATATTTGGGAGCTTACAGGAAGGAAGGTGAGTGGACGGATGCCTTGAGTCTCTGGCCTCCGGGACCCACTTTTTCCAGTCATGCTGTTGTGGAGGGAGACGTGTTATATTAAAAGCTGGTAGTGGAATTCCTCATTTCATTCAGAAAAGTACCCTGACTTCTTTGTAGGTTGTAATAAACAAACAACACCTCACAAGAGAGAAAGCCAAGGAGGTGGGGCGTTGGGGTGTCTCTGGGATATGGAAAGGCTGGAAAGAAAGGAGGGAGAAGGAGGTGGGGGGAAGGAGACAGAGGGTCTCCACGGCCGGACCAGGACCCAGGCCTGAAGGGAGTCGGTGGCTGGGAAATTCAGGAACTGGGGCTGGCAAGGGACAGATGATGAGCGCAGTATTTTAGGCATAGCGACTCTACAGGCTCCACCACAACGGTTCACCTCTCCCCTCCTCGTGCAAAAGCTGCCGTGGACAAGATGGAAGTGGCGTGCAAGGCTCTGTTCCCATTCAGCTTTAGGCATTTTGAATTTCATGTACTTTCTTATGTACCGATGAAACATTATGCCTCTTTTGATTTCTTCACCCTTTTAAAAAATGTAGGAGTTCCCGTTGTGGCTCAGCAGGTTAAGAACCTGATTCGTGTCCATGAGGATGTGGGTTTGATCCCTGGCCTCACTCAGTGGGTTAAGGATCTGGGATTGTTGTGAGCAGTAGTGTAGGTCAAAGACAAGGCTCAGATCCTGCGGCGTTGCTGTGGCTGTGGTGTAGGCCGGCAGCTGCAGCTCTGATTTGACCTCTAGCCTGGGAATCTCCAGATGCTGCAGGTGCAGCCATAAAAAGAAAAAACATTAAAAATGTTTTAAAAATGTAAATGTAAAAGCCCTTTCTTTCTTTGTCTTTCTTTTTTTTTTGGAAAAGCCCTTTCTGAGTTCACAGGTTATACAAAATGGGCTGGATATATAACATTTATATGTGGAATCTAAACTATGACACAAATAAACATGTCTAGGAAAAAACAGACTCACAAATAGAGAACAGACTTGTGCTTGGGGGGCAGGGAACACACGTCTTGGGGGGAGTTTGGGATTAACAGAGGCAAACTCTTACATACACGATGGACAAACAAGACCCCGAGGCACAGCACAAGAACCATACCCAGCATCCTGTGATAAACCATAATGCAAAAGAATATATCTGTGTAACTGAGTCACGTCGCTGTACAGCAGAAACGAATACAACATTGTGAATCAACCAGTCTTCAATAAAATTTTTTTAATGCATGTGAGAGAAATCTATCCGGCAGTGATGTGTCCCCCAGGAGCGTTGGGGCTCAGGGTCAGCGGGGGTGGGGCTGCGGCTTCTAGGAACTTGCAGACCCCTCTGGGGAGTCATTTTGGGTGGAGGGAGCCCAGGGTCAAGGAGAAGAGTGAGAATCACAGAATGAGGCGCACAGAGGGAGCGGAGGCTGGGGGAGGCCCTGGGCGTGACCTTCGGGGTTCAATTTTAGGAAGATGATGCTGCAGCCATGTGGCAGTTGGAGAAAAATAAGTGTGAGCCTGGGAGCAAGGGATATAACACCGAGGAGAGAAGAGGATGGACTTCTCAGACGTCAGGGGCCATTACACGAGGAGTGGGATGGAGGGGGAATGGGTCCCGGGTACCAGAGACGCGGAGGAGGTGGAACTGGCAGCGAGCGGTCACCACCAGGGAGCTCGGGGAGGAAGTCGGGCCCTGGGGAGGCTGCCCTGTGACAGTGGCTCCCTTTGCTGCCGGGGACCCGCAGAGGAAAGGTGGGCTGCGCAGAGAAAGGCAGCCTTTGGGCGGGGCTGGGCGGTCTCATCCTTCATCCCGGGAGGCATCCGCACCAGGCAGGAAGTCAGCCCAGGAACGTACTGGGGACCAGGGCTGCGGGAGGGCTCCGTGTAGACGGACCAGGCCCAGGTCTCCCCGCAACAGCAGGAGCAGCGCTCCCCAGTTAAGCCAGCAGACCTTCCGCCTCGGTTGATTTCCAAGGGGCCTAAGGGGAGGGTTAACCCGAGGAAGGAACAAGGGTTTTGCTAAACCTCCACTCACACGTGACTGCTGGCCAAAATAACCCCTTGGAGCTGATATGAGCTCTCTTCCCCCCTCAAAGGGTAAAGGAAGCAGGGGCAGCCTGCCTAGGAGCTGTCTGGTTTCCTCCCGCCCCCGCTTTGTCCTTCTCCAAAATGATGACGCTACGGGGATTTTTCACGTTCTTTGGGATTCACTGAATGTCTACACTGTAGCAGGAACTTTAGTTGTAGAAGGAGGCCTTTCCTGTTTCTAGAAACAAGAAAAGAGAAATCCGTTTATTTCTTCTCGATGCCACTTCCTCACAGGAAGCAGGAGAACAGGGAAGTTCTGAGAGATTTAGGGCTTTTTTTTTTTTTTTTTTCAAAATGGATATGAGGAACTCTTTATTAGCTCAAACGTTTTCAAATGCAGTAAAAGAGACACAAACTCCAACAGCTTAGGCAATAAGGAAATTTATTGGCTGACTTCCCTGGAAGTCCAGAGATCGAGTGGGCTTCAGGGCTGGTTGGTTCAGGGGTCCGCATGGATCTCATCACTCTGCTCTGAGTGTTGCCTTCAACCTCAGGTTGGGAGCCACGTGGCTGCTGGACCTGCAAGCATCACACTCAGATCCAACCATGCCCAGAGGAAGAAGAGAGACCTCTCCATGCAGGGTCCCTCCTGGGAAAGAAGAAAGCTTCTGGCCCCAGTTCTGCTCACCTCCCCTTGGCCCGAACCAGACCAGAGCTGGCTCCTGCCAAGAAAGCGGGGTTGTGTATATACCAGCCAGGCAAGCCTGGACCTGAGCCACTGTCATCCTCTACTGAGGCTCAAGGCTTCACGGAGGCAGCAGTGGAGGCTGAACCAAAGCAGAGGTCCAAGGAAGAGGGGCCGTGACCCCGCAGAGATGACATGTCCTCTGTAGACCAAGAATATTTATTTCTGAACTGAGCAATGAATCTGCGAGGCGATTCATTAGAAACTGACAAACAGGCAACCTGCAGAATTAAAGATGATACCAGATGATCAGCAGAATAAGAAGGAAAAGGAAGCTGCACCAAACAAGACAGAAACAAAGCTCATCATGCGAAACGATCCAGTTTTTGACACGGAGAAGCCCTCTGAGCACACGGTGTCTCCGGGCCTCTCGCAGATCTTGCTTTTGCTTTTCAATGTGCGACAGCACCTTGGCCAGGTAGTGCCTGCGACCCTCTCCGGGGGCCTCAGCCTCACCTCGCTGGAGCATCTGCGCCTCAAAGAAGAGGTCGTTGCTGAGGAAGGCGCCCTGGTGCTCGCTCTCCAGCCCCTCGAGCATGGCCATGAGCTCGGCCAGCTGGTCCCTCTGCTCCTGGGCGGAGGCCCGGTTGTTGAAGGCACAGTACCTGCTCCCGCACTCCTGGACCAGGCTCCTCAGCCTGAGGTTGTCTGTGTTTGCCACGTAGTCATGCAAGGACTCACCCGCTAAGTCCTCCCTGTGGGTGAAAAGGATGACCGTGTGCCTCAGGGCTCCTGCCCCAAACACCTCCTTGACCCTCATCACGGCCAGGGCGTCCTGATCTGTGAAGCGCCCCAGCTGGGTCACCAGCAGCAGCACGTGGGGCCCCGGCGCCGAGAGCAGGTAGCAGTCCCCGATGTCCTCGTACATCTCCTGGTCCTGGGCCTTGGCCTCAAGGATGGAGGGCGTGTCCACCACCAGGATGCTCCTCCCCTGCCACGTGCCTGTTGCCCCCTGACACGTCCTGGTCACAGGCTGGGTCCCCAGCTTGGACTTGAACACAGGTTGGCAGAGGATGCTGTTCCCAGTGGCACTTTTCCCGCTGCCTGATTTGCCCACCAGGACGATCCTCAATGGAGATGACCCTGGATTTAAGCTCCCTTCTCCTCCAGCTGTCAGGGCACAGGAAAAGGTAATGTGTCATTGCTGCGGACTGAATGTGTCCCCCCCCCCCCCAATTTATATCCTGAAACCCTAGTCCCCAGTGTGACGGTATCTGGGCTTGGGGTCTTTGAGAGGTGATGAGGTCTAGACCAGGGTTGAGGATGGGGCCCCATGCTGGGATTAGTGGCCTTCTAAGAAGAGGGAGGGACCAGAGCTCTCTCTATGGCATGAGGACACAGCAACCAGGAAGCGAGTTCTCCCCAGACACCAGATCTACCACACCTTGACCTTGAACTCCCCCCCCCTCCAAACAGTAGAACCAGTGAGAAATAAATAGTTGTTGGTTACACAGTCTATGGCATTTGTTTCAACAGCCTGAACTGACTCAAAGAGTCATGTCTTTTGAGGAAGAAGACAACAAAAGATAGAAAGACAAAGACCCAGAAGAAATAGCACCACTCTCAATCAGTTAGGCTCCCCACTCTCTGTTCCCATCACAGGGCTGGTCAAAGTAAATTTTTTTTTTAATTTTATAGCTGTAATAATAGGATATGGAAGTTCCCAGGCCAGGGATTGAATCTGAGCAGCTGCAGCAACACAGGATCCTTTAACCCACTGCACTGGGCTGGGGATCAAACCTGCACTTCCACAGAGGCTCCATCTGCTGCAGCTGGATTTTTAACCCACTGCACCAGTGGAAACTCCCAGAGTGAATATTCTTACACAGAGGATAAAGGGAGCTCACACAGGGTTAGTGGAATAAATCACCCCAGCTGACCAAAGGCTTAGGGGTCGTTCCTTTTGGGTTGCTGAGTTTTTGCACACTTTCCAGAAACTTCTCCCTATTCAGTTCTCACCCTGAAGGCTTTCTGATGCTCAGAGCTTTCTATGACCCCCTTACCCTCACTAAGGAGAGTATGACAGCAAATAGCCCAATAAGTTCTATTTCCTGGGGGAAATGCATTTTCTTTTTCTTGGGGTGAATCTAGTCTTGTACCTCTCACTGCAGGTGGGAAGTCTGCTGCCCCAGTGCTGAGTTCATGGCCCCCAAACATCATGACAGGCTCCACTAGACCTTACCTGTGGCACATGCGTCTTCCCCAGCCTTCTGAAGCCCTTCCATTTTGTTCTAGAGGGAAAACAGGCAGAGGGTTCACACTGGAGCTGAACGCAACATCTAACACAAAACATCACAGTTTATAGATGAGGCTATTGAGGAGAGAAAAAACAGCTACCAAAGGTCACACGAAATTCAGTGGATGAGCTGAGACTAGAACCCAGGTTCTTCTGACCCTCAGCCACTCTTGGCGCTAGACTGAGCTTCCTTACGAAGCGTATGCAGACAAGCCCAACACCAGAGCACCTGCACGTGAATTCCCACCACTTACAATTAGCTAACAGGACGCACAAAAATCACACTGTCTGCCCAGAAGACCAAACAGGGGAGTGGTCATTTCCACTGAGCATCCTGGCTCTCGGCCTTGAGGGTCTCAGTCCTGGCACCCAAACTCAAGATGGCCAGGCAAAATGCCCCCCTTTGGTAAACTCACAAAAGAAATTCTTCCCTAAGTTTCCATGGTGATGGTTGTATTGGGGGCGGGGTGGGGGGGCATCACTCATCATCCCAGTTTGCCCAAGGCTGAGAGAATCCCCTGATCAAAGGACCTGCATACCAGGGTGAGCTGGTCATGCCAGGAGCAGGAGACTGTCATTGGTCCAGGTGGACAGGGGGCGGAGTGCACGTCCAGTAAACAGAGCGGAGATCAGATTGGTTGGGCTCAGACCAGCTGTTACGTTACTAAAATTCTGTGCTTCCGTGTTGCTCAAACAGTCCTAGACCCGTAGCTTCCTCAGGGCATCCCTCTCCTGCCCACCTTTCTTTCATTGTCTCCCATGCGCCTTTTCCTTGGTCCTTCTTTTTTCCTCCTACTTCCTGTGCTCAGCAAGTGGGGGGGAACCACTCAGCCTCCACCCAAGGACGCCACTCAAGCCTCCTCCTGGGAACAACCTTCACATCCTTTCCAAATTTACAGCAGGACCTTGCTGTGCGCAAAGTCTCAGAGTATTTTCCTTATAATGGGCTCAAGGAGTAACTGTGGCGTTTCAGCCTCGAGGACAGGTGCACTGAAAAAGATACTTTGAGGAATAAGCAGATTTCCTTGGGATCACACCACAGAGGGTGTTATTTAGCCCTCCACACGTGAAACTGGCCGTGGTGATTACCTTTGAAGGAGAGCTAATTTCATAAATAAATGACTTGGGAATTATTTTACTTTGAATGTCAAAACCCAGCTTCGATCAGACGGCCCCCATAACTGCGTGAGCCACTACCTTCAAATAAATGTCTTCATACGTGTATCCTATGGGTCCTGTTTTTCTGAAGAAACCATACATCTCCAGCTAATTGTCGCTGTTGAAACTCGGAGAAGGAGCACACCTGAAAATAATTCTCATCTTTGGCTGGACCTTTTCAAGGACAAAATCTATAGGGAGGATTTTTTAATGTGGTTACACAGAGGATGCCCAGTGGAGAAATCGATGTTTTGTTTTGTTTTGTTTTTGTCTCTTAAGGGCCACATCTGAGGCATATGTGAGTTCCCAGAATCGGGGCCAAATCAAAGCTGCTGCCACCGTCCTACACCACAGCCACAGCAACACAGGATGCAAGCTGCATCTGCAACATACACCACAGCTCACGGCAACGCCAGATCCTTAACCCATTGAGTGAGGCCAGGGATTGAACCTGCATCCTCATGGATATCAGTCAGGTTCTTTACCTGCTGAGTCGCAATGGGAACTCCAGGTCTAGGCTTTTTAAATATGAAGAAACTGAGGCTTCAGGCGGGTATGGAATAGCAAGGACATGAAGCCACTTGCATCCAGAAAGGATGTAGAAAGGATATCAGAGGGAGGTGGCAACCCCTTCACGGCATCTCCCGACACACTGGGAGGGCTGGCAGGTGCAGAATGTGCCACCTACCCCTTGTGCTGGGAGGGACAGGTCCCCTCTGGCTGTCCCTCAGTCCCCCGGGGAACAGGTAAAGCAGCGCTACTCACATGATGGGTTTGGCCAAGCGACTGGTAGCAGGCCATCTCCTCCAAGAATGAGAAGCTGAAACTGCTGCTCCCTCTGAGTCCAGCCTGAGTAGAAAGAGAAGTGAAAAGGGGGCCCCGTCTCCAGAACCATCTTTCTCAATTATTTCTTGAGGCTTTCCTTCCTCTCCAGTCCAAAGAGCCCCGTGCTGGCCAGAAGGTGGCCACCATGTCCTAGCTGCCCCCCGCCCCCCCCCAACCACACCCTGCTCTGTCCCCTGCAGACCCCTGGGCCCGGTTGCCCCATCAGTCCCCTCCTGATGCCACCATCATCATGCTTCCTCCTGGCCAACCACCCAGCTCCCTCATGTCAGAGCCATCTCATTAACATTCCTTTAAAATGTTATCGGAGACCAGGCTTTGCCAGGCGTGCCTCTCCCTGCACGTGGAGGCTGGCTGGACCAGTTTAGAGAGCAGCTCCTGCTGAAGGCTGGAAAGGAAGGTGATTCCTTCTCCCATCCTCGGGCAGCCCCACATCCCACACCATCTCCGCTGGGCAGGTAGAGGCACCCTTGGGAACATTGGGAAAGGCAGCTAAAACGCATCTGCAGTGGGCTACAACCTGGGCAGGTTATCTTGCTCTCATTTGCCAAAAGGATTCCTGACAGCCTCCCCCGCTTTCCCGACTGGAGTGTGATGGAGTGGCTGGCACGCCCACGCATTGTCACCAACAAGGTGCCGCCATGAGACCCTGTCACTGTCAAGGGGGGGTGGGGCAGGATAATCCTCTAGGAATCACAGCCGTGTAACTCCATTCTGGCGAATGGGGGGGGGGGGTAAAATCTTTTTTTAAATAATAAATTGTATTTCTCAGAAATAAAGCAAATGGAGTTCCCTGGTGGACCTAAAGGTTAAGGGCCTAGTGTCATCACTGCTGTGGCTCAGGTCACTGGCCCAGGAATTTCTGCATGCTGTGGGCGTGGCCAAAAAAAAAAATAGGAAAGCAAATATTCTGCCTGACTAGATCATCATGAGTCCTGTTCCTGAAATCTTTCTGCTCTCTTTAAAATTACAACTTTCCCAGGGGTCATGAATGCAACAGACCTCCCGTCAGATTCAAATCACCAGGCCAACTTTTCAGCCGGCTCCACAAAGGGCACCGGATGGCTTCTGGGAGCAGATCGAGGGAAGGAGGGTCAGGTCATCTTCTCTTGCCCCGAGACGTGTCAAAAACTCAATACTTACACCCAGACGCGGTGCAACAGCCACTGGCTGCATATGTGCACAGCTTTTGCACAAACACGAGAAATAAACAAGCCAGTCAGCACCAAAGGGCTGCTGTCTGAGCTCATTCTGTTCAAAAGTTTAGGTTCTAAAAAAGACACCATCAGCAATATTTTCTGCTTGCACTTATTTGGGGCTTTAGGCTCTAGAACTCCTGACCTTAATTATTTAGGAACAGTGACACTGAGGCTTAGAAAAATCATGTGCAAACTGACTCAGATTATTACCGAGGGAGCTGGGGTGAGTGGGAGAGGGGCGGCGGGGAGAGAGGAGCCAAGCCCTGTTACCTGGTCGGTCCTGGAAAAGTCTCGCAAGTCCTACGCGCAGTCTTGAAACTATCCTCCCTCCGCTCCTTGGCAGCCTCTCTCATTGGCTTCTAGTCTCTTCAAACAAACACAAGAGCAGTGAGAAGTGAAAAAAAAGCGGGCCACACATTCTACCCACGAGAGAGAGAGAGGGACTGCGTCCTCCCGGGGCCACAAAAGACCAGCGTGTGCTGTTCTTGCCAAGACAGCCTCAGAGTGAGTCAAAAGCCCTCAGAGGGTGCCATCAGAGGAAGAGGAGTATTTTTTGGTTTTTTTTCTGATTTCTTTTTAATAACAGCTCCATTTCCTTCTCCCCACCACAGCTCTGTAAAGCTTTTGTGCCATTTCCCTGTCTGAATCAGTCGGGAGACCCAGAGAAGCTGGTGAACATCAGGGGCACAGGTGCATCCCAAAGCAGGCATCCTCAGCCTTTCACTGGCCCCACCTGGACCAACGCGCATCTCGCCCGGCCCACCGTTTACCTCTTCTGCATAAAGACAGCTTCGTGTATGTAATTCTAGAGACAGCAGCCAAAGCTGAACTCAGGGCGGGCATCTTGCATGAGACTTTCTACGGCTCTGGCCGCCTCTTATTTCTCTGTCCATTGGCCTGTCCTCAGGTCGCCCTTGCTTGGACGTGAGGGGAAAATAAAGTTGGGTAGGTTTCTGCACCTAGGCAAACTTGCACGGCCGCAGAACCCAAGGACACATCCGCCCCTACCCAGGGTGCGATGTGGGCAAAATGCTGAGCATTTGCAGGAAGGGTGTGCTCTGGTTTCCTCCCACCGCCCTAGTTAACCTCGTCCTTGCAAAGGCCCTGCTGGGGGCCCTGGGTCATGGGGGCTGAGCACCCCTCTGGAGCCATGCTGAGGGTCAAGGGGGCAGAGCTTGAGCCACTACTTGCATCTTTGGGTTCAGATGAACTCTAGAAAAGCAACTCTAAGTAGGAAATGGAAACGCAGGAAACCCTTGATTCTTGCTTGGTTTGGAGGGGAGAGCGTTTATACTGCAGAAAACAGCCACACTTCACATCGCAATGAAAGCCGCTCTTGACTTACCAAAATATTCTCCCATATTAATACTGCAATTTTCACACTTCAAATAATAATACTTTTTACACTGATTGAACTGGATAAATGCCCTCCTGCTGTAGAGGACAGAAAGGCATACTTTTTCTTTTCTTTTTCTGTCTTTTTGCCTTTTCTAGGGCCACTCCCACAGCATATGGAGGTTCCCAGGATAGGGGTCTAATCGGAGCTGTAGCTACCGGCCTACGCCACAGCCACAGCAACACCAGATCTGAGCCACTTCTGCAACCTACACCATAGCTCACGGCAAGCCAGATCCTTAGCCCACTGAGCAAGGCCAGGGATCAAACCCGCAACCTCATGGTTCCTAGTCGGATTCGTTAACCACTAAGCCACAATGGGAATTCCCAGAAAGGCATACTTTTAACATACAGAAGATAATGTTTTTTCTCTGCTAGCTAGAAATGCCTCTAAGGTTGCATTTTTGCGGTTGGGGGGGGCGGTTAAATATCGACTCCTTCAAAATAAAAATAATTATCTTTGCCAGGTATTTAGCCACTCTAAAATCATGAATAGCTTCATGCCTGAAGCCAATTTATCCAATCATCTCAGTACATATTTTGTAAATATTGGATACACAAGAAAGGGACATTGCTCAAAGGTAGCAAAACATTCATGGTTAAGGTAAACCATTGAGTCATCCACCTCACCTGCCTGGCAAGGCTACTACTCACGTGCCCACAACATAGAGCCATGCGTGTTGATCAGCTACTTTCTGTGCATTAGGAAAACTGCGAATTAATCACTGAAGAAAACCTTCAGGCATTTCCTTAACCACTACGTAGGCTGAAATGGGATAACCTTCTACTGGGAACACTTATACCCTTTTTCCTCTAAACAGCCTGTACATATACTAAGCTGATGATTCTGTTAAATTAGGTGCATCTTTTTTTTTCTTTCTGGGGCTGCACCTGCAGCATATGGAAGTTCCCAGGCTAGGGGTCCAGTCAGAGCTGCAGCTGCTGGCCTACACCACAGCCGCAGCAATGCCAGATCTGAGCTGGATCTGTGACCCACACCATGGCTGATGGCAACTCCAGATGCTTAACCCAGTGAGTGAGGCCAGGGATCGAACCTGCCTCCTCATGGACACTATGTCCAGTTCTTAACCCACTGAGCCACAATGGGAACTCCTGCATTTTTCTTATTAATTCAAAAAGGGCCTGTATTTATGACTCAAGAAAGCAAAACATTACCTCCTCAGCACAACACCAGTTAACACTTCTTTTCTGCCCCTTTCCATGTTTAGAGTTTAGTGGCTATTCGGGAATCCTCTTTTCCCTTCACAGCTAACTTGTGGAATTCCAGGGATGGCTCTTCAAACCACAGGTACCTCTAATTGCTGATGAAAGAAATACCCAAAATAAAGAAGGAGGGAAATTGTTCCTTTGCCCATGCAGTAGCAGTGAAGAACAGCAAATATTATTCCTACAGAGGAGCCTGCAAGATAGCCAGTCCTCAAAAAATTCTGCCTCCACGGAGTTCCCGTCGTGGCTCAGTGGTAACAAACCCGCCTAGTATCCATCCATGAGGATGCGGGTTCCATCCCTGGCCTCGTGGGTTAAGGATGCAGCATGGCCATGAGCTGTGGTGTAAGTCGCAGACCTGGCTCGGATCCAGCATTGCTGCAGCTGTGGTGTAGGCTGGCAGCTGCAGCTCAGATTCGACCCCTAGCCTGGGAATTTCCATGTGTCACCTGTGCAGCCCTAAGGAGACAAAAAAAAAAAAAAAAAACCTGTACCTCCACCCTGTGAAAATAACCATTCATCTCTCGAAGTTTGTAGAATTATGGTTGTCTAATAATGCGTTTCCCTCCTGTGAGACATAAATTAAAATCGAATCATTCCTAACAGGTCTAAATACTTATGTTTTGGACAAATCCGAAAGAGATCCCTGATATTTCCTCCTGCCATGGGTATGCAGGTAATAAAAACAAAGCAAAATAAAATATTCAAAATATTGTGTGAGAATCGTGTCTCATTTAAGTTCACAATATATGCTCAGTAAAATGCAATTGTCAACTGTCTTGCAAATACCACCCCCTGCTGTTCATCTTTTAATTCAGCTGAAGAGATTAAACAGTTAAGTTTTAGTTAAGCTTTTTGCTCAGTCCGGAAATCTTAACAAATGTTTTCTTTATGGCTTCTATCATTCTCAGAAAGCCCTCCATTTTCATCCTTTTATTTAAAAACATACTCTTCAGGTACACGCAAAAATCTGCACATGAATATTTATGAATAGCTTGTTCATAAGCACCAAAATTTGGAAGCAACCAAGATATACACCGGCAGGTAACTGGGTAAATAAACTGTGGTGCATCCAGACAATGGCCTGTCGCTCAGCATTGAAAAGAAATGCGCTCTCAAGCCATGAGAAGCCATGGAAGAAACTTAAATGCATATTCTTAAGTGAAAGGCGCCATCTGAAAAGGCTGCATACTGTATGATTCCCACTCTGACATTTTGGAAAAGACAAAATTATGGAGACAGTAAAAGATCAGAGGCTCCCAGAGTTCCCTTCAACGAACCCGACTAGGATCCATGAGGATGCAGGTTTCATCCCTGGCCCTGCTCAGTGGGTTAAGGATCCAGCATTGCCCAGAGCTGTGGTCTAGGTCGCCGATGAGGCTTGGATCTGGCATGGCTGTGGCTGTGGTGTAGGCCGGCAGCAACAGCTCCGATTAGACTCCTTGCCTGGGAACCTCCATATGCCTCGGGTGTGGCCCAAAAAGGCCAAAACAAACAAGCAAACAAACAAAAAACCTCATAGAAAAAGAGATCAGATTTGGGGTGACCAGAGACAGAGCATAGAGGAGGGGAATTGGATAATGGCACGAACTTCCAGTTTAAGTGAGTACCAAGCATGCAATTACAACATGAGAAATATACTTAGCACGGCTGTGCACTACATATGAAAGGGAAGAGAGTAAACTCCAAGTTCTCATCACAAGAAAAAAAATATTTTCTATTTCTTTACTTTTGTATCTCTATGAGATGATGGCTGACACGAAACCTCCTGTGATAACCATTCCAGTCTTTATGCTCTATGCCTTAAATTTACGTGGTGCGGCATGTCAATTATATTGCAATAAAACTTGAAGAAAAAACAAATATAGACAAAGGTTTATCAAAGTTTACAATATTTCTGTTTTTTCCAAATATTTTAGATATACTGGGCTAAGTAGATGCCTTTTGGCCTCTCGATGAAAGAGTAAGAGATAAAAGAGTCATTTGCTAGGTCTTTCTTGGTAAAGATTTTTGGGATACTTCCCAGATATTGCAAAATCTAACATCTCTAATGACTGGCTAATAACCTTTTGCAAGCCCAGCAGTTTACATGACTTTGTTTTCTACAAAAAGGAAGGCAGATCTATCCATTAATATGAAATTAAAAATTAATGAGAGATCATTACTGGTTTGGGGGCATTCAACTTGGAAGGGGTTCAGAGAACTGAGTGGCATTGCCATTAAAAACTCGTTTTTATTCCTTATTATTTATTTATGTGAACAGGATTTCTCAGTGCCCGCATAGATTAGAACAAAGGAGTAGAATTGATCTGAACATTGTCTCATTTTAGCAGAGAACAATAGGCAATCATGCATATACGAAATAAATGGAAAAATGTCTAATTCATCTAACGGAGTTCCCGCTGTGAAGGATCACCGCACAGGATCAGCGGTGTCTTGGGAGTGCTGGGACACAGGTTCCATCCCCGGCTCAGCACAGTAGGTTAAGGATCTAGCCTTGCTGCAGCTGGGGCTTAAGTCACACCTTCGGCTTGGATCTGATCCCTGGCCTGGGATCTCCATAAGCCTCAGGGCAGCCAAAAAAAAAAAAAAAAAAAAAGTCTAAGTGTTCCCGTCATGGCTCAACAGAAAAGAACCCAACTCGTATCCATGAGGATGCCAGTTTGATCCCTGGCCTTGCTCAGTGGGTTAAGGATTGCTCATTGCCATGAGCTGTGGTATAGGTTAAAGATGAAACTCAGATCTGGCGTTGCTGTGGCTGGGGTGTAGGCCAGCAGCTGTAGATCTGATTAGACCCCTAGCCTGGGAACCTCCATATGCTGTGGGTGTGGCCCTAAAAAGCCCTTAACCCATTAAGCCACTGGGGAACTCCAACAAATACACATTATCAACACGACATTTAAAATCAACTATACTTCAATTTTAAAAAATGTTTTTGTCTTTTTGGGCTGCACCACAGCATATGGAAGTTCCCAGGCTAGGAGTGGAATGGGAGCCATAGCCACCGGCCTATGCCACAGCCACAGCAACTCAGGATCCAAGCTGCGCCTGCGACCTACACCACAGCTCACGGCAACACCGGATCCTTTAACACACTGAGTGGGGCCAGGAATTGAACCTGCATATTTATAGATACTAGTTGGGTTCATTATGGCTGAGCCACAAGGGGAACTCCAAAATTTTTTTTAAAATATGCCAATACTCAACCAGCCATTGAGAAAAATATGCATTCTTCCAAAATTAATATAAATATAATTTAATTCCAATTGAAATCCCAATTTTTGTATGTAGAATTAGAAAATACATTAAGTCTCCCATGGGATGAAAAACGCCTGGTGTAATCAAATGAGTCTGATATTAACATAAGAAAATCAATAGAACAGTATACAAAGTACATAGGGAATTCCAATTAATAATGAAATTTAACATACGATGAAGGCAGGGAAATAATGGTTTATTTAGTAAGCAGTGTTTATTCAAATGGTTTTCCACCAGAAGACGATAAAGCTGAGCTCCTACTTCACACTGTATAAAATCAAGGAGGGATTAAATTCTTATCTGTGAAAAAAAAAGCACCAAAAATATTATAAAATACATAATTTTAATTTCATAAAATTGTATGAATAATTCAAGAACTGAGTGTATTTTATTAACCAAGACATGAAGCCAGAAGTTATCAAAGAAAAGATATTGTTTCAATATTTTATTATGGCATCAAAGTTAAAGACAAAAAAAAAGATTTGAAAAAAAATCTTAAAATATGCTATGTTTAAAAGCTCACAAAAATCAAGGAAAATGTGCCAAATATGCATAGATTGTTCAAAGAGAACGAGTAGCCAATATATAAATACATAAAAGAAAATATACTCAACTTCGTGAATAATCAAGCAAGTGAAAATTAAAATTACTTGCAAAAATTAAAATGAGTTCTGAGATCTACTACTGGCAAAAGCTGGTGGTGAGATTAGGGAGAAGGGCAGAGGACACTTTAATGCACCCCTGGTAAAATGTAGGTGATTACAGACATTTTTGAAAGCTCTCTGATAATATTTATTGCATTTTAAAATATTTATGCCCTTCCGCGATCTAGCCTGTTTCAAAGATTCCATCTCACAGCAATAAACATTCCAGTTAGTGCAGCCAAATAGCACAGCTTTGCTTCTAGAGGCAAAAATACAGGAAGCAATCACCCGCAATAGAGAAAGAGCTAAAATCCGTTTTTCTGCAGTGAATATGAGTATGTACAAGAAGAGGGGGGGGACCCACATGCAGGTTTTATTTCTCACCAACAACATTTATTGACCACTTTTACAAAGGGGAACCAAGCACTGGCCTGGCCTCGAGAGAGCTGAAGTCTTTCTCCTTGACCATTCTAGAATAGTGCCGATGAAAGACAAAGAAATATATGATAATGCTGTCAAACACATTTTCATTCTGTATTAAGCAGAGTTATTAGGAATTGAGCATCGTTGGTAGAAATGTCTCACTTTCTTTTTCTTTTTTTTCTTTTTTCTTTTTTTTTTTTTGGTAGATAGATGGAATTGAGTACTTTGTCTTTTCTGTTTTGTCTTCAAATTTTATGTTGAATTTATTTTTAATTTAATCCCAGTTATTTAATTGTTACATTGGCATTAACTGCTGTATTTGATGAGCTGGTTCAGTAATTTTGTTCTTTCGGGGATAGAAATAAACTTTTTTATGTTCAAAAAAACAAAATACAAGAAGCAAAGTAAAAGTTCATCAGTAAAGATATTGTGGAAATATTGTGCAGCCATTAAAAAGGACTATTGACCTGCCTGAAATTAAATACAACGACCTCACTACGTGTTGGTGGGCAGGTGGAGGAAGTGGTTGGGATAGACAGCGGTGTTGTGGCTTTGGAAAACAGTTGGCCACTTTCTTAAAAGGTAAACACATCCCCATATGTCCAGCCATTCCAACCCTAGGAATCTCCCAAGAGAAAAGAAAGCATACGTCCATAAAGATTTGTACCTGATTGTTCATAGAAGCTTTACTCCTAACAGACCAAAAAAAAAAAAAAAAAAAAACGGGAACAACTGAAATATCCATCAACAGGTGAGTGGGTAAACTTTGCTATATCCACACAGTGGAATATTACTTCTAAATAAAAGGAATGAACTAATACTTCTCAATAAAAAGGAATGAACGCCTGGAGTTCCTGTTGTGGCACAGCAGAAATGAATCTGGCCAGGATCCCTGAGGATGAAGGTTTGATCCTTGGCCTCGCTGAGTGGGTTAAGGATCCAGCATGGCCATGTGTTGTGGTGTAGGTCACAGACAAGGCTTGGAGCATAGGCCGGTGGCTGTAGCTGCAATTGACCCCTAGCAGCCTGGGAACTTCCACACGCCTCGAGCATGGCTCTAAAAACCAAAAAAAAAAAAAAAAAAAAAGGAATGAACTCCTGGAATTCCCATTGTGGTGCAGCAGAAATGAATCCGCCTAGTATCCATGAGGATGAGGGTTTGATCCCTGGCTGTGCTCAGCCGGTCCGGGATCCAGCGTTGTCCTGAGCTATGGTGTAGGTCACGGACAGCTACAGCTCCAATTCGCCCCCTAGCCTGGGAATGTCCATATGCCACAGGTGCAGGCCTAAAAAGCAAAAAAAAAAAAAAAGAGAGAGAGAGAGAGAGAGGAATAAACTACTGATACACAACGGCATGGATGGACCTCAGAATCATCATGCCAAGTGAAAGAAGACAAACAGACAAAATGAATACACTACGTCAGGTTCTTAACTTGCTGAGCCACACCAGGAACTCCCAAACTCACCTACTTTTAAGCAATTACGTCCAGGGCAAGAATCAAGAATAGACATCTCCGGATAACTTTCTTTTTTTTTTGTCTTTTTTTTTGTCTTTTGTCTTTTTTTTTGTTGTTGTTGTTGTTGCTATTTCTTGGGCCGCTCCCGCGGCATATGGAGGTTCCCAGGCTAGGGGTTGAATCGGAGCTGTAGCCACCGGCCTACGCCAGAGCCACAGCAACGCGGGATCCCAGCCGCGTCTGCAACCTACACCACAGCTCACGGCAACGCCGGATCGTTAACCCACTGAGCAAGGGCAGGGACCGAACCCACAACCTCATGGTTCCTAGTCGGATTCGTTAACCACTGCGCCACCACGGGAACTCCCGGATAACTTTCTAAGATGCTTTCGCCAGGTTGGGTGTGTTCGCTCACCTTTTGGTCCGTTCGCAGCAGTTGCAGTCAGCCTGGCCCCTTCCTCATCATTGACAACGTCTGTAGTTCTAAGTAAGTGGCCCAATAAGACGAAGTTCAACTCACGCCACCGCTTAAGTGGCGGGGCGGGGGACCCATTATGTAGATTTAGTCATTGCTAGATTCTCTCTCTCCTTCCCTCTTCATCAAAATCCCAGGACTGAGTTTTGTGGGACAGCCTGGGATCCCGAGCCCACCCCTACACCCACCCCTTAGGGCTGGGATGCCCTGATCAATCGGCAGTGTGTGGAAGAATCAGTTGTATTCAATAAAACTTTTTAAAAATGGAGAGGGGGTGTAAAAGAGGCAAAACTTCTGAATTCCAGGTGGTGTGGGGTTTTTTTGTGCCCCTTCACTCAAGAACTGGATTGAGTGCACTTTAAAAATCCCATTCAGGGAGTTCTCCTTCCACACAGCAGGTTAAGGATCTGGCGTTGTCACTGCAGCAGCTTTGGTCCCTGCTGTGACTCCGGTTCGGTCCCTGGCTGGGGAAGGCACACATGCCGTGAGCGAGGCCAAAAAAAATTCCCAGTTCAAAATCATTTCCGAGGACACTTGCGCATTCGCCCCCAGCTTAGATGGACTGAGCCGACATTCTCTCCTTCCTCTACCTTTGGAAGCACCCTAATGCCTAGGGTTGTTTTTTGTTGTTTCACTTTGGGCATCGCTCCTCATCCTGGGTGCCCTGAAATTCCATGAAGATGGGGCTACATGTGAAAGAGTCTATTTTTTTTCCTATTTCGTGCGCTGGCCACTGAGGGGGCCTTCTCATTCTGCAAATTAAAGCCTTTCCTAAGGCGGCAGCTTTCTTTATTTTGGCTCCCCAGCCCCTTCTCCAGCCTCTCTGCAGAGATTCCTGTTAGTGGACGTTTCTCTAACAGAACTGCAGCCATCGGGAGGGTCTTTTGCTCTTCTGCTCTCTCGTGTTTCATACCTCTTCCTCTTTTTTCATTCTTCCATTTTCTAGATATTCTTGGGACTTTCCTTAACCTCAGCAACTATATTTTTCATCTCTAAGTAACTGTTGTCTGCTTATCGTGCCTGTCTGTAGCCTGGTGGCACGGCTGATCGATGCGCTATTTCACGCAATCCCTCCTCTTGCTACCGATGCTATTTGGATGGTTTTAATTTCCCTTCTCCCGGGGTCTGCTTCTCCATCAGCTCGCTGGGCCTTCTGCCTCTGTCTCCAGCCTTACAGATGAACGTGCCACCTCCGGCAGGAACTTTCCTGGGGCCCCACCCCCACCCCAGACAGCCTGTCCTTCAGGCGAGGAACCCCCAGCATCACGGCCCCACTTGAAACCTCCGTTCTCTGCCCAAAGAGATGGCGCAGTCCTTTCAGAGGAGGGCTCTTGGCAGCCCGCGGTTTTGCGCTCGTCCAGCCTGACTCTGCTTTGCGTTTTCTGCGCATGCGAACCATCCCTGGATCCTAGGGCGTCAGGTGGTCACCCCATTTAGAGCAGCACAGTGACTAAACAGAGAGGCTTGGTGATAAACCCGGAGGAGCACGGGGTTATCGTGGACAGAAAGGACCTAGGGGAAGTCTTCAATTTTTTAACAACTTTTTAAACAAAGTTTTCAATTTGTTTTAATGATTTCATTTAAATTACTTTTCTGATTAGGAAATAATCAACCTGTAGGAATGAATGAGTATACATTGAAAAGTTCTTGTATTTCTTTTCCAGATGCCCAATTTCCCTCCTTTGAGTGTTACT
Organism: Phacochoerus africanus; assembly: GCF_016906955.1. Taxonomy (NCBI): domain Eukaryota; kingdom Metazoa; phylum Chordata; class Mammalia; order Artiodactyla; family Suidae; genus Phacochoerus; species Phacochoerus africanus. The sequence continues at coordinate 6,375,601 of NC_062559.1, read as the reverse complement.
AGTTTTAGCGTTTCCTTCAAAAAAAAAAAAATTCCTATGCATATATAACTAGATATACAGAGTTCCCATGGTGGCTCAGCGGAAACAAATCTGATTAGTATCCATGAGGATGCAGGTTCAATCCCTGGCCTCGTTCAGTGGGCTAAGGATCCGGTGTTGCCGTGAGCTGTGGTGTAGACCGACGGCCCACAGCCGGTCACAGATGCCACTCAGATCTGGCGTTGCTGTGGCTCTGGCATAGGCCGGTGGCTACAGCTCTGATTGGACCCCTAGCCTGGGAACCTCCACATGTGGTGGGTATGGCCCTAAAAAGACCAAAAAAAAAAAAGCATAAATAAACATATATATATTTATTTGTATATGCATGTGTATATTTGCATTCATTGCAAAGAATATATAATATACAATTGTTTGTGCCACATGTGTTCTTATAAGCCAGATTCACTCACGAGGTCAAGGTGAATGAGAAGGGTGGCAGTGGAACGTGGGAATCACACCGGAGCTTGTGTGATTTTCCTCCATACGACAATGTTTTATTCCCCCAGGTAGCAGCAATCAAGCAGGTATCCCTGGGTTCACCCCCAGAAACAGCATCCCGTTCAGGAGGATTTGAGGGCAGCATCCTAGGATCTAGGGCCTGAAGACCTTTTATTTATTTATTTATTTTTATTATTTTATTTTATTTTTTATTATTTTATTTATTTATTTATTTATTTATTTATTTGTCTTTTTGCTATTTCTTGGGCTGCTCCTGTGGCATATAGAGGTTCCCAGGCTAGGGGTCTAATCGGAGCTGTAGCCACCGGCCTACGCCAGAGCCACAGCAACGCGGGATCCGAGCCGCGTCTGCGACCTACACCACAGCTCACAGCAACGCCAGATCCTTAACCCACTGAGCAAGGGCAGGGTTCCTAGTCGGATTCGTTAACCACTGCGCCACGACAGGAACTCCCTGAAGACCTTTTAAAGGCCAGTTACAGTAGTCCAGGCTCTCAGCCTACTACTGAGAATTCTTTCAACTGCACGTGGCTTAAGCCAAACTTATACGTTGGGCACGTATGGAAAGGGTCAAGGCTCAATCTGGCTTCAGGCACTGCTGAAGTCACAGCTCAAGCAATACCATCAGGAGTGGGGTTTTTTTCCCCACCTCTTAGCTCCGTCTTCCACTGTCTTCACTGTCAAGCCGGTGACATGGGATCTTTGGCAGCTCCAGAAGGTTCTCTCTTGGGGGCAAGGTGGCTGCTACAGCTCCAACTTTATATCTTTGCAGGTTCAAGATCAGGATAACATACAGGAGCCTTTTCTGGTGGCCCTGAGATTTACTCTACTGTGACACTCCTGCAATAATCACCACGTCTGCTTCATAGACGTCTGGATCACATGTCTTATGCCCGGAACGGAGGATCAAGCCCCACCATGAACACACAACCGGACAATGAAAAGAAGTCAAGTCCCAGTTGCTTGCCCTGCACCTGTTGTTATTTCTGTCTTGGAGTATAGACAGGTGGCTGGTGGTAAAGGCGTATCCTGGAGCCCAGCTGTCTCCTGCCTCAGGATGTGTTAACAAGAGGCTAGTTGTACATGTCTGTCCTGAAACCCGTCTATCTCCTGCCTCAACTAGACTAGTCAAAGTCACAGAGATGGAAAGTAGAAGGCAGTTATCCTGGGCTGCAGAAGGGGAAATGGAGAAGTTAGGATTTCACGGGTACAGAGTTTTCATTTGGAACAATGAAAATTTCTGGAGGTGGGTAGAGGTAATCGTTGCACAAGAATGTGAATGAACTTAATGCCACCAAAGTAGATGCTTTAAAATGGTCCAAAAATTAATAAAATAAATAAATCAATAAAATACATAAATAAAACATTATCAGTGAGAGTTGGAGAGTTGAGGGAAAAAACAGCATAGACTTCAAATTTGGTATTTGGGTGGTGGTGGTGGGTTTTGTATTTTTTGGTTTGGGGGTTTTTTTTATTTGTTTTGTTTGTTTTTTTGTTTGTTTGTTTGTTTTGCTTTTTAGGGCTGCACCCGAGGCATATGGAGGGTCCCAGGCTAGGGGTCTAATCGGAGTTATAGCTGCTGGCCTACACCACAGCCACAGCAACCCAGGATCTGAGCCGAGTCTGCAACCTACACCACAGCTCACGGCAACACCGGATCCTTAACCCACTGAGCGAGGCCAGGGATCGAACCTGCAACCTCATGGTTCCTAGTCGGATTCGTTTCCCCTGGCCACGATGGGAACTCCGGTACTTATGTTAAAGAAAATAAAACAAGTACTGTAGTGAGTTTAGAGAAATAAAAAGATCATCAGCAGCATAACTTAGGAACAAAAGAATATCAAAAGGAAATAGGAATATTTGAAAAAGAAGTAAATACAATATCTAGAAAAAAATTAAACTTGGAATTTAATAGAATGGTTAAAAGCAGATTACACATAACTGAGGCAGAAATTAGGTAACTTGGTAAATAATTGTGAAGAATTTAGCCAGAATGCAGCGAGTAGAAATAAAGAGATGAAAGATGAAAAATACAAAAAGGGCTAGGAGATAAAGAAGCTAGTGTAAGAGGATCTAACATGTGCCGCATTGAAATTTCAGAAATAAATTTTACAGAGAATTAGGAAAAGGAATTATTCAAAGGCATAATTCAGAGTTTCCTGGGCTTTAAAAAGAAAAGTGTGAACTCTAAGACTCAGAATTTTCAAAAATAATTCCACAGGAAGAACATTGAAGGGAAAATAAATTCATACACACCTACACATTTTGAAGTAATCTTCAAATCACCAAAAACAAGATAAAGATTGTAAAAGCAGCCAGAATTAGATGCAATTAACTAAAGCTAGAACTCTATATCCAGTGAGCCAGGTATAATAAAGAATATTCTGATAGATAAGAACTGAGAGGGTTTACCACCAAGAGACCTTTAATTTTAAAGAAACTTTTAAAGGTACATGATATCAAAAATGATATCAAACGATATCAAAAAGAAGTCCTGAACTAGAGGAAGAAGAGGAATTTTTTTTCTTAATAAAAACATAAGTAAATTTAAACAAACACTGAGGATACAAAATAAAATAAAATATCTAATTTGTGGGGCTAAAATAAATCAAGATAAAACTAAAATTCAAGATAAGAATATCATATAACTGGGAGTTCCTCCTTGTGTCTCAGTGAGTTAAGAACCTGATGAGTGTCCATGAGGATGCAGGTGTGATCCCTGGCCTCTCTCAGCAGGTTAAGGATCTGGCATTGCCACAAGCTGCAGCATAGGTCACAGATGTAGCTTGGATCCAGTGTTGCTGTGCCTGTGGTGTAGGCCAGCAGCTGCAGCTCCAATTCAACCCCTAGGCTGGGAACTTCCATTTGCCGCAGGTGGGACATAAAAAAAAATAAATTTTAAATAAATTTTAAAAAAATATATATATATGTATATATCATATAACAAGGAGCATTCTAATGGCATCGTTTCAGGTTTTGGATAAGGATATTAATTACCTTTAGAATTTGTTTAATTGTGTGCATATGCTTAAAAATAATGAGTTCAGGGAGTTCCCATTATGGCTCAGCAGAAACAAATCTGACTAGCATCCATGAGGACACTGGTTCCATCAGTAGGTTAAGGATCCACCGTTGCCATGAGCTGTGGTGTAGGTTGCAGACGCAGCTTGGATCCTGGGTTGCTGTGGCTGTGACATAGGCCAGCGGCTACAGCTCAGATTTGACCTCTGGCCTGGGAACTTCCATATGCTGCAAGTGGGGCCGTAAAAAGCAAAATAATTATAATAAGTTCAAAGGAAATCACTAAACAAGCAGAAATCCTCCTGCATGAGGAGTGGGTGGGAGTTGAAGATGGGGAGAGGAAGAAAGAAACTAACTAATAAATGCTGCGGAAATCCAGAGCAGCATCTACTGGTGACAACGAACACTGTATTATAACGTCTCCTTCCTACTTCAGAAAGGATTTTTTTAAAAAACGTGATTGTTGGAGTTCCCGTCATGGAGCAGTGGTTAACGAATCTGACTAGGAACCATGAGGTTTCGGGTTCGATCCCTGGCCTCGCTCAGTGGGTTAAGGATCCAGCGTTGCCATGAGCTGTGATGTAGGTCACAGACACGGCTCAGATCCCGCGTTGCTGTGGCTCTGGCGTGGGCCGGTGGCTGCAGCTCCGATTGGACCCCTAGCCTGGGAACCTCCATATGCCGAGGGAGCAGCCCTAGAAAAGGCAAAAAGACAAAAAAAAATAAAAAATAAATAAAAATAAATAATAAAACGCTAAGGTGAAGAAGTTCATAAAGTGAATTAAAGAGGAGTTCCCTGGTAGCCTCGTGGGTTAAGGACCCAGCAGTTGTCACTGCTCTGACACAGGTTTAATCCCTGGTGGGAGAACTTCTGCTTGCCTCTGAGTGGTGGCCAAAAAAAAAAAAAAAAATTAAAGCGATCAAATTCAAGGGAGTTTGTTCTATATCCGAACCTGTTTACAAACAAACCTTTTATTAGATTGTTCTATATCCGAACAAGCCTCCTAGGTGTGAATACCCCCGTGCTTCTCAAAACGTGGGAGCCCCCCCAACCCCTATCTAAGGGCAGAGTCATGCTTGGGGAAGCAAGAATATCTAGGCTCCCCGGGGCTCCTGTCAATCACCCAGCAGAACTAGCCGCTCCCTCCACTGGGGTCTAAGACCAGGGGACGGCAAACCCTGTTTCAGACAATCCTAGGAGGTAAAAAGATTCTAAGTTTAGAGAGCTCTTTTCCCTTTACCTGGAACAGAAGGAACTCATAAAAGGGAGTTTTCACACTTGGCATGTAGAGCGGGACGCAAATTTAAATTTAATCTTATTGGGACTTTGTAATAAATAACTCCTTTGGTTTTTTGTTTGTTTTGTCTTTCTGCCTTTTCTAGGGCCGCTCCCGCGGCATATGGAGTTCCCAGGGTAGGGGATCTAATTGGAGCTGTAGCTGCCAGCCTACACCAGAGCCACAGCAACACGGGATCCTTAACCCACTGAGCAAGGCCAGGGATCCAACCTGCAACCTCATGGTTCCTAGTCAGCTTCGTTAACCACTGCGCCAGGACGGGAACTCCAAATAACTCTTTTAATTCCATGTATATCAACACTCCACGTCTATCAACAAAGGGAGACCACATCCTTTCTGCACGAACGTATTTGTTGTGGTTGTTTCTGTTTAATCAGCATTGGGGGACATGCGACAATACCTGTTCATTGAACTGAGGACCTGGAGAGGGAACTTCAGGTGAGGGGTGGAGGGGAAGGGAGGGTGTCACCACAGGAAGCAATGGGGGGACAGGGCAGTGGCCCTGGGAGTGTAGACTGTCCCGGTAGGGTCTTTGGCTGCTCACAGGACAATGACAGCCGTGGTGGTCTCCTTGGAGGGGGAGGGAGGCACTGAATTCTCCCCTAGGAGCTTCTCTGACCCTTCCTCATCCTGGGGGGGAATAAAAACAGAGGAAAATCAATTCTCGGGAGGAAAAGGATTGGGGCAGAGTTAGCGCCTTAGACCTGGAAATCCGGCAAAAGAAAGAAGGAGGGTGGAGTTCCCACCGTGGCGCAGTGGAAACGAATCCGACTAGGAACCATGAGGTTGCCGGTTCAATTCCTGGCCTCGCTCAGTGCGTTAAGGATCTGGGGTTGCCGTGAGCTGTGGTGTGGTTTGCAGATGCGGCTCGGATCCTGTGTTGCGGTGGCTGTGGTGTAGGCCGGCAGCTATGGGTCTTGTTCAACCCCTAGCCTGGGAACCTCCATATGCCGCAAGTGCAGCCCTAAAAAGCAAAATTAATAATAATGCAGGAAAGAAGGAGGGAAGGCAAAGGTGAAGGCGGAAGGGAAGCTGGACAAGACCAAGAACAGAAAAGAGCAGAGAGCAGGCAATGAGAGCAAAAGAGGACAGGGGCAGGCAGAGGCAGACGTCCGCCCAGAACACAGTGTTGAGGTCACATCATCCGAGAGGGAAGCCAAGCACAGGAGAAAAGCTGAGTGAGGTGGGGCACGACCACTGCTGAGTGGGGTCCCGGCCCCGATGTCCCACCCCGCCCCAATCCCCACCAGCCCCCGTTTCCCTAGTGCCTTCCTAACAGCTCACCAGGGCTTGAGGAGCTGGGCTGCACAAGCTCTGAAGACCCAGGCCCAGGGAAGCCAAGGCCACAAGGCTCTGCAGGACAGAGACAGCCAGGAGCAGAACACGGATTCCTAGGAACAAGTCCTGAAGATAAAGGAAGAAAAAAGTTAGATCAGGTGCCCCTCCTCTGATTCTGCTCTTACTGTCACCTTGCCACCCCAGAGGGCGTCAGACTAACCACTTCCCACCAAGTGGACTGCATTTTCCAACTGTGGTGGCAGCCACCAATTCCACCCCATTTGCTTGTCTGCAGCATGACCTTACCACCCCCTCTGAAAAGGTGGGGTCTATTGCTCCATCCTCTAGAATCTGGAAGGGCCTGGGGATGCTTTGATCAATACAAGGCAGTGGAGGAGTTCCCGTGGTGGCGCAGCAGCAGTGAACCCAACTAGGATCCATGAGGACACGGGTTCGATCACTGGCCTCACTCAGTGGGTTAAGGATCCAGTGTTGCCGTGAGCTGTGGTGTAGGTCACAGAGACAGCTCGGATCCTGGGTGGCTGTGGCTGTGGTGTAGGCCGGCAGCTGCAGCTCTGACTCAGCCCCTAGCCTGGGAACTTCCACATGCTGCGGGTGTGGCCCTACAAAGACAAAAATTAAATTAAATTAAATTAAATTAAATTAAATTAAAATAAAAGGCAGTGGAGGTGGTAGTATGCTAGCTCTGCGGCAGCAGCCCTTAATTGGCCTGGCTGCTTGCATTTCGTCCCTCTTGAAATGCTCACAATGGGATAGTCCCTGTTGGAACCTAGTATCTGGGCTACGAGAAGCCCAAGCCACATGGAGAAGCCACTGGAGACTCCCTGGCTGATGGCAGCTCCGGGATGACTTCACTCCCAACTGACATCTGATCGCGAGCCTGGTCAACCCACAGAATGTGACAAGTAATAAGAATTGGTAGCATGAAGCCACTCTGTCGTGCAGTGCTGTATTAGGCAGCAAGAGACAACTGATGACAACCACATGCCAGAAAAGACGGAGGGAGCTTCCTGAGCTTGTCTCCTGAATGTCTCCTCTTTGCTCCTCAGCCCCTTTGATTCAGGGAATTCTCACGCATTGAGGATCTGAACAATGTCTTCAGCTTAAGTTAAAACCAAAGACCTAGGATGCGGTCCAAGCTCAGTGAGCCTCTGCCCGCCAGTGCCCCAGTTCATAGCTGCGTTGCATCCCTAGAAGGCTGGACTCTCCTTTCTCACCACCACCATCTTCATGTGGGCTCTGCAGCGATCCTCCTCCCATGATGAATAGGAGTCCCCATGTGGGGACCCAGTGGTGGGGACTAAGGAATCACACATGGAGCCGATGTTGAAGAAGCGGTCAGGTTCCCGGGTTAAGCTATTCACATAAAGGACAACGGCAGCCACGGCCGTGGCAGCGCCCGCCAGCGTGAGCAGACCTGACATGAAGCCCTGGAAGAAAGAAGTTGTGGATGCAGCCTTCCTCTGTGGATGGCAGAGCTGTGGGGTCCCAGGCCCCTCTTTCCCAGTTTCCTGGCCCAGGAAACCCCCCGTATCCCTCCAGGAAAGATCCCAGGATATTGGAAGCCAAAGGGGAGAAGGCAGAAAATAAAGGGCAGAAAAATGCAGACAGAAGAGGCAGCAGAGGTCAAGGTGAGGCACAGAGGATGCCCAAGACGCACTGAAAGTTTGCCCTGGTGCTTCTCGTGGACGATGGCCCCGGCTCCCGCCACAATGGCCTAGGAAGAGAAGAAACCAGCAAAGTCCTCCAAATGACTCTCTTGAAATGACCTCCCATCACCCTTCTCCCAACAATCCCCAGAACAGCCGATTCAAATTCCCCTTACACCTGCCGCGCGCCCCAGCCAGGCCTTGAAAAGGAGAATGGAGGGTGGCTTTCTCCAGGTGTGGGGCGTTTGGACTCTGGGTCTTTGGTCTCTTCCCCAATCCCTGAGCCAGACCCAAAGGAAATTTCTTTCCCCTGGTCCATCACCCCTGGCCTCCCACGGAGCTCACAATCCCCTCCTTACTTACCGCAAAGCCTGCCCAGAAGGCACAGCCAGAGGCACGCAGATCAGTCCAGAAGCCCAAGTAGAGCAGGGCTCCAATGGCACAGCTGGTAGCCCCCAGCAGCACCTGCGTCACCTGCCAGAGACGGGAAAGCCAGACCCCTTCCCATGAGCCCTCGCGCCTAGGAGCTTCCACCTAAGTGGCTTCCCCCTCCTCCTCCTCTGCCTTGACTCCTCCCAGCTCTGAGTCTGGAAGTTCTACCCCCTTAACCTCCAGGAAGCAGCCCGTCCTGATTCACTCTCATCCCTCTGACTTATCTTTCATTTTTTCCTAAATCTCACTTTTCCTAAATACCGCCTGATGACGCCTGCTTTTTCCTCCTCATTTTCCCTTGGGAAGCCCAACATCCTGTCCAGGATGGGTCACAAAGACACCCTGCAAGGAAGGAGGGTGGTTAGCGGACAGCACAGGGTGGGCGGCGCCTTGAGGGGCCCTTCATCTTTCCAGCAGAGGGCACACGCTTGGGTGGCCGCCCAGCCACCGGCTAAGCAAGGCGCTGGCACGGGGGCATGTCCCGCTGATGTGAGGCTCCTGTACTGGGCAGGCTTTGCTCCCGCGCTTCCCCCCCCCCCCCCCCCCCACCCCCTGGGCTGGCACGGACCATGTCAGGCCTGTGTCAGGACCTTCCGCCATGAGTCCCACTCTCTTTACTCTGGTTCGGTTACTCCGAATTGACAGCCGCCAGGATGCCCGTGCTGTGGCGCGGACTCGATCCCTAGCCCGGGAACTTCCAGGTGCCCCGGGCACAGCCCAAAGAAACAAACAAACAGAAAACACCAGCCTGCAGGGATTCTTCACTCATTCCCCCGCCTCTGGCTGGGACTGCTCACGCTGCAGCCTAGAAGCCCATCATTCCCTTCCATCCAAATCTCTGTGGCAAAACGTCCCAAACCTTCTTTTTCCCAAACAAGACAGGATACCCATAGTGACTTTTCATGAGGATTCCACCCCCTTCCTTTTCTGGCCTCCTTCTGAAGGCGTGCCACCCTCCCCCGTGTCCCCTCGCTAACCCGCCTCTCCAGCCAGCCCACTCTTACCCCGAGTGTCAACTGTCCATAGTTCGTGCTGGCCTTGGGAGGACGGTGAGAAAGGCGCTCCACCAGGGAGCCCCCGGCTTTTAGCAGCAGTGCCAAGGCGGATTCCTGGTGGATGTGGATGTCGATGTGGGTGGGCTGGGTCATCGAGGGGGCCACCTCGATGCCGCGCACCGCCAACGTGTCCTGGACCATCCTGCCTGCCGGGGAGGGGGATGTACAGATGAGAGGTCTGGAAAGTAGGTAACATGCAAAGGAACACATCGCATGAAGCAGGGAGAGAAAAGGGTTTCCCGGTCAAGATCCAGAGGGTGGCCCCAGAGCAGGTATCGACGTCACAGTGACCTCCGTCCGGGATGCAAATCGGCATCACCTCTAGAGTTTTCATCCTGTGACCTGAAGTTCAGCCCTTGCCATCAGCCTTTACGGCAGCTGCCAACAGGTTCCCAGGCTGGGGGTTGAATCGGAGCCACAGCAACGTGGGATCCACGCCACGTCTGAAAGCTACACTCCAGCTCACAGCAACGCCAGACCCTTAACCCACTGAGCGAGGCCAGGGATCGAACCTGCGTCCTCATGGATGCTAGTTAGATTCATTTCTGCTGAGCCAGGACGAGAACTCCCAGACAATGACCTTCTGAAGTGTATGTTCTGTTTAGTCTTTAGTCTGCCCATTGGTAGGTCTGATCACCGTAATTTTAATGATGAATATAGAGTTTAATATTTAGCTGAGCTTTTGCCTGACCCCACCCCCTGATACTTTTTTTCTTTCAAGGGCATTTTTGCTAGATTATTTTTCCTTACACACTTTAGAATCACCTTGCCTAGCTCCAAAAGAGACCCTCTACATGTAATCATAAAGTTTGAGGGGGAGGGGGGCTGCATTGGCAGCATGCCCAAGTTCCTGGGCCAGGCCGCAGCAACAAACCAAGCCGTTGGAATAACAACACCAGGTTCTTAACCCGCTGTGCCACAAGGGAACTCCTACATCATATTATTAACACCAATTCTCATAACACCAGCAACAACAGTAAGCCTTAAATCATTTTGTTTGTATTTATGTACTTTTCAGAGCAGTTTCCCTCTTCACCTACCTGGCCTTTTTTGAGGGGTGAAGGACAAGTGTTTAACAATTCTGCAGAGGCACGAGGAGGTTCAGACTTGTTCCCAGACCCACACAAGGAAGCCCAGCCCAGATTCTAACCAAGTCTTCCTTGGCGCCCAGGAGTCGGCATCATGATACAGCCTTGACTGTGCCTTGACTATGCTCCCTCTGAACCCTCTGGGTACCACCGCTGCCCCCCCTCATCACCACCACCTCCAGTCCCAGATCAGCCTAGCTTCCTGATCTTCCTCTGAGCCAGGCCAGCCCCCTGAAGAGTCCCTCCCATGCCACCCTGACTCCAGGCTGGACATTCTCCTCTGCCCGGCTCTTCCCCATGCCCCAGAAGCTAGGGAGAGAGAGCCAGGACCCCTGCTACGCCCTAGGCCTTCCACGTTTGGCCTTTGCTATCGAAGGACCTCTCACCGAAAAATCACCTGAACCTCAGCCTCCCCGCCCAGAGTAAAGATAACAGAGAGCTGGGCTGACGTGGCCAGGCATGGGCCCCCGCCCTCCCCAGCCATCTTTCTGGGCCACATCCTCCATCTACTGCATCCCTTCTCCCGAGAGCTCCTATGGGAACCAGGAACGGGAGGGGAAAGACACCCTGGGAGACAGGCCAGGGGGCACTGGGGACTGATCTTGGAGGCTCCTAGAGAGAAAGTGAGAGGAAACCCAGCCGCGAGTCTCCTGGGAGGGGGACCCCGGGGGCTGTGAAGGCTCACCTGCTGTCTGATGGGAGCCAGCACTGAGCAGAGCAGAGCAGAGGCACAGGCCAGCGGGTAGGAGCCGCAGAGGAAAGGGGTGGAGGAAGGAGGGCCTGACCTTCGGCATGTTCATTTCCCAGAAAACAGCTGGGCCAAAGGGGCCCCTCGAGGGGGTGTTCGGTCTTGAGCAGATCATCAGGCAGCCGGAGGAGGCAGAGCACACGCACACGCACACATGGGCCCATTCATACCTCTTCAGTGGACACACACCCTGGGGCGCACACGTTCACGACACAGGCGCATCCTTTTCGGAAAGCACCTGCCCAGGTGGGGGAGGGGAGAGGACAGCCTCATAGGTTTTCCCCAAGGCTGGTGAGCCCTGAGGTCTCCCAGGCCACCCACCTGGTTCCTGTGCTTTCCAGGGCATCGGAGCCCAGCGAACCTGGAAGCCGGAAAAACCCTGGAGGGACCCCGTGATGGGGAGGGGCCTCACCCTTCCCTTTCTGGCTCTCCACCAACTCCCGCCCCTTTCTGCCCAGTTCTCTGCCCTAGTGGCTCTCCCCAGCCCTGCATCACATCCAGACTGCTGGCCTCCGGTCCCCAGTCCCCGGTCCCCGAGGAGAACAGGTGAGGCAGGCCTACAGCCCAGGCGGCCCTTCCCCAGAGTCCCTTCTCATAAGACCCCTCCCCACCCTGTCCCTCAATAGTCCCCCAAGAATGTGCTGTGGACAGGGAAGGAGGGAGGGACCAACCACGGCGTAGAAGAGGTAACTCCAGGAAGGAGGCAGGATTGGAGGCCAGATACCCACCCCTGCCCCCGCCTCCCCATTGATGCTGAGTCATTCTGACCTTTGACTTCCAACTCAACCCAGGACATGGTCCCTCATGCAGGGGCTCGGGGCAGGGGCTGGGGGACAGGGCAGTTTGAACTGCCGTGTCGGGCTGAGTAGCCATTGGTGGAGAGAGAGAGATTTAGCAGCTGGCAGGGGTGGGGAGGGTCCTGGGCTCAGCTGGGAAGCAGCTGCCTCAATAGAAGTTCCACCATCAGCCAGGACTCAGGTCTGCCCCGCAGCCTGAGGGCGCTGGAGGAGAGGGTGGGCGCCAAGGTCTCCAGTGGGCTGGGAGCAGGACAGGGCGAGATGAGGGCTCCGGGGACTGCCTGGTCCAGCCCCTGGAGACAGGGAGGCACAGCAGCTCTGGGGCGAAGAAGAGGCTTGGGTGGGCTCTGCGGTGACAGCACAGGCATCTCTTCGGCGACACCCCTCGAGACAGTCCCAGGTGTCAGGGTCTCTGCCAGTCCCCCAGCTTCCGTGAAACCTGTGGAAACCCCCTGCCAACCTTTCCTCCCCGACGCCCCCTTCCTTCCTCCTAGGAGCGTGTCTGCAGGCATGGGAACCTCAGACGGTGGGGAGGCGGGGTCTGGGGCTCCCCAGCCCAACCGCATCGAGGTGCACGTCCACCAGGAGTCAGGTCTGGCCAAGCTCCTGCTGAGCGGGTGCTCCCTGCTGCAGCCCCTGGTCCTGCAGCCCCCCACTGCGTCCCAGACCCTGGGCAGCAGCCGGCTGCTGGTGGCCTCCTGGGTGAGTAGGGCTGCCTGCCTCGTGGGGTGTGGACGGGGCCCAGGCTCCCTAGACGGGGAAGGGGAAGCCCCCTCCTCTTGGCTCAGGATGCGGAGCCAGTTTTATCTTCTTCCCAGACCGTAAGGTCTGGCTCTTCCCTCGCTTACTGGCCTTCCTCATAAAACCTGTCGGCAGGATAGGCTGTGGGCTACAGGGGGACAGAGGAGATGCTGACCCCTTCGAATCCCAGCTGGTGGAGCCCTGAGCCATCCCCCCGCCCTCCTCTCCCCCACATCCTCTCCCCTCCTCTTTGTGGGTTCTAACCACTCATACCTGGAGTGGCAGATCCTCAGACTTAGGTGCAGAGGGTTGCTCCTGGGCCTGGGATAGCATCTGAGCCGCAGCCACGACCTCTGCCACACCTGCAGCAACACTGGATCCTTAACCCACCGGGACTCAGCAGGAACTCCCTGGGTTTTTCATCTTTCAGGTGGTGCAGATCGTGCTGGGGGTGTTGAGTGGGGTCCTGGGAGGCTTCCTCTACATCTCCGGCTCCACCACCCTGCGGGAATCGGGAGCTCCCATCTGGACCGGGGCTGTGGTGAGTGGGGCGGGAAGAGGGCGGGCAGATGGACCTCCTGTCGGAGGTGAGAGACCACCACCATGGACCCCATCAGAAGGTAGACTTGGCCACTAAAAGGACTCCAAGCCCTCCAGGCCGAGGCCCTGCTTCAACAGATGGGAGACTAGCCGAGCTAAGGGCTGGGAGGGCCAGTCACTGGTCAGCTCTCCCGGGTCCCCGCCCCAGGCTTCCCCACCTTCAACAGCAAACCAGCTAAAGATCTAGGACCCGGCTCGGCTCCAGAGGCTTGCATTTGGATGGGGGAGGCGCCCCCCTGCACCCAGTGGGCCTCAGGCAATGGGTGTCAGAGAACAGCAGTGCCCACATCAGCAGATGGGTGGGTGCTGACTGCAGGAGGAGCCTGGTGGCTGGGTTAGGGTAGGGCAGAGATGCCCTCTGGCAGGCCCATGCTCACAGGACAACTGTAAAACATATTTATTGAGAGAGAAATCAAAAGGAATCACACACACACACACACACACACACACACAGAACACCCACCCCACCCCCAGGTGGCAAAACACTGAGATTAGCTATAGAATTGTCAAACAGGGTTCTGATCCACCAGACTTCCTGTCCTCCAGGGCCTGCCGGGTGGGTGGCGGAGCACCTTAGAACAGGCCCCTACCTCAGGACACTCATCCTGAGCTGAGAGCTTCTCCAACAACCTGGAGCTCCCACCTGCCACCCTGGTGTTTTGCTTAAAAAGAGTGCTTCTGGAGAAGGCGAGGAGGGCTCAGGCCTGGCTTCCCCAGACACATTTTTCCTTGTCATGAAACCAGAGGGTCCTGACGTCTCTCGAGTTTAAGTCAGGCCTCGGTACCCTCACTGTTATCTCACAGACACAGCAGAGCTTAGCTCAAAACCTCGGGGCCGCATGGAGGGCTCGGGAGAAGGGCCAGCCAGAGGGTTGGCTTTCGCGGCGGGGGTTGGGGAGAGCAAGGGAAGCGGGCAGCTGGCACGCTCCGTGCTAACCCAGCTGCTTGCCTCTCTCCCCAGGCTGTGCTGGCTGGAGTTGTCGCCTTCGTGTATGAGAAACGCGGTGGCATCTACTGGGTGAGCTCAGGGAAGGGCAGGGCTTGACGCCAGGTCCAGAGCTGGAGGCCACCCCAAGCCTCCTGCCCCGTCACAGGCCAGCTCCACTGGGCTTCCCCCTCTCAGCCCTGGGCTGGGCTCTAGAAGAGACTGAGTCCCCAAGGTCTGTCTGTGTCCTGACCCCTCCAGGCCCTGCTAAGGACCGCGCTCACGCTGACAGCTTTCTCAACGGCCACTGCCGCCATCGTCATTGCAGCTGCAAATTTCAACCAGTACCACTATTCTTTTTATGACGATATCTGTGATGTCTCTCCGTCCTGGGGTCCCACCTGGCCCCCTGGCACCCCAAATCCAGATGTTAGCAGACAACAGCTATGCATCTTGTACCTGGACAAGCTGAAGGTAGCTGGGCCGCCAAAAGCACGGCAGTGGGTGGTAGACGGGGAGGGCCACACCATGGCTGAGGGTGAGGCGGTCCATCCAAAAGAGCGTGAGCTTGGAGTTGCCATGGTGACACAACATCTTGGGAGCGCTAGGACGCGGGTTCGATCCCCAGCCTGGCGCAGTGGGGTAAGGATCCAGCATTGCCGCAGCTGAGGCTTAGGTCACAACTACGGCTCGGATCTGACCCCTGGCCCAGAAACTCCAGTGCCATGTAGCGGCCAAAAAAAAAAAAAAAAAAAAAGAGTGTGCACTGTTCTGCCCCAAGTGTGATGGCGGTCACCATAGCCGTGACCCTGAACAAAAGAGAAGCCATTCCTGCGGTTGAGGGTGTTACAGCAGGTTTGAGGGAAATAGACACATTGAAACCACAAACAATGAGCTAATGCTGCAAAGGGGGGAAGGGTGCGAAGCTGCTAAACACATGTTCTCCCTGGACTCTGTCAAGTCTCAGGGTTGTCAGGGAACCAGATCCCGGCCCAAGCCCGAGGCTGTTCAGATGAGGACACTGAGGCCCGAGAAGAGGGGTTCTAGCTGCTCTCTTCATGCTATTCCCACGGACACCCCACCCCCACCCCCTTGGGCTCTTTCTTCAGCCCCCCACTCCCTGGAAGCCACAGACTCAGGGACGAATCGGGTGGAGGGTGACCCCATGCCCCGATACGCATGGAGACAGAGCCCAGAGGGCAACAGCCCCTCTCGTGCCTCTGTCCTAGGCCATGTTCACAGGCCTTCAAGTCATACTATTAGGTGTCTGGGTTCTGCTGCTCCTGGCGTCTCTGGTCCCCCTGTGTCTGTGCTGCTGGAGGAGGTACCAACAGAAGGAGGTGAGCCCTTCCAGCACGTGACTGTGTGTTGGGGGCAGGGGGCTGTCCAGGGAGATGGGCGTGGACAGCAGGTGGTTTGGGGAGGAGAAAAGGGTCAGTAGTACAGTGAGTCTCAAGGGCGCGTCATTCCTCTCTCTCCCTTTTTTTTTCTTTCCTTTTTTTTTTTTGTTGCCGCGCCCAAGCCCAGCATGTGGAAGTACCCGAGTCGCAGCTGCGACCTAGGGCAGCTGGGGCAACACCAGACCCTTAACCCACTGCCCCACCGCAGGAACTCACATTCCTGTCTTTCTACCCCAGTGGTGGCCCAGCCCAGGGAGCCCCTGTCCCTGAGCAAGTGGCACCCCATCCAAAGACCCCAGGAAGCCAGGGAAGTCTTCGTCCATAGCGGAACCTCAGGGCTCTGCCGCATCAGGTACCGAGAGGCTGATGCTGGATCTGACAGGCTCCAGAACAAAGCCTGCGCCCTCTCTCTGTCCCCCCGGCTGACTCATCCTGCCTTTGCCCTTAGAAAGGAGACCTTCTCCTGGAAGATACTGCCGGGGGTGGTGAAATCTAGCCCCACCCCTCCGGAGGACTCAGACCTGGAGCTCCACCTGGATGGGTCCCACCTCTGCCTCCTGGGAGAAAACTCGGGGCAGAGGGAGGGCCCCCCCCCCAGCCCCACCTACCCTTCCCCTACAGCCTGGCCACCGCCCCATTCCACCAGCCGTCTGAGCTGCTCTTGCCCGTTTCCTGCTCAGCTTCACCGTCCTGCCTGCTTCGTGTCTCCTCCTGAGCAATGTTAATAAATTCTCCTGACGCTGCTCCCAGCTCCTGGCATGGAGTTTCTCTCGGCTGGGGGGGGGGGGGCCGCGGCGGAGGAGAAGGTGCCAACAGCAAAACTACGAAGCCGCTCCCACTCCCCGTTGCCTGGTGGGTCTAGAGTTGCCAGCCCTGAAAACAGACTCTGTTTGAGGCTGGTTCTGAGACTGTAGGTCCAAAGGTCTGCAGATGAAGGATAAAAGGAACAGAGACTCTGAGGCTTGCTCCCTACAATTCAGATTGAAGAGGGCGAATACTTGATTTGAGAGTTGGATTTTTTTTTTTTTGTCTTTTTGCTATTTATTGGGCCACTCCCGAGGCACATGGAGTTTCCCAAGCTAGGGGTCAAATCGGAGCTGTAGCTGCCGGCCCACGCCAGAGCCACAGCAACGCTGGATCCAAGCCGCGTCTGCAACCTACACCACAGCTCACGGCAACGCTGGATCGTCAACCCACTGAGCAAGGGCAGGGACCGAAACCGCAACCTCATGGTTCCTAGTCAGATTCGTTAACCACTGCAGCACGACGGGAACTCCGAGAGTTGGATTTTTTATTTTGACTGTTTGGAAAGAGTAAGTAGATAAGATAATACCCAAATGCAGTCCTTTCAAGGAGTTCCTGTCATCACGGCTCAGCGGGTAAAGAACCCAACTAGTATCCATGAGGATGAGGGTTCTATCCCTGGCCTCACTCAGTGGGTTAAGGATCCGGCATTGCCATAAGCTGTGGTGTAGCCTGCAAGTGTAGCTTGGATCCCATGTTGCTGTGGCTGTGATTTAGGTGGCAGCTGTAGCTCTGCTTTGACCCCTAGCCAGGGAACTTTTATATGCCACAGGTGCAGCCCTAAAATGTTTAAAAAAAAAATGCAATCATTTCAGAAATCTTTTAGTCTTTTTTTTTTTTTTTGTCTTTTTGCCATTTCTCGGGCCACTCCCTCGGCATATGGAGGTTCCCAGGCTAGGGGTCTAATCGGAACCGCAGCCACTGGCCTACACCAGAGCCACAGTAAGTTGGGATCCGAGCTGCATCTGCAACCTACACCCACAACTCAGGGCAAAGCCAGATCCTCAGCCCACTGAGTGGGGCCAGGGATCGAACCCGCAACCTCATGGTTCCTAGTCGGATTCATTAACCACTGCGCCACGACGGGAACTCCAGAAATCTTTTAGTCTTTTAAAGCTAGGACATCCTTGAGTTCCCTCATGGCTCAGAGGGTTAAGGACCCAGCATTGTCCCTGATGAGACTCTGGTAACAGCTGTGGCTTCAGCCCCAGAACTTCCACATGCAACAGGCATGACCAAAAACAAATAAATAAATAAGCCATCCAACAATATGATGAAGTACAAAGTCTAAGTAATCGTCCCAGGAAAAATTACCTGGGGAATTCCCGGGTGGCTCAGTGAGTTAACGATCCGGCATTGTCACTGCTGCAGCTCAGGTCACTGCTGTGCCATGGGTTTGATCCCTGTCCCAGGAACTTCCGAATGCTCCAGGAGTGGCCAAAAAAAAAAAAAAAAAGAGAGAGAGAGAAAAGGAAAAAATACCTAAAACTTCTGGACAAAACATGAATCATTTATTTTGACTACGTGTATAGTTAATCTGAATAGGCTATGATGGAAGTAGGAGCATGGATTCAGAGAGCCCAGAATTGAAACCAGCATCTGGGAGTTCCCACTGTGGCGCAGCAGAAATGAACCCAACTAGGATCCATGAGGATGTTGTTTCAATCCCTGGCCTCCCTCAGTGGGTTAAGGATCCGACGTTGCCATGAGCTGTGGTGTAGGTGACAGATGCGGCTCAGATCTGGTGTTGCTGTGGCTGTGGTGTAGGCCGGCAGCTGTAGTTCCAATTTGACCCCTAGCCTGGGAACCTCCATATGCCGCGGGTGCAGCCGTAAAAAGAAAAAATAAATAAAAAACAAAAAACAAAAAACAAAACCTCACTGACCTGTACACAGAAAAACAAAGGTCAGTTTTACTATCATGATACTTCATAATGATAATGAGATAAATTGGGGATTATTTATCAATCCCTATCTCAATACGCCCAAGTCATTTCCAGATAGGTACATTCATCTTTTCCTTTAAAACAGGAACCTGTTTGAGGTAAGCCTGTGATTTTGGCAGTATTTTCAAATAAAAAATTGCTTTAAAAAAAAAAAAAAAAAAACAGAAGCAGGGCTGGCAAGACGTCTGATTTGCTACAGAAGAAAAACCGAAGATCTAGGACCCTCCGGAGCAGAAGGAGGGAGGGTAACTAGGGAGACGGAAGCCAAGGGGAACAGAAGCTCTGGGGAGGATTTATGCCAGGATCAGTCTCAGAGACTTAGATCTGCCAGAGGCAATAAACAGAGGGCTGCCGCATTCTGACAGTCAAGGCCCCTTCTGAGCAGAAGGGCAAACCGAGTTGACATTTATTTATCTGAATGAAGAACAGAAAGAATTTTCATCCAGTCAAGCCTTAAAAGGACTGATTTAGAAACACTGCAGAAGAGAAATTCATACCATCTCTTAGCTTGAGGAAGCAAGAAACCCACTAGGATCGTTCAGTTTTACCTTCCAAATATTTCTTATGATATTATGGGGGTTTTTTTCCCTTTTTTTTTTTTTTTTTTTTTTGGCCTCACCTGCAGCATGTAACATGTGGAAGTTTCAAGGCCAGGGTTCAAACCTGAGCCACAGCAATGACTGGAGCCACAGCAGTAACAATACCAGATCCTTAACCCATTTAACTACCAGGAAACTCCACAATACGTTTTTTGGGCCGTTTGTTTGTTTTTAATGGCTGGACCTGCTGCATATGGAAGTTGCCAGCTAGGGGTCAAATTGGAGCTCCAGCTGAAGCCTATACCACAGTCACAGCAACGCCAGATCCTTAATCAAGTGAGGCCCGGGGTCAAAACCCCATCCTATGTTGGGTTCTTAACCCACCAAGCCACAATGGGAACTCCCCACAATATATTTTTTTAAACTTACTGATTAATAAGTTCAAAAACAATTAAAACAAGATTTTTTTTTGGTCTTTTTAGCTATTTCTTGGGCCACTCCCGAGGCATATGGAGGTTCCCATGCTAGGGGTCGAATCGGAGCCGTAGCCACTGGCCTACGCCAGAGCCACAGCAACGTGGGATCCGAGCCACGTCTGCAACCTACACCACAGCTCACGGCAACGCCGGATCCTTAACCCACTGAGCAAGGGCAGGGACCGAACCCGCAACCTCATGGTTCCTAGTCGGATTCGTTAACCACTGCGCCACGATGGGAACTCCTAAAACAAGATTAAATTTAAATTCCATTGCCTGGTTCCACACCGGAATTCCCTCAACAAACCCAACTGATGTGATTAACCCTGCCATCTAGTGGCTACAAAAGGTGTTCTTCAGGAGAAACCAGGAGGGAAAAAGTTAATTTTTTCACACAGTTCTGTGAAAACAAATTTTTTTTTGGCCACATCCACAGCATGTGGAAGTTCTCATACCAGGGGTCAAACTCAGGGCCACAGTAGCAACCTGAGCTGCTGCAGTGACAATGCCAGATCCTTAACCTGCTGCACCGCCAGGGAACTCCTGGAATTTCTTCATGCATTATTGAACAAATATCTTCTAATACCTGCCCCGTGGCAGACACTGTGGGTCCTGGAAAGGGAACTACTCACAATGGGATGGTCCTCTGCCTTGCTGACCCAGGTGACCTTGAAGTGTAAGGGCCAAGATGTCGTGACTTTTTTTATCCCCTCCTCCAACATGGGTGCCCCTGCCACCGGCTGTTTGAGGCAATTGGTTAGACTCATGCCATCATGGGAGTCGCCACTGTGGCACAGTGGGTTAAAGATCCACCGTCGCCAAAGCTGTGGCACAGCTCGCAGCTGTGCCTTGGATTCAATCCGTGGCCTGGGCACTTCCATAGGCTGAAGGTGCAGCCCTAAAAAAAGGGGGGGGGAATCAAGTTATTAATAAATAAGTCATGAGATGTACCGAATGGGACCACAGTCAATACCACTGTATGGCAAACTTGAAAAGTCACTAAGAAAGTAAATCTGAAGAGTTTTCATCACAAGAAGATTTTTTTTTTTTTTTTTTGCCCTCTCCGTCTGACTGAGCAATGCTCTTTCCCTTTGCCCGTTCAGAATAGAATGAGCTTCCCCATAACTCCATTCCCTGGGGAAGAAAAATGCTGGGTCGAGGTGGCACAGAATTCCTCTGGGACTCCCAATTCTTTAAATTAGTCTCGCCCATGATTCTGGGCATGAGGTTTTCTGCCCGAAGGCACCTGGGTGGAATTTGGATGCCCAGAATAGAAGATATGGAGACCAATTAGGTTCTGCCCTAAGGACCGGATTTATGAGCCTTCCCCCTCCTCCCAGAGCACGCGGTCCGACCTGAAGACCAAAATAAGAGAGAAGTACCTACAGTTTACTCTTGAGTTGGCAGCGGAACCTGTGCCCACTCTTGACCACCGTGAGCAACAGAAACTCGTCCCCGCTCTCAGATGCTTTCCTAAGGGAGTCCTGGCTCACCGCGGGAAGGTCTCGGTGGAAGGAGCGAGCCGATCACGGAGAGTGCGAATCTGGTGTTGCTCATGCCAGGCCCGGAAGAGGGTCCGGACTTGCTTAGGTGCCTCTGTGGCTGTTCTGGTTGAAAAAGATGAAGCCCGAAGAAAGGACATGATGTTCCCTTGGGCGTGAGAACTTATCTCCCTTCCTCGATCTTCCGATTCCGGGGCCTGGGCCTGGTCTGTGCACAGGAACGCAGGATGCCCACCGGTGCTGGACGGGGTCCCCCCCGGGCCTCTAGAGGGTCTCTCCACCCTTCTCACCCCGCCCTGTGGCCTGGCAGGATGGTCTCTCTGGACCACATTCACAGGCTCCCTTGTGTCATGGGCTGGGCTGGGTTGAGCCAATATGTGGCCCTGGCAGGTGAATGAGATCAAGGTATTTGGTGCCCTGGCTCCCTCGGTGCCAGACCCCAGCTTGGCATGGCAGCGTCCCACTAAGGGCCACAGATCTTGTCAGGTGGCCCTGTCCTACAAGTCTCCCCATGTTCTCGGGGCCACGCCCTCCCCTTGCCCCTTCAGATGCAGTGATGAAGGTGGCTTCCAAGTGCAGCTGGCCTCGCCATCGAAGGCTTCACCTCCCCTGGCCAGTCCCCCAACCCCTGCCCCACCTTGGTGAATGGTCCCTTCTTTAAACTCTCTCCACCGCCCCCCCCCCATGAGAACGCCATCTGTTTCCCAACAAGACCCTAATTGACACGCTGAGTTTTCCTTCTCTTCTTCTTCTTCATTCTCCTTTGACCCTGGCATCCATGTCATTTGTGATCCAAACAATATCTACAATATGCCAGTTGTGAGCGCAGCACTGAGGAAGCGGGGACAGAAGGCAGAGGTCCCAGCTACGAATATCCAACGCCAGGTGGGGCCATAGCCTGGGGAGTGTCAAGGGCAACAATGTTTGTCAAAGGCAGGGAAGCCCAGATGGGAGGGCCGGGTGGAATATTCCAGGCAGAAGGGTGATGGGAGTTCACAGGCAATGCTGCGGTGGCTGCTAACAGGAGCCGACCATAGAAGCCCTCGGACCCCAGCCATGGGCCCCTGGAGGATCTGTGTTGCTGAAACTCAGCCTCTGTCCACTGGGGATGAATGGAAACACAGATGCAGGGATTGGGGTGGGGAAAAAATAGCTTTATTGCCTTGCCAGGCAAAGGAGGCCACAGCAGACTAATGCCCTAGAGATGGTGCCCTCCTTTGGGTGGGAATCGGAAAGGCTCTTGGAGTCTGGCAGTGGAAAATAGGGCCACAGATCAGGGTCAGGGTAGATGCAGGCTTAGACTCTTCCAGAATCTGGTGTTAGTGGCCCAGGGACTGGCTCTGGTGGTCCTTGAGAGTATTTCACCACAACCTTCTTTCTGGAAGGAAGAAGGCTTCATCACATGGTTAATAGCTTCCATTTGTTAAGGGGTTTTGTTCTGCAGAAGAGCTCAAAGATAATGTTATGAGCCCTTAAGGGGAACCAGGACCTGCTCCCAGGCTCTCGTCTTCACATCCGCTCCCCTCCTGGCAACTGTTTGAACCTGCCCTTGGGAACACAAGGAAGGTCACAGAGGCTGAATGAGGCCTAGATCCTACACGCAAGAAAGGTGGGGCGTTCCCCTGTGGCTCAGTGGGTTAAGGATCCGGCATTGTCAGTGCTGTGGCTCAGGTCGCTGTTGTGGCTCTAGTTCAATCCCTGGCCTGGGAACTTCCACATGCCACGAGTAAAGCCCAAAAACAAAGAAAAAAAAGAAAGGAAAAGAAATGGAGACACAGAAAGGCTTTTTGTGCCCAGAAGCCCCACTGGCTCGTGCTCAGTTTCAGGCAGACAGGAGGGCATTCCTGTGATGAGGTGCTAGACAGAGGTCTGAGACTCCAAAGAGTCTGGACTCAAGATAGACACTTAACATTCATTTTAAAGAACTTTGGAGGGGAGTTCCCGTTGTGGCTCAGTGGGTTAAGAACATGACTAGTGACTTGAGGACACATGTTCCACCCCTGGCCTCACTCAGTGGGCTAAGGATCCGGCGTTGCCATGAGCTACAGCAAGGTTGTACATGCAGCTTGAATTCTGAGTTGCTATGGCTGTGGTGTAGGCCGGCAGCTGCAGCTCAAATTTGACCCCTAGCCTGGAAACCTCCATGTACCACAGGTATGGCCCTGAAAAGAAAAAGAGAGAAGAGAGGGAAGGAAGGAGGACTGACAGACAGACAGACATTGGAGGGATGGCACACGCCGTGAGTACAGATAAGCAGTGTATTGAGAAGTAGGCCAGTGAGCAACAACTTTGAAACTGACAGCACTTGGGACTTGAACCCACAGGTTTTAAATCAGAATCACTCACCTGCTGTCTGGACTTTGTACCTTAGCACAGAAAGAATTCAGCTGGAGACAAAGTGATAGGCAACAAATAGACTTATTAAGGTAGGAGTCTTAGCAATGGGATCCTGCTGTGTAGCCCTGGGAACTCTGTCTAGTCATGGAGCAGGATAATGGGAGAAAAAAGAGTGTATACATGTCTGTGTGACTGGGTCACCCTGCTGTGCAGTAGAAAATGACAGAATACTGTAAACCAGCTGTAATGGAAAAAAATAAAAATCATTATATATTAAAAAAAAAAAAATAGGAGTCTTGTGAGAGATGCAAGCAGTCAGAGAAGGAGGCTCTGGCCCAGGATCCAGTGGGCTACCTTTTTACCATCCAAGGGGAGTGGGGGCGGAGAGAGACCTCCTCTTCCTCAAGTAGTAGCTCCTCCTGGGGAGCTGGTGAGTGAGTACGTGACCCTATAAGGTCAAACTAGGACTGTGCCTATTCAAATCAGCAGAAGGGTGGTTCTTAAACTCCTGCCCTTGGTCTGAACCAGAATGCAGGCCTCACCCCACCCAAGGGGCTGAGGCATAGCTTATGCCTCCACTAGCCAAGAAAGCCTGCCTCATTAGGATGGCCCTCTTTTTTTTTTTTTTTTTGTAGGGCCTCACCCACAGCATGTGGATGTTCCCAGGCTAAGGGTTGAATCGGAGCTGTAGCTGCCATCCTACACCACAGCCATAGCAATGCCAGATCCGAACCGTGTCTGTCAACCTACACCACAGCTCACAGCAACGCTGGATCCTTAACCCGCTGAGTGAGGCCAGGGATCGAACCTGCAACCTCATGGTTCCTAGTCGGATTCGTTTCTGCTGCGCCATGATAGGAACTCCCTGATGGCCCTCTTGAGCAGTTACTAACTTACAGTGATCTCCCAAAGTTCCCTAGGTTTCCCTGTCTGTCTATGGTCCCCTCCTGGGACTCCTGCAACTCCCTGGGTAACTCTCCTACTCCGGGAGGATGCTATGCATTTCTTCAGCATCAGCCGCTTGCCAGGCACTGTACCAGGTACTGTACGGTGACCCAATACCTTTACCTCATTTATTATAATCCTCACAGCAACCCCATGAAGCGCCGACTAGCATTATCCTCATTTTACAAACAGGAAACTAGGGCTCAGAGAAGTTAAGTAACTTGCCAGAGGCCACACAGCTAGGAAACATCCCAACGGGTAGGGGAAGCCCTAGAGTCCCCTAGAGTCTGTTAATCATTTCGCTGAATTTCACCTCCGTTGCTCAATCTATACCAGTACCAGGGTTTTATATTTTTTTCTTCATATTGTTTACCTCCAAGGACAGATAGTCTTAAAGATAATGCTAGAATGAACTGCCCTTTGTCTGGTTTTGTTTGTTTGCTTGCTTGCTTTTTAGGGCCGCATTTATGGCATATGGAAGATCGCCACATACTCAGTGTCTTAAAACTAAATTTATTCTCGGGAGCTCCCATTGAGACACAGTGGAAATGAATCCAACTAGTATCCCTGGCCTCACTCAGTAGGTTACGGATCCGGCGTTGCCATGAGCTGTATTGTAGGTCGCAGATGCAGCTCAGATCCTGCGTTGCTGTGGCTGTGGTGTCGGTTGGCAGCTGTAGCTCCAATTCGACCCCTAGCCTTGGAACTTCCATCTGCCATGAGTGTGGCCCTAAAAAGACAAAAAAAAAAAAAAAATTACTCTCTTGCAAGTCTGGGGGTTGGAGGCCCAACATGAGGCTGACTGAGCTAAGGGCAAGGAGAGAGCCACTTGTTCCTTCCAGGGACAATCTATTTCCTTGTTTTTTCATTTTCTAGAATATTCCTTGGCTCATGATCCCTTCCTTGAATCTCTCCAACCTGCCGATTGAGAGGTCCCTCAAGATTCTAGGCTGGATGTGTCGGTCTCCTTGGCCCTCTGCCAATCCCAGCATCGCATGGCTTTTCCTTCCTAGGCAAGCAGAAGAGTCCCCAACCTCGGTGTGTGCCCCGAACCCCACAGATGGTGCCTTGTGACTCAAGGCAGAGGCCCCGGCCTGGCCTGTGTGCTGAGAATGCGGGATGGAGGTCAGGGTGGGGTCTGCCTCTCTGAGGTCCCTCTCCCAGGTTCCCAGCCAGGCCGTCTTCAGGCCTCCTCTCCTTGTGAAGGTGCCCACCGGCTGTCTGGCTGGCTCTCCTGGGCACTCACCAGCACTTCTGCATCACAGGAAGTACCAAGGGAAAGTTTCAGTCCCTTAGAATCAAGAATTTTAAAAAATGGAGTTCCCGCTGTGGCCCAATGGGATCAGCAGCATCTCTGTGGCACCAAGGACACAGGTTTGATCCTCCAGTCGTCACAGTGGGGTCCCGAGTTACCACAGCTGCAGTGGATCTGATCCCTGGCCTGGGAACTCCATATGCCTCGGGGCAGCCAAAAAAGAAAACAAAACAAAAAAAGAGGACCCGGAGTTCCCTGGTGGCTCGGTGGGTTAAGGGCCCAGGGTTGTCACTATTGTAGTTTCCATCAATGCTGTGCTGTGGGTTCAATCCCTGGCCTGGGAACTTCCACATGCCACAGGCACTGCAGAAAAAAAACAAAACAAACAAATAAAAAACAACCAGAGGCTTCAACTTAGGATAAACTGCTGTTTGACTTAAAAAAAAAACAATTTCTCCAAAACAATCAGAGTACTTGTGTACAAGCACCCATATATCCATGGAGCCACTACGTGAATGATGCTCATTCTTGTCTGCCCCTTAGAATCTCCCTGCAGAGCTTTTGAAAACCTGGAAGCCAAGGCCCTACTCCCAATGCAGCAAATCTGAAGCAGGGGTGAGACCCCAGGGCACGAGTAGTACAGACCTCTGCCCAGGTCATTCGCGTGGGAAGCCGCAGACCAGAACTACCCACTGTGCCTACGTCTGGGGCTTGAAGCTCCAGGGGCTCCATGGGTCCTCCGCCGACAACATCATTAAGATCTGAGTGACATCCTTCAGCCACCGTTTTCCCCGTCAATGAAATCGAAAGAGAGACCTGCATGCTGTGGCTGCCTCACTTGGAAACCAAAACTCTGGGGGTTTCCTGGTGGCTTAGTGGGTTAAGGATTCAGGGTTTTCACTGCTGTGGCACAATGTCGATTCCTGTCTTCATGCTGGGGCTCTGGCCAAAAAACAAAAAGAAAAAGGAACCAAAACTCTGAAAAACAAGGGCCCAGAGAAGGACCCTCAAGGACAAACGAGCAGCTGGACATCCCTGGAGAGACCAGGGAGCATTGTGGGGCTCCCACCGCTGGAACAGGCAGATGCCCTGAGCATCTGGTGTCCGTGTCAGTGACAGCCTGAGGGGCCGACCCAAGAAAGAGCAGGACCGTGGCCCCCCCTTAAGCAACAGAACAATCCAGTGATGGACGAAACTCGGGGAGGTCCTGTGGCCTCTGGTTCGATCCCCGGCCTTGCTCAGGGGGTCAGGCACGGCCCCAGCTAGGTCTTCGGTCGAAACTGTGGCTCAGATCTGATCCCTGGCCTGGGAACTCCACATGCCACCCTGGGCCAAAAAAAGAGAAAGGTAAATAACAAACTCCACTCAGTCCTCATGGAGAACACATCAAGGCGTAAAAAGGACGGAACTTGGCCATGGAGCTGGGACATGGACCCCGCAGAACCAGAGCTTGAGTCTCTGTTGGTTTATCTGAGCTTTGCGCCTGGATACTGTGGATAATGTAGGATAATAGATATTTTCTTTTTCTTACTGTCTATAAAATCATTCCAAGACTTCAGCAGGAAGGCAGAGAAGGAGAGGAGAGGCAGTAGCACCCAGGGGCCAGTGGCCCAGGCCTGGGCCCCGTACCAGGTTCCTGCACCTGCTGCCTGCGGACTGGGGTGTGGGCTTTCAAATAGCCCCAGGGTTTCCTGTGGCCACCGCCCTCTAGGACAACCAGCTCAGAGCTGCCTTTTGAGTCCAAAGCCTCCCTCCAGACCCAGGTGCTATAGCACTGCTGTTGAAACAGCGGAGTTGAAGGAGACAGACTGGAGCAGTGAGATCGCAAGCGGGTTTTGTTTTTGTTTTTGTTTTGTTTTGTTTTTCTTTTTAGGGCTGCATCTGCGGCGTACAGAGGTTCCCAGGCTACACCACAGCCACAGCAATCCAGGATCCGAACCACATCTGCAACCTACACCACAGCTCACAGCATTGCTGGGTCCTTAACCCACTGACCAAGGCCAAGGTTCGACCCTGCGTCCTCCTGGAGCAAGCAGGCTTACTGACCTGCTTATAAGCAGGCTTAATGACCTAGTGGCTGGGCCCACTAGGCAGAGAGAACTCAGGCCCCCCCGCAGCTATTGGGCCGAGGGCTTTTTTATAGTTAGGGTCATGTTGTCTCAAGGAAAAGGGGGAGGGGGCTTGGGAAACAGGAAAGGAGGACCTAGGTCACCAGGTTAAATTTTACCAGTTCCTTTGACTCTGTTTATTTTGAGGTTGAACAGCTTCTCGCGTTGACTCTGTCCTGGGGCCCTCATCTGTGCTGGAGTCCTGGCTGTTGGTCTGGTCCGCTGGATTCCTGGCTGGAGCCTTGGTGGAATTTTGATGGTGTGGTGGCTGTACAGCCTCTATTCCGTCTCTCCCTCCAGTTTATAGATAGCACTTCACAACCGCAAAGGGCATTTGCTTTGAGAGAAATAAGCCTTTGGCCAGAACTCTTCCTTTTTCCGTCAGTGGGGAGTGGTGCAAGAAGAAAGAGGCTAAAAGAGCAACAGCAAGGAGCTTCCACTGCAGTGCAACAGGATTTGCGGTGTCTCTGCATCAGCAGGACGTGGGTTCAATCCTGGCCCGGCCTGGGGGGCTAGAGGATTGGGTGTCGCTGAGGCTGTGGTGTATGTCACAAGTGTGGCTCAGATCTGATCCCTGGCCAGGAAACTCCATATGACAAGGGGTGGCCAAAAAAAAAAAAAAAAAGAGCAGGAGTTCCCATTGTGGCTCAGCGGTTAACGAACCTGACTAGCATCCATGAGGACACAGGTTCAATCTCTGGCCTAGCTCAGCGGATTAAGGATCTGGTGTCGCCCTGAGCTGTGGTGTAGGTCACAGACGTAGCTCGGATCCCAAGTTGCTGTGGCTGTGTGTAGACTGGCAGCTACAGCTGCCATTGTGATCCCTAGCCTGGGAAACCTCCATATGCCGCAGGTGCAGCCCTAAAGAGACCCCCCCCCAAAAAAAAAGAGCAACAGTAAGTGTAAGGAACAGGAGTCAGCAAGGGTTAAGTCTGGAATCAGGCATCTTAGACTTTGGCCTCAATTAACTGTTCACTTTGTGCTGCCGTCAGCGTCTTCTTGGAGCTTCTCTGCCAGATCCCTGAACTGGATCCTTCTACAGTGGGGCCTCACCCCTCCCTCCACCTCATCAGCCCTGTTCATCTACCTTCCGTGGGCTGGCCTGACTGTCCTCCACCCTGTCTCTCTGCCCTCCCTGACCTTGGCCTTCTAAAGCCAGATCTAAAGCTTACCCTTATAAAGCCAAGACCAGCTACACTGCAGAGCCCAGTATAAAATGAAAATATGGGACTCCCTTTTTTAAAAGTTAAGAACCCCAGACAGCAATAGCAGAGCACTAAAGCCAGCACAGAGCCCTTCTGAATGCGGGGCCTGGGAGCCCAAGGTGACCACGCCAGTCTCAGCTGTCCTTGACCCAAGGGGCCCCCTCCGGTCCATCACCCCAGACCCCATCTACGCAGCCATCTTAAAGTAACCTGGCTGAGGGTCCACGCCAACGTAAAAGTTCCCGCACAGCAAAAGAAACAAGCAACAAAATGAAACCGCATCTTACAGAATGAAAGTCTTTGCACATCGCATATCTGATAAGAGGTCAATATCCAAAATATATAAAGAGGCGTTCCCGCTGCGGTGCAACGCGATCAGCAGCATCTCTGCAGTGCCAGGACGCAGGTTCCATCCCCAGCCGGGCACAGTGGGTTAAGGACCCAGTGTTGCTATGGCTGTGGTGTAGGCCGGCGGCTGCAGCTCCAATTCACCCCCTGGCCTGGGAACTTCCATATGCTAAGGGTCGGCCCTGAAAAACAGACAAAAGAAAAAAATCAGAAAAGAGCTACCATATGATCCAGCAGTCTCCCTTCTGAGTCCATTTTCAAAGGAAATGAAAACGCCCTATACTCTCGTGTTCACGGCAGCGTCATTCACAATCGCCATGGCAACAACCTAGGTGTCCATCCGTCGCTGGACGGAGAGAGATGTGGTGTGTGTCTCTACACTGGCATGGTATTCCGCTGTGAGACAGAAGGAACTCCTGCCATTCATTCGCAAGCACCCGGATGGACCTCGAGGGCATTACGCTAAGTGAAATAAACCGGACAGAAAAAGACAAATACTGTACAATCTCACTTTTTACTTTTGTTCTGGCTTGGGTTTTTTTTTTTTTCTCTTCTCTCTCTCTCTCTTTTTTTTTTTTTTTTTTTGCCCTGCCTTTGGCACACAGAAGTTTCCAGGCCAGGGATCAAATCTATGCCATAGCAGTGACAACACTGGATACTTAACCCACTGAGCCAACAGGGAACTCCCTATACCATCTCACTTTTATGTAGAATATTAAAAAGAACAAAACTCATAGAAATATAAAGTAGAATGGTGGTTATCAGAAGCTGGGGCGTGGAGAGAATGGAGAGACGGGAGTCAAAGAGGACAAAGCTCCAGTTAGAAGTTCTGAGGATTTATGGAGTTCCTGTCGTGGCTCAGTGGTTAACGAATCCAACAAGGAACCGTGAGGTTGCGGGTTCGATCCTGGCCTTGCTCAGTGGGTTAAGGATCCTGCGTTGCCATGAGCTGTGGTGTAGGTCACAGATGCAGCTCAGATCCCACATTGGTGTGACTGTGGCATAGGCTGGTGGCTACAGCTCCAATTCGACCCCTAGCCTGGGAACCTCCACATACCGCAGGTGCGGCCCTAAGACAAAAAAAAAAAAAAAAAGAACAGAAGTTCTGAGGATGTAATGGACAGCGTGGTGATGATTGATGCGGTGTTAGAGACGTGAAGGTTGGTGAGAGAGTACATCTTAAGTGTTCTCACCACAGAAAAAGCAATGATCATTACGTGATGTGACAGCGGCGTGAGCCCCGTTACGGTGGTGACCGTATTGCAATACGCAAGTGTGTCAAACCAACGTATTCTATTCCTGAAACTTACACAATGTTATATGCCAGTTATATCTCAATAAAGCTGGAACAGTAATCTAACTGAAGCCTCACCATGGACCATGGGCCATGGTTTGTTTTTTGGTTTTTTTTTTTGTCTTTTGTTGTTGTTGTTGCTATTTCTTGGGCCGCTCCCGTGGCATATGGAGGTTCCCAGGCTAGGGGTTGAATCGGAGCTGGAGCCACCGGCCTACGCCAGAGCCACAGCAACTCGGGACCCGAGCCGCGTCTGCAACCTACATCACAGCTCACGGCAACGCCGGATCGTTAACCCACTGAGCAAGGGCAGGGACCGAACCCACAACCTCATGGTTCCTAGTCAGATTCGTTAACCACTGCGCCACGACGGGAACTCCCCTTTTTTTTTTGTTTATTTGTTTGTTTGTTTGTTTGGAAGGGGGTCTTTTTAGGGCCACACCGGTAGCATATTTAGTTTCCCAGGTTAGGGGTCAAATCAGAGCTGCAGCTGCCAGCCTATATTACAGTTGCAGTAACACAGGATTCTTTTTTTCTATTTTTGCTTTTTAGGGCCGCACCTGTGGCACATGGAGGTTCCCAGGCTAGGGGTCTAATGAGAGCTACAGCTGCCAGCCTATACCACAGCCACAACACCAGATCCGAGCCGCGTCTGCGACCTACACCACAGCTCACAGCAATGCCAGACCTTTAACCCACTGAATGAGGCCAGGAATTGAACCCACGCTCCGATGGATATTAGTTGAGTTCATTACCGCTGAGCCACCATGGGAACTCCACCATGAACCGTGGTTATTCCCTCAAATGCCCCACAACAATTCATCAAAACTTTTCTAACTTCTGGATTCCTAACATCTCTTTTATTTTCTTTTCTTCTTTTTTAGGGCCACACCTGTGGCATATGGAGGTTCCCAGGCTAGGGGTCTAATCGGAGCTAGGGCTGCCAGCCTACACCACAGCTCATGGCAATGCTGGATCCTTAACCCACTGCACAAGGCCAGGGATCGAACCGGCAACCTCATGGTTCCTAGTGGGATTCGTTTCCGCTGCGCCATGACGGGAACTCCTAACATCTCTTTCTGACCCCTTGCCCACATGATCTGCTCATTCACTCACTCTGAAAACAAAACATGAGCCCAGCTGCTATATGCCAGGCCCTGTATTGGTCTCTGCATATTTGAATACATGAAGATTCAGTCCCTGACCTCTGGAAAGCAGAAGAGACAGACCTGTGAAAAGAGTTACAAAGCAGTCAGGGGATGCCATGGGGAGAGGGTGGGGAGATGAAAAAAAAGTTTGTAAGAAGAGCCTTGGCACAATGAGGCCAAACACTGAAACATCACAGTTTGGGGCAGAGAAAGGTTTATCGCAAGGCCAGGCAATGAGGTAGATAGTCCGTGCCCCCCCCCCACCCCTGCAAAAGCCCAAACTGCTGAACCAAAATTGTAAAGCATTTTTAAAACCCAGGTTGTGGGAGTTCCCGTCGTGGCGCAGTGGTTAACGAATCTGACTAGGAACCATGAGGTTGCGGGTTCGGTCCCTGCCCTTGCTCAGTGGGTTAACAATCCAGCATTGCCGTGAGCTGTGGTGTAGGTTGCAGACGCGGCTCGGGTCCCGCATTGCTGTGGCTCTGGCATAGGCCGGTGGCTACAGCTCCGATTCAACCCCTAGCCTGGGAACCTCCATATGCCTCGGGAGCGGCCCAAGAAATAGCAACAACAACAACAAAAAAAAAAAAGACAAAAAAAAAGTTAATATCTTCTGGAGTTCCCGCTGTGGCACAAGGGATTGGTGGCGTCTTGGGAGCACTGGGATACAGGTTTGATCCCCGGCCCAGCACAGTAGGTTAAGGAGCCAACATTGCCTGGGCAAGGTATTCCATAGGCCATGGGGCAGCCAAAAAGAAAGAAAAAGAAATCTTCCATTTGGTGGGGGAGGGGCGTGGATTTTCACATTTGTAAAGCAACTCAGGAAATGCACATCAGATACTGTTATCTAGGTATCTCAGAGAGGGGCTAAAGCAGAGGATGTGGGCAAGGGCCTGGCTCCTTGAAGGAAGGAGCTGATCAGGGAGGCAAATAAGAAGAGTAAGAGCGCTTTCAAACAAGGGAACAGTGTGGAGACCCCACGAGCCTGGCCTGACTCAGAATGACTAGAGCACAGGGCCCGGCCGTGGCAAGT